>NC_067285.1:5477000-5796000 GCF_020740795.1 Apus apus | reverse complement strand
ATGACAGCCTCTAATAGCCTCAGCTGGCCATCTGGTAGGGTTTTTATTTGCTCTGTGAAATGTAGGGAGTTTAATACTGAGTTTAGAAAAAAATTGTGCCGTCTAAAAATACAGTCAGGAAAACAGACTTCCAGGAGGAGAGAGTTCCATCCCAAAGATTTTTGTGGGCATGAAGATACTGTGCCTGTGTGTATGTATTTACATGCACATATGTGCATGCACATTGTATATATAAATTCTTTAGAAAATTAACAATATTTCCAGAGTACTTTTTTAGTAGTGTTGGGTTTTAGTGGGTTAGAGCCAGTCAGGTAATAATAGGAAACATTTGAAACATAATTTTTTTTAACATACTGAATAAACTAAAAGACTGCTGGGGAGGAACTTGAAGACAATCTTCAACAAACAGATTTAAAAGAGCACTCAAGAAGCTGCAAAATCAGATATCCAAAGTTTCAGATATGCATACCTGGGACAGATACACACCAATTTGGCATTTCTATTCAGGTCTCCATTAACCTGCAGTTATGTCCATTCTAGCTCAAAGCTAGAATTAACTTGTTCTAGAAGTCTTCATGGAGCTGCTTTCATTTGGAAGTAAAATAGCCAGCCTATTATGACCCTATGGTTTGTTGTGCAAAACAACAGCCCAAGGCTTGCCAGCTCTCTCCTCCTGTTTCTCTCCTCCTGCAAGCTGTGAGCCAGGACTGGAAAACAATTTCTAGCACGTGAGGGTGAGGATAGATCAGGAACAAATTGAATTGTGCTGGTTAGTGTAGATTTAGTGTGATTTCTGTTCCCAGGGAGATGCTGGGCCAAGCATGCTCAGTAGGGTCAGGACACCCAGAGTGGAGTCAGATCACTGCACTGGGGAGAGGTGCCTGGGAAATGGGTAGATGCTAATCAGCAGAATTGCACGTGTAAAACAGCACTTGACTGAAACTGGCTCTGTCATAGTTGGGGCTGTGGCTAAAGTGGTACCATTTTTTCCAGGTCAGTACCAGATTAGAGACAGCATCCTTCTGGAGAAGGACAGAGGAAGGAGATGGTAAGTGCAAGCGAAAAAGCCAAGTGAAGTTGTTTGTGTGTGGCTTGATTGGTTGTATTGTTTTATTTTTGTTTTCTTTGTTTGTTTTTTTCTTAAACCTTTATATGTCAGGTGCCAACAGAGTTTTTCTCCCAGTGCGGGCATCTTTAAGGAATATTTAGGTTGAAGTGTTGTATTTAAAGTGGGGTATGGGTTTCAGTTAAGACCTGCAGGTAAAGTTCTCCCACTTTCAACATGATTATTTTTGTAACCAGCCATTCCAGTTACTGCCCAGTGTTTTATGACTGCTGAATATGGTCTATCCAATCCCATACACTGGCCTAATGAAGGGGAAATGTTGGTGTTAGGGATCAGCCACAAGTGACACAGGAAATGGTTGGGATTCAAAGAAATAATCAACAGTTGATAGTTTGGGTTTTGTTATTTTAATTATACTCCTTCCAACTTTATGAATAGTTACACAGCAGGTGGCATAGAACCTCTGTGCTTGCCATGGCTGTTGTGGGGAAGTGATTACCCTGTTGGGGACAGAAAAAGGTGAGGAGGACACTGCTCTGCTGGAACATTTGAGCAGTGGCTGGTTTACAGACAGGCATTATCGCACTCATCTTTTGGGGATCAATAACCACAAAGCAGAGCACTGCTGTGAAGAGTCTTGCCATCTGATTTTATAATTTTTGATCAATGGCATAGAAAGCTACTGGCAGATTTCTTCATAGGAACTATCCTATCTTCAGGAGTGCTAGCAGCTTTGATAGCAGAAGTTTGGGAGAGATTGCTTCTATACTTGATTCAAGTTAATTGCATAATTGATCTTATAATTGCAGGTAGTACTGTAGCTGTTTCTACTTTTATAAAGCTCAAGTTGGAAAGTTAAAGATAATTTTTCTTCCAAGAAGTTTTTGTGTTCAGTGCATGAATGATAGAAAATTAATTATAAAATGATAAATTAATATTCTTCCATCTTGTAAGGAAGATGCTATCTCATACAATAATAGAATGGTTCAGGTTGGAAGGGACCTTAAAGATCATCAGGATCCAACCTCCCTGCTATGAGCAGGGACACCTCCCACCAGACCAGGCTGCACAAGCCTCATCCAACCTGGCCTTGAACACCTCCAGGGATGGGGCTTCCACAACCTCCCTGGGCAACCTGTTCCAGCACCTTCCTGCCTTCATGGTGAAGAATTTCTTCCTGATGTCTAACCTAAATCTCCCCTCTTCCAGTTTAAAACCATTATCCCTTGTCGTATCACTGCCCTCTCTGGTGAAAATCCCCTCCCCAGCTTTCCTGGAGCCCCTTCAGGCACTGGGAGGTGCTCTAAGGTCTCTCCAGAGCCTTTTCTTCTCCAGGCTGAACAGCCCAACTCTCAGCCTGTCTTCACAGCAGTAGTGTTTAGCCATGCAGGTCTGTCTTAATCTGGGAGCTTCAGCAAAACCTCTCTGGTAGCAGTTAGATCCACAAAGATTAAGCAATCAAAAAGAATACATCCCAAAGATTAAAGTGAGTGCTTAGGTTTCTTAGCTCTTTGGTATTTACACTACTAGGAATAAACATTACAAAGCCAGCATCTAACTGTAGAAAGTCCATTATTTGAGAGAACAAATCCTCATATGAAGAACAGACATCCCACGCTTTCCACACATACTGCAGAGCATTGTGGCATAATATTTTAACCTAAATATGAACTGAAACTCAACAAGAATCCTGGATGTTGACCTGACATTAGCTTGAGGTACTAACTGCTGTGAGAAATATAAAGTACTCATGTTAAGTAACTTGTTATTGCTTTGATCCTGAAGCTTTTTCCCAATGCTTAAAAAATGAGTCAGGTTAGACAAGATTGAACACCCTACTATTGTTTCCACCTTCACTTTGAAATTGAACACACTGCTTACAAACTGCAGCTTTAAACTATTCAAAACATATACAAGTCTTTTTGAACCATTAAAATGTATCAATGCAAAAAAAAAACAAAAAAAGAAAGAAGAAAAAAGAAGAAAAAGGAGGATATCCCTGGTAGCTTCCCTCCTCTGATTACTTGGATGATTCCTCTGTATAATTGTTCCACTAAGACTTCAGCAGGTGGAGTAAGAGGCAAACTTTAAACACTGATTACTTATTCCTGCACAAGTGTTTTTCAGTCTGTTTAGTCAAGTCAGAAACCTTTCATAATAACTGTTGCTCAAAAGGCTCTTACACCAAGATGACCCAACAGACTGGCAAAACTAACTGGCCACAGTATCCCCCACTGGTTGCAGAGATTAACCCTCACCTCCCTACTAGAAGCAGAACTGCAGTAAGAGCTGTTGCTCATTTACCCTGCAGCAAAGGCCCATATGGCTTAATTCAGGGTTCTCATATCTAAAGATAAATATTTTGGCAATGTATTTTGTCATTATAGATGGGGATTTTAAGGCCCAGTTTTGTCAATAATTGCTAGAAACTCAAGCAACTTTTGGTTCTAGTTGTAATATCATGAAAGCATCCTGTGCTGCCTAATGGTTTCCATTATCTAGATGCAAGAGGACAGCAAAAAACCTCTGTTTGATCTCCTTTGAATAAAAGCCAGCAGGTGATCACTCTAAATGCAGAAAAATCACTTAAATCAGTTCTCAGTGTATTCAGACCACATTGAGTGCCCAAGCTGATTTATAGCAGAGACTATTTTCAAGAGATTTGTTAACAATTTAAAATATGAATACTGGTGTTGGTCCTTATTTTTGTTCTGCTAACATGGAACTGTACTAGAATCCAGCATTTTGCTAATTAACACTCCAGAACCGGAAGAGATTAAGTAAAACCAGGTGTCAATTAAGGAATCAGCTTTCTAAGTTGTGATATTTGACACATGACCTCATAAAATCAACCTTAAAGTGTCTTGTTGGTGTTAGACATTGTATAAAGATTTAGCTTTTATAGTTTTATTTCACCATCTATCATTTGCCCATTACAGGTTTATTTTTATTGAATTCTCACTGCATTTCACTGATTTTTGAAAGCATTTTCTTACATACTCAAGTGAAATTCCTGTAAGTCTGCATGCTGGGAACATCTGTATTTCATCTCTCTTTGATGATCTTCCCTATATCTAGTTTGTGTGCTTTTCATATTCGATGCCCTAATTGGCTTTTCACAGTCTTGACTTTTCAAATCTACACAACAGACCTTATTGCATTAAAACAATTTCCCCCCGTGTTTCCTCTTCCTATTTTTCCTTTTTATTAGTTCTGTGCCATCCCTTTTCCTGTTAGCAATGTGTATACTTGTAGATGAAAACTGCTTCAAATTAAATCTCACCCAACTCTTTTTCTGCTCTGTGAAAGCTTATTTAAAAGCTGATGGGTGAAGACTTCTAGCTTATTTTGGTTTGCTGTGCAGGCTCCTCTGCAGACATGCAGATTTACAGCACATTTAGCCTGGCTCTCCGTGGAAGTTCTGAGCTAAAATGTGGAGCTTGGACAGGAGGTGTGGAGCCATTCATCACTTACCTGGTGACCACCATGAGTGCTGGCTCCCATATCTCACCTGTCACAGGAAAAACGGTTTGCATCTGAAACAAGTCACCTGCTAAACTAGAAGTTGGTTACTCAGAGATTCAGACACAGATCTCTCTGCCAGGGACAGCTTTTGTCCCTTTAATGCTGTTAACTTTGTAATGTGTGCATTTGAGCTCTCAGGGTTGTTGAGATTTCTGTACAGAACACTTTTCCTGAATGTTTGCTAGGAATAATTCCTTAAAGATTTTTTTTTTCTCACCTGCATTTTCTGAGCAAATTATCCTGCAGTGGAAAGAAAAGATTTCACCTGGGGTAACTGCTGCTAAAAAGAGAAAGGAAACACTAATGGTGTATGTGTCTATCGAGTGTCTATTTTTTTAATTAAAAGAAAGAAAAATTAAGGCATTTATATTCCATGCAATATTTACTTCTCCAATCTGGTCTCTCAACCATTCTTTTGTTCTCAAACTGCTTCTTCAAAGATGTTTACCCTCACTGTGGATACAATGCCTCTTTTTTGAAAACTCCTCTCACCTGGTGTTCTCTGAGCCCCACGCAGAAGATTCTCACTTGGCAAAGGGGCACTTGGGTCATACAGCAGGTAAAAGAGGACACACATCTCATGCAAAGCTTCTCTAGGATGACTCACTGTGATCTGCACTATGAAATTACTACAAGTTGATGGACATTGATGGCATAAACCATGGAGAGCACCTGACACCCACTCAGCTGGGACACTTGTTTCTTGGGTGCTCCTGGACACAACCAAAGGGACAGACTGGTCAAGAGAAGCTTCATGGCAAAAGACACCCACACAGCCCTGTAGGACTGTGCCATGTAGACAGAGACCCTAATCATCTGGATTGAGGGTCCCCAGGGCCCAGGCATTTGAAGAAGCAGGATTTGGGCCTACAGCAGTCAGGCAGTATTGAAGGACCTGATCATTTGTTATTGTTGCTACTTTTGGAGGAAGATCTGGACTGGCACAAACTAAAACAGGATTTTATGTGGAATTTTAACACCATTTCTGTGTTATTACATTTCCAGCCTTTCATTTCAACCTATCATTTTCTTCAAAATGATAAATATATATACCTCTTAACCATTGGTTCCAAATACTGTTTCTAACTAAATGCTTAAGTGTCTTACATTTCCTTTTTGTTTTTAACCAACATTCCAAAAGCAAGTGGGGTAGTCTTCTACAAAACAAAACCTGGAAGCGTAGTAAAGAGCAGTACCAGTGAAGCAAAGCCGCACACTTTCTGCTTTGGAAGGAAAACTGAATGAAAAGAAGGAAAACAGAAAGAAAAAGAGAGAGAAGAGACATATTAGTTTTTCCTTAAGAGGCAAGAAAAGTTTTAAGAGTTAATTATCAGGACTAGGCCACACTTACCCAGATCTTTTATCAGAATTAATGTTGATATCTACTAAGGAAAATAGCAATATATAAGTTCAGGAAAGCCAAATGAGATTGTGGGAAACCTAAGTAAACACTTTAATCTACTCCTGAAGGAGTGTCAGAATATGAAAACCTAACAAGCTGCAGTGTTTTTCCTCACTTTTAAAAATTGTTCCAGCATTTGGTGATGCCTGAGAGCAAAGTAGGAGCTCATTAGAGATGGTGGAGGGGGGGAGGAAAGAGGGAAAGGAAACCCACTTGTGCATCGATTCCTTACTTGGCAATTTAGAGAAGATGATTTTCAGACAATGCAGCCATGAAACCACTTTAGTCACGCACTATGGCAGAATGATTGATACTCTCATAAAATGAGAGAGTGGTGAAAGTCAAAAAGAAGTTCCAGATCTTATGGCTGGGCTGGTACACACCTCATCTCTCAGTATCAACACTTACTTCAGTCCAATGCACTACTGTTTTTTTTTCAGCACACTGAAACTATTTCAAATACAAGCAACAAAGCCTGGATTTTACAGGGGAAGACAACTTGGCAGTCTGTATCTGTTTCCTTACCCAACACTTTGTTGAATGCACACAATTAATTAATTAGAAAATATATTAAAGACAAAGCTTTGCTGTTTATTAGGCTTACTAGGGTAGAGTAATTAATCAGGATGTATCAGGATCAGTGACTAAGTGGTCAATTCAGTTGAAAACTGATCAGAAAAAAAGCAAGGTAACTGGAACCTTAATCACCCTGATGGGCTAAGGAACATGATGGATTGAAATGGAAAAACTGGTGTTGGGCTGTGGTATGTGAGTTGAATTGTGTGAACATCCATATCACAGCTCTGGAAAGGTTAATTCACATTCTGGGCACGAGGAGAGCAGAACATGGACTCTGGGCATGGCATCAGTCCTTCCTCCACACTGCTGCTGTTTCTGTTTAAGCACCAGCTTGGGAGTTTGTCCTCATTGGTAACTTAGAAGAGAAAAATAGCAAGAAAAAGGAAAATAGTTTTGCGAAAAGGAGAGGGGGTGTTTTTACACCTCCTTTGAAAATTTTGCAAGATGGTGGAGAAAGAATAAAAACCCTGTTGTTGTTCTTTGAAACACCTTGCTCACACACCTCCTCCAACACCATGCAGAGCCCACTGCCCTTCAGTCCCCTGCGTGAACCTTCCTCCCCCAGACCTTCATCACCTCTGCTCCTCAATTCCTTCCTGACCCGCTCCCCTCAACATATCCCTGACTGAAAATATTGTAGTTTTACTTATTATAATGAATTTTGTATGGAAATACAATTTTCCTAGAATAGCTCATATAGAGTAATTTATATTTTTTCCTTCTGTTGTTGAGCAAACTTGCTAAAAGTCATTTATAAACAAAGCAAAAATTGTAAAGCTATTTCAGTGAAAAGTTTGTCTTAAAAAGTAATTTTCCATTTCAAGAAGTAGAAAATGTGACTCACTTTGACTCTGTAAAATAAAAAGGCAAAATCTGCTGCAAGGCTTCAGCTTTCTATTTTTTTTTTTCCTTGCTGTAGAATAAGTGCTTAAAAAATTATAATGAACCTTGTAACTGAACAATTTCAACCAAATGTCATTTGCTTCAGGACAGGCTCTGCCCTCTCTTACATCTTGGTACCTGTGCTTTAGGCTTTCAGTGAAACTGTTTCTAATGATTTCAGTTCCTACTGATTGATGCCTGGAAAGGCTCAAAGCTGATAGCATGACAAAAGAAACTGAAACCTAAATACCACCTTTGATAGAAGTTTCTATTCAAGAAAGCACTATGCCACTTTATGCCTGCTTTATTTTTTAACAGACTGTTTTGTGTGGATGTCAAAACCAAAGCAAACTAGCAGTGTCTGCCCTGCCAACCACCTTAATTTTCTTGAAGCTGCTCTTCCAGTGATGATGCTAGTCTCCCTCTTCTTTTTTAGGAAGTGGGTGTTTTTGGAGGAAATGATGTGTATTAGCAGCAACTTTGTGAATACTTATTACTTGAAGCAGTGGCTGCTCCCATTTATTGGTAAAAACAGCATTAGAATTTAATGACTTGCTGCTGTCACGGTGTGGTGCAGTGGCAGTTCATGGCATCAGAGTCTGGCAGTTTCTTTTCCAGCCTAAAAGCCACTGTTTCTGAGAGGCAGCACAAATAGCGTCGTAAATTTAATCTAATTAATTTAAACACATGGAATCAGTAAATACAAGGGACAAGGCATCTGACATAAGATGACATTTTAACTTATAAAAATGCTAAATCACAGTAATACAAAAAATAAGTGTTCTCTGAGACAAAAAAAACCTCCCTTCAAACTTGTCATGCTGGTGCTTAGCTTGTGGGCCAGACTTGCTGGCAAGGTGAAAGCTGGAAATCAGCAATTAGCCCTGATTCCCAGCAGCTGGTTTAAAACTTTTTTAGGAAAGCAGAGAAGCAGCTGGTTGCCTGGAAGGAGTGAGAAGGTCTGAATTGCTCAGCTTGGAAGAGGTTAGTGTTGTTCTTACCTATTAAAGTTTTCAATTTTATGGAAATAATTTCTGAAGTAGTACTTGGAAGTTGATGTGGCATTTGCTGCCTTGGATATGACCAGGCTGCACACATGTCTGTGCCCCTATTTTTTGTTGGGATGATCATAGTATTTGTTTGGCTGCTGGTGGCCAGTTTGAGGGAGAGGCTGAGTGTAGTTTGGTTGCTTGACTATGCAGGACCAGGTTAAATAGCTGTAGTTTGGCTTTAGACTCTGCAAAATAAATTGTATGTGAATGTTTTACAGTTTAATTTGCTACTGTCTTAGGAAAGAGGGAATAACCCCACTGTTACAAACACTGGGCTGCTGCTGGGCTCTTTCCTTCTGGAGGGCAAGGACAGATGGAGGAGGATCTGCAGTTGAGGTGTAGCTTTAGTTTAGTCCTCTATGGATTTTGCTCTGCCATTTTATCCATCCTTCTCTTTGCCTTTCTCTCACCCTGAGCTGCTTCAGGAAACATGGGCTCCCCACTAGCTTCTGATGCAGTTTCTCTTCCAGAGTCACTCTAAGGGAGTGCTGGTGGGTCTTTAAGAAACATTTAGTGACTACATCAGCTCTCTTAGCCCCTTCTTCTATTGCCATGCGTTCTGTTAATTTATACTGCATTATCTCTAGGGCATGGCTTTGGTTCCCAGCTCTGTGTAAGAGGTTTGGGCACTCAGAGCTTTCTCTCTGTGCTGTGGAAGAGGTGCAGGTGGCCCTGGTTGGGTTCTTGCAATGGGCTGATGGATTCTGCCTGTTCTCGTTTTGGTTAAAAGTATAGAGATGCTGCCAGCTGCTCTGCCTTTCCACATGAGCTACAAGTTGGTAGTTGAAGTACTGGATGTTTGGCGAGTGATACAGCCTGAGAGAAGTCTTACCTGCTTCCCCAGGGTTGATGGGGCTCAAAAGGAAGAGCTAGCAGAGCTGCTCCTTGTTTTCTGACCATTTCTTGGTCTTTCTTGTGTATTAAAATAAATGGCATGAGACAGAAAGGTGATGAATTTCCGTGATTGTGAGGCTCTCCAGCAGACTCCCTGGGGGCTTGTTACACACTGAGGCTGCTGTTCAGTGAATGTCCTCATGGATTGTAATCACCAGCACTTTTCCTTGTGAGGAGACCTTCCGTGTTAAGCTCTGGTACTGCTTTGCAAATATCTGTTACCTTTTACAACACTCAAATGAACATAATTACTGTCTCTTATCAAATTATAACTTGTGTAAAGGGAAAATGAGGGCCAGATGCTGCCATCACATGGGTGTGTGGTGCTGGGGCTCCACAGCCACTCCTGCTGTCATCTAACTATCTAGAAACCATCTCTTACCTTGCAGAGCCTCCCAGTCCTACCAGATTATAAAGAACAAGGGAAGTTTCATTCTAGGTTCTTGCCTGGGTCTAGTAAACACCACTGTCTTTTAACCAGCTCCTCATGCTTAGACTGGGCCTCCTGGTTTGGTGGGCTTATGGTTTAAAGGGTATAGCTCAGACAAGTGCAGATTGCCATGATACTCCACACAGGCAAGCAAAGAGAAAACAGAGGTGCTATCTGCACAACGTGCATGCAGAGAAGATAACTTTATAACATCTGGTAGTGGGGAGAGACAAGAGGGACCTAGTACACCTGGCTTGCAGTTGGGCTCCCTTTTGTTCAGGCATTTCAGTAGCTGGTTTACTCTGTGTTTTCTGCTTGGTGCAGCTTGATGGGGCTGGTTAAAAGGCACGAGGTTGAGCTCCAGGTGTTCATGTACAAAGATCAACACCCATTTCTGCAGCCCTGGGCTGCCAGAAGGACTCCTGAGTGCATGTTGCTCTGAGATCACAGTGAGCTGCGTGGTGTAGCATCTCCTGGGATGCTGCCATAGAGGTTCAGAGGGTGGTTGTGACAACAGGCTGGGCAAGATGCAAATGAGAACGAACAAGCTTTGCTGTTTGTCACAATGAGTTAGCTTAATTAAGGATGAAAAAAGAATGGAGAAGGAAAAGACTCTCTAATGCTGATGAAGTTAGTCCAATACAGTGCAAATAGTCTTGCTGGGGTGTGCATTGTCTGCTGCTCCATGTTATATTCCTGTTTGCAGTGGAAGTGGGGCAGGTTGGAGGGCTGAAGGTCCATGGTTGGGAAGGAAGGATTCTGTGCTCTATAACTCTCTTCTGTTTAGCAGAAACTGGCAGCACATTTACACCATGTAACACTGCAAACCAAAGCTACTTGGTCTGGTACAATTGAAATAATGTGGCATTTTTGAACTAGTTTTTTTCCCCATTACCCTGTTTGATCTGAAGAATTGTTTCTATCTCTGCCTACCTTTCTTTAGTGTTGTCAAAAAAACCCCAAACAAACCTAAAAAAAAAATATTAAAATCCCCAAACCAACCCAATCCATAACAACAGTTGAGATTTCTGGAATCTAAACTTCTGGTAAGTCCATGGTGAAGTGTGGTTGCTCTGTAATTGCATTGCTTAATTGTCTGTGACTGTACTGTTGTGTGATTATATCTCTACTAAGTAAAATACTTTAACTTATCTTGCATTGGCTGATCACAAGGAGCTGAAATCTCTGTTAAAAGCCTCTCTGTGAGAACATACTGGCATTTGTATGATCATAAATATAGCAGTTAAATTTTAAGCTTTATTGGGTGGCAAAGTGGTAAAAGAGAGGGAAGGGAATGAAGAAAAACAGGTGAGGATGGTGTGACTTTTTAGAAGAATAAACAGCAAATGTCACAGAGACACTTGATAAACCCTTTTGAGAGCTTCAAAGGAATGGATGTTCTTTGGTGGTGTGTTGGCCCCAAGCTGTGGAAGGCAGCAGAAGTTGTTCCCAGTTTGTTAAATCAATGCTCTGAGATTCTTTTGGGGACCTTTATACTGTATTTTCCTTCCTCTTAAAAAGAATGTATATTGGTATCTCATCAGAAGGCATCTAAAATCAGTTCTCCATCCTTTTTCTTGACAAGTTAAAGTTATTGTTGCTACACAAATATGAAAGTAATGAGCTGAAACAGGAAGATAAAATCTCCTCATGTAAGCCTTTGTATTAATAATGATATCCTTTATTTCTACAAGTACCACTGCAGTATGTTTTGTAGGAGGATAGGAGATCTGGCCTGGAGACAACAGTGGTGGTGTGGCTGATAGAAGTGACTCTGATTTCGGTGACGGGCAAGAGATTACTGGGCTCTTTGGAGAGAAGGGAGTTGTCAGAGGATGGGCATGGCTGGGGAAATCTGCAACTATGAGATTGCCTGTTTTATTTGAGGAAGAGCCATTGTTGCCCTGTAAAGGAACAGCGTGGCTGGCCTGGGGGATGCAGGAGGGTGAAGGAGGTGAAGAAAAGGCTGTTCTGGGACTGAAGGGTGGCCATCAATGGGGATGGCTGAATTGTGCTGCGGGGAAAGGCCAGCCCTGCTGCTCTCTCATGTGGCAGAAAGCAGCTGTAACCCTGCTAGGGATGCATGATGGAACTGTCTGGCTTCCGCAAACTCACTGCTGGCACGTTTGTGCCACAGCTGTTCCAAAAGCCTCTTTGCTTTCTCCCTGGAGAAGCAGGGGAGGGAGCTAAGAAAATGAAGTCCTGGCATGGTGTCTCCAGCAGTGTTTAGTGCTGTCTGAGCCTTGCTGAAGTCCATGAGAGGTTTTCTGTAGAGATGAGTGAGGTCAGCTGTGAACATTGTACTTCAGGGCAGCTGAAAAAGCTGGGGACATTCTCCAGTACTGACTGGCATAGAAAACAGGGATTGGTTGGTCTGGTCTGTGCTTGTGCTCTTCATCTGTGTCGTTGCACTGGGCTTGCATGAGTGCTCACAAATGAACAACTGTGGTCTGACAGCCCAGCAGTCTGTGCTCAGGTAAACAGCACCAGGAACTGGCTTCCAAGCTGGTTGCGCATGGAAGTGTCTCCACTTGGCCAGCCACTGGGTGTCTGGGCATTGGTGCCTTGGACACCTGACAGATGCTGGGGCCAGGTGGAAACAGAGACAAGAGATACCTTGGCAAATGCACCATGAGATGTGGGGAGCTGTTTTTCCAGGGTTACTGGATGAGCTTGTAGACTTTCAGCAGTTGGCTACAGGAAGGAGCTGAGGAAATCCTCCAGAACTAAAGAGGAAGTTAGCTGAAGTTGGCCTGAAACCAAGTTTTGAAAAGCTGCAGAATTTCTGAAAAGTGTGATAAGCTTGAAATTTTTTTCCACTTTTTTTTTTTAATACAAATAGTAAGATGGCAGTTTTATCCTCTGATGGGCTGCATGTATATTTGGTTATAGTGAATCTAAGAGTGGAATTAATTTCCTCAGGGGTTTCTCTGAATATGTCTGTGTCATTTGTGTTTCAGCTCACAGTAACTTTACTGCCCAGGAGCATCACAAAGCAGGTCCCAAATGCTTTTTCAAGAAACTCTGTCTTTATATCATTTTTCTGTGTTTCATACTGTTTTTATGAGGTATAGTTCAGTGACTAAGACCAATCAAAAGGGATCCAGCTGTAACTGTCTTCCATGTTCTCTTGACTCATTGTCTTCATTTTTTTATCCTACTAAATATTTAATACCAAATTCTTCAAACTGCTGCTCTTCCACTAAATATTGTCTTGACTACACCAAGCACACAGCTCTGCAGCACAAAGGATGTACCCCACTCCACAGGTTGGGTATTTCTGGTAACTCTGATGCCCTCTTTGGCAGCAGATCTGTTTACGTTGCTGGCACTGGTTACTCCTGAAGTAGGGAGTGGACTCTCTGAGCTCCAAGAAGCAATTCTGTGCTGCAGAAGACGTTTTATGTTGCATTTGCTTTTTAATTTTGAAAGGATGTATTTTTGCTGTTATAAATTCACCTTTTTTGTTTTAAGAAAAAGCTTGTTGTGAAAAACCAGCTTGGAAAGAATGAATTCCCTTGTCTCCTTGGTGTGTGTTTTGCTGTTTCAAGCTTTAGCTTTAGAGTTTTGCCTTGATAAGACAGAATTCATGCAGAGGTTTAATCTTGATACTTCTGGATTTATTGGAAATATGCCTCTGATACAGCCCTCCATGAGACTGTGGCTTTTATTGATGTTCCTTAGATTGTATTCTGGTCATGTAGAAGTGCTTGAATACTGAGCCTTATGTTTATACACACACACACACACACGTTTCTTTCCCAGTCACCTTGTGTGATATATAGAGTTCACTGAATCAATGTGTGTTTAGGTGTACTTCATAGTATTAAACTGAAATAAAACTAGCCTAGCTAGCACTTGGTTCTCAGTGTATTACATCAAAAAGGCTTGTTCAAAAGACTGAAAAAGCCAAGTGGTCCATGTAAGTCCAAACTATAAATAAGAGTTGAGGATAGAAATATGTTTGCTTTGAAATATTTCTTCAGACAGCCCCATAAATGTTGGGAGAAACTTGCTCAGCTCATTTAATTAAATCTGAAAAAACAGGCAAAATACCAAAAGCCTCTAAACATCATTCTTCTTACCCCAATGGCTGCTCTGCCTTTGCAAGGACATATGTTTGTGCTTTTAGGGAGAATTCAGGTCTGGAATTCTCCTCGGAGTATTCCCAAATATTTCCCCTTGGTCTCTTATAGTGATACAGAGATTTTACTTATGGGTGTTTCTCCTTAAGAGAGGCAGTGCAAGGAAAATGGTCTGTAGATTGTTTTAATTCTGCACGTCTTCACTATTAAATTTTATTTTAAATGCTCTCAATCTTTTTAGTCATGGTGTCTCAGTGCTTGTGGATTCCTAGAGAGGGATAAAAGGCAGTTTACTATGAAGTTCTTTCTCTTACCAGTATGAAAAGAATCTAAAAGGCACCAGTTTGGGGATTTTTGCTGGAGTTATGTTTTTTTTCATTAAAAGGAAATTAAGATTCAATGGCAGAATAAGTTACCCAAATTCCATAGGAAGTGCATGGTGATGTTCTTGTGTGCAGGCAACTCTTTACTGCACCTAGTCCAGGTGATCCTATGTTTTATGGCAACAGGTTGATAGTTAATTGTCTATCATTTTACCATTGTTGGTGAACAGCTTTTTGGAAGTTTGAAAAAAAATCTCTTAAGAGGAATAATATCCTCCATGGGAGTGCCAACTATCCAAATAAGAAATGAAGTTTTGACATGTAAGGTTTGCTAGTTGAAACTGGGGTGTAATTTGAAATGATCAGTCTTGTTTAAGGAGAGATTGATCAATTTTGTTACAGAGCCTAATGACTTTAGTGCACTTTATTTAGTCCCTGGAAAACAGTGATGTAAGGCTCTGCTTATACAAAAAAGAGCAGCATCTATGCTTACAGTAGTCAGAGAGAAAATAATAATAATATGAAGGCTGTTAGTGCTTCAAATCACTGACTGGCAAGAAAACTTGCCCATAAAAGCTTATCTCTGCTATGATATAATTACATGCATTACCCTTTCTCTGATTAAATGCAATTCAAGCTTGTGTTAAAAATAATAATAAAAGCACACAACAACAGCAGGAACTCCCCTCCCAGGCCCCCCCACCTGCCAACACCTGTTTCTCATTTAGATACTGTTCAAACCACACTCCTATAGACCTTTGGGACACTTGGCATCCCTGTGCAATATGCCTCCCTGCTTTATTTGGGGTATGGATACAACATGAAACCCACAGATATTAAAGAGTTAGATGGTTTCCAATGACTGTGCACCTTTGTGGTCTCTTCCTGCTTCTGGAAATGTGAATAACTGTTTATGCCTCCTTCTGGCTACTGTATCCTATGTATCTACACATCATATGACATGAAGCGTGTTGGTATGACAGGCTTGCTGCTCTCCAGAGGGTCTTGCTTTGTGCTGAGCTCTGCTTGCTAACTCCTCACTAATGAGGGAGAAGCTATATAATGTCTATCCCAAATAGTGATCATATTTAATTTGTGGGTTTTTTTGTTATTGTTTTGTGGATTTGGTTTTTAAGGTATCCACCTTTCTATATTAGTATACGGGATATGATTATGTATTGCTTTGTCTTCAGTCTTTCAAGGTGTCATTACATGGAAGAATGACAGGTTTCTGAACGTAAGACAAATCTACTTTATCTCTTAAACTAATTACCAGGAGACTGTATAAACACTGAAAACAAATTTAATAAAAGATGCACTCCAGATGGTTGAAGGTAGACTGATGCCTGCAGAACGTTCCTCATTATAACTGCAATACCATGCACAGAGATCCATACTGATGTTTTGGGGAATTTATAGATGAGATGCATGACAATCTGCTAGGAGGAATAATACTCACAGGGTTCTATTGTCACAGAAAAAGCATAATGACTATTGAAGAAAATGAATTGCTGACAGTTTTTGAGCTGGCTTTGCTGCACAATACATTTGTTCTGCCCTGCAGATCCTGGTTTCAAAAAATACTTAAAGCACACATGCAAATAACAACATATTGCTCTGATCTCCACAGCATTTATGTACAATTTTCCTTAAATGACTCCAAGCTTCCTTTGTCTGTACAGTTGCTTAGTTGGCAATGTGATTCTTTGGAAGATTCAGTTTCAATGCAGCTCTGGCAAGATACCCTGGATTGTACAGCACAGGTCTCAGATAAACTGATGAGAGAGGTTTTAAATAACATGTTTCAGCATATCCTTCTCTGCCTCAGGTGGCAGCAACAGAACATGCTGGTCCTTGTTCTCTGCAGGGGAAGCTCTGGGATGCTGCTCTCACCTGGGAGCAAAGAAAGAGCTATAGTTCAGGACTTTGACTCAAAAAACACCTAGAGAACAGAAGGGATTCCCCCCAAACCTCTGTGTTTCTGATCTCCAGTGGCCACTGTAGCATGGCTTCATTCACAGAATTGTTCTGATTCTTTTTTTGTCCTTCTCTTGCTGAGAAAAATCCAGCAGGCAGTGTTCCATGGTTTGTTAACTTGTCAATGTGACTTTCAAAACTTCAAAGATCCACTTCTAGCTGAATTAAAATATAACCCAATTGCAGCATAGCTGCAGTAGGCTCATCTAAGTTTTGAAAATGAGGGGATTTTGTGTCATAGACTAGTTCCCCCTGTTAATGCTGCTGTATGAGCTTAAGGCACACAGAGGTGTGCAGGATAGCTACTGGCTTATTACCTTAAAATAATAAGTGTATTTTTAGTAAGTCACCTGAGGTTTTGAAGAGTTTAGACTGTTGTTCAATAGCTTCTCCAGGAAGCAAGGGGATCCTGTAAATTCTATAAGGTCATTTTGGAAGTGTTGTTGTGTTTTGTTTTGTTTTTTTTTAAATATATTCACCTGTGCAGTCTTATTATTAATTCCTTGAATGCCAAGCCATTTGTCAAGCTTTCAGCTACAGTCTTGGAGCAGTATGGTGGTGCCCAGCAAAGTGTGCCTGGTCAATGAAGGGCAGCTAATATGTTGTAAGAAATGAAAGGTCACCAGTCTTAGGAGAGTTGTGACTGGGCTTTGCAGCTGTAAAAGAGAATTAAGCAGGTGGACAAAGAGAAAGTGTTTGTAGTAATTAGTTTTACCCACTGCTGTTGGACTTTGCTGATGAAAGAGGAAGACTTCTCTGGTCTTCTCTGATTTAATTGTTTTGGCTTGGGCACCAAAGGAAGTCATGGTTGCCACTGAAATAGCTTCATCAGTGTGGAAAAAGACATTGAGTAGGTAATTCATATATGCAACAGATGCAGTTGTGCATAAATGATTGATTGGAATGGAGCCCAGACAATGGCTGCAGTTCTACCTGAGCTCAGGGAAGGAAAACTTTTGGTCCAACAGGGTTGGAAAGAGATGAGAACATTCCAAGCTGGGAGACTGCAGAGGTGTGATCAGAAGTATCAGATATCTCTCTAGTTTAGCTAACTACTATCCTGACAGTGTAATTGTGTATACCTGTAAAATTGTAACAAGAAGAAGTTTGGATACTTTATTTTCCTTGCAATATTAGTGCAGAGGTCAGATTTTGTACCAGGGGAGCACTTCCAACTCAGATTTGCCAAGAGAATGAGTGTGGGTTATAGGAATACATCTTTTCAACCTCCTCTTGTTACTTGCTCTAATCCATCAGAGCTCTGAGAAATTCAAATAAGCAACTCCCAAAATGAAATAATGAAGTTCCTATTTTAAAATCGTATGTTCCTGTTTGTGGGGGAGAAGTAGAACAAAAGGTATGAAAACTGTCACAGATTTATCTACTGCTTTCTTTAAGCAGCTCACATCTATGAGATAGCAGCATTTTAGTGCTGAATATTGATTTCTGGGCAAAAATGGGATCAAAGATGTAGAAACTGGATCTCAAACCATGTTTACTTCAGCAGTCAGACTTCAGACAACTGTGTGGTGGGAAGGCTTAGGAGCAGGTTGAGCTGTGGCTTAATGTTAAAATAAACCTGGCTTTTTCAGTTAGTGATGTGGGATCAAAAAAGCTGTGACAGCATGACACAAAGTTCTGATCAGAGAGAACTCTCTATGAAGGTTAAAGTTTTGTTTAAAGAAAAGTTTGTGTAGCAGGAAGTTTTTAGGCCATGTCAGAAGCTTTGTCCATGTTTAAATTGTAATATTGTACCATCAACTATTTTAGGCCAGTTATTAGTTACATACAGCACATTTGTACACACCCTTTATCTCCAGTGCTAAATCATGTCCTTAAGCACCACAATCCACCACAGAAGAACTAGTAAAATCCAAGTAAAATTGTTTCTGTCCTGTAAATTAAGTAAATTAAGCTAGCTCCTGTACCTGAGGAAAAGTTTCTTCCATCTTCTTTCCTGAAAGACTTTGCTTATACCAAATGTCGTAGTTGCTTTGCTCATTTTGTTTTTTTTTTATTTTGCTTGTATTGAATTCTTATTGTTTCATATGACCATATTTAAAAAATAAATTAATAAGATAGAGGCTGACCTCTGATAAATCTTGCTTGCGTTTTGTTTCCTCCACCATCTTTATGAGCTCACTCTTAAAAAATGTCTGGAAAAACAACAGATCTGGAGCCTGGCAAATGCAAATACTCCAGGGAGAAAGGATGCCCAGGGAGAGTGCTGCTCTGGCAGAGCCCCTGGGTTATCAGGTACTCTGCTCTGAGCACCCTTTCGGTCATTACAAAAGCATTACACATCTTGAGAGGTTGCTTCTCTGAAAAGTCAGAGTAGCCAAGCATTTACAGCTTACTTCAACACCAGCTGCATTTCTTGGCAATTTCCCTCAGCCTGAATTGTCTGAGGATCCACTTCTTAAACCTGACTCTTAAGATCACTGTCAAATAAACAAGGCAGAGCATAACTCTGGAGCTACCTGTTCCCAAACCTTGTGTGTATCAAACCAGTAATGCTACCTAAAACTTAGACTGGTTTTTACCCCACCAGGGTAAAAGAGAGAGAGAGCTTGCCAGAACAATGAGTTGCATCATTTTTTTTCATACTGAAATAATTAGATTTTTTCACTTGATGCAGTGTTACTACTTGTATGCACGTGGCCCAGATGTGTGCCCAGTTCACTGGTGCAAATGGCATCCTACAGCTGGTTGAGGGCTCATCTTTGAGCACAATGACTTCCAGTCTGAGGCATATGGTCCCTTAAATTTAAGATGTGGTGCACATCCCCAGATCTGATAGCTTTGACAGATCTGTGTGGTTTGAAGACCTGCAGGAAGCAAAAGACATTCCCACTAATGCTTGGTGACTACATGAGCCAAATCTTTGAGGACATTAAGCCTGACACATAAGAAGTCCCAGTAAAAAAACAGTTCTAGCTGTGTTTAATATTTCTCTTAACTATCCTGATTTAAATACTTTGGAAACATGTTTTTCTCAGGGTATAATTTAGCCCTTTCTGTTTCTTTACTGCTGGAAATCATTAGTTACCTGGAAGAGACAACACTTTATGTGATGAAGGAAAGAGGGAATACCAGCAGTCTGAGTGGGGAGGGTATTTCTGTCTGTACAGACTCTATCTCCCTGACTAAGTTAGAGCTGGCAAGAATGTGAAGAGGCTCTTGAGGCAGGGAAAAAACAGTTCCTGTAAGAAATACTTTTTTTTTTTTTTCTTTCAAAGGAAACTGTTCAAAATGTTGTGGACTTAAAAGTAATCTTTCAAATTACGGTAAAAGTTGCATAAACTGAAGATTTGTTATCATTTTGGTTTTCCTCCTCTTGAAATCTTTCCAAGTAACATGTGTGGGTGGTGTGGGGTCTCTTGTTTATTTTTTTCACGTCAGTAAGACATGAAAAATGTCAATAACCAAATCAATTGGTGGGAAGCAGAACTGCCACCCTTCGAAACACCTCCCTGAATTATCAGTGAGATGTTTCAGCTCCAAGCACTGTTGCTGTGGGAGCCAGACAGCCCAATGAGAGGCACAGACTGTGTCAGTTACATGTTTTCTTGGGGAATTTCCAACAAAACAGTTGGTTACTCTCTACCCTTGCTAGTTTATCACTGTCTTTTTACATTGAATATTGTTGCTCTAATCAGATTGTTTCCAGACTTAGCACTTGTCTGTTATGTGTTAAATCGTGCACCTTATGGAGAAAGGGTAAAAACTAATGTTCATGTCTAGGGGATCCCTATATTAAGAGCAAGTTTAGGAAAAAGTTTGTGTGTGTGTGGACCAAGATGCTAACACAGCTGCCTCTGAAACACTGGGCCTTCTATCAGTCAGCTGTGTCCAGCCAGCACTGACAGGTTGCTCTGACAAATGTCATTGATATTTAGCTGTCCCTGCTCCTTATCAGAAAGGCCTTGTCTTTTACACCCATTGTGGCAAATCTGTACGCTCTCCATCTCCTGGTGTTAGCTACCAAACTAATTCTAGAGCATCAACAGGGGAAACAATCTATCTCCTGGGACTTCCATACTTGGCCTTCATTGTAGGTGACACTAAAGCACAATCTGCGTGATCTGAGCTGTGTGGATCAGTGTTAGGCAGGAAAAGAAGTAACCCAATTGTGCAAGCTTAAATGTGGAGAATTTTTTCTAACTAAAGCAGAACTTCTGATTATTTAAATTGTCAATCAGAGTGTTACAAATTAACAGAGAAAGAGTTATGGTGTTCAAAGAGTATATTTAGCATTAATGTTTTTTTTCAGCTACAGTTTAAAGCAAATGTCAAATCTTAGGACTGAAGAGTTAAGGGAACTTCCAGCAGTACTTACTTTTGGAGAGCTGAGCTCTGATCACTGTATCTACAGGGTTTCCTGGTCGATTCACATCATGCTTCAAAGCATGAATTCATACATGTCCCAAATCCTTTTCTGTTCTACGTTTGTGGAATCACAGATGCATCTTTCTAATTGGAGGGAAAATGTAAATGAAGCATCTCTGACTTTTAGGAAGTCACCCCTCTCCCTCAAAATGAAGGTTCTTCAAAATATCGGTCTTTCCATACATGCCTCAGACTTACTCAAAACTTGCATTGTGGATTATCTGGGTGTCTATAAGATGTTGCTATTGTGTGCCATGTTTTACAGGGTTTATGCTCAAAACATCAATAAAGCATGTTTTCAGTTCGGGAAAAGAGCTTTTTGGTTTAAACCACTTCCCACTATTCTAGATAGTGTTGATTTCATGTGTCATTGTGCCTTATTTATGCACTGCCAGTGGGTAGAATACAACAAGATCATCTACCTGTGGTATTTTGTGGGATGTAACATTTTAATCAAATAATTAGGAGATATTTTGGACCACATCAAGCTGTGTGAGTGTTGGGACTGTCACCTAATTATGTAGTTTCTTCCTTACTTTTAATCTAGTCCTTGATGTGATTCACATTTCTGTTTGGTAGCAGCACAACTCCTGATTTGAGATGAAGTTGGCTAAAATCTGAAGTCCCTGATTCATCTGTGTCTCCTTCTAAAGGCAAATATCTTTATTTAGCTGTCATACTTAACTTGAGTGGGCAGTCTTAATCCATTGCATTTGGTTAGCGTGCTATAACTCATGTGAAGCTTAATGATATTACTCCAGGCTAAGAAGATAGAAATGAGATTTAGAAAGAATTGTTTATTGTGAAACACTACTTGTAATGTTATTTTTTTACTTGTCAGCCTGGTTTCGTTGTCATTCATGGATTTATAGCAATGGCAATTTTGCTCTGTATTTTGATATGCAAAGGTGAACAAGAATACTGTTCCTTGTTATTGCAGAGGTTATAGTGGAGAGATTAGTGGCAACTCATCTGATTCACCTAAGGATATCTTCCAGAAGCTAAAGGAAAATGATGTTTTTCTCATGCCATTAAGAGAATGCTTTGGCAAAAAGTTTTCCTTGCATAAGTCTTATTTTTATAGAGCAATTATAATTAACTTGTAGTGTTCTGAGTGTCAGCCAGGAGTCAGTATGCTTCAGGGAAATGGGGCTGACAGGTTTATTACTGCACAGTTTGGAGGGATGGCTGCCTTAGCAAACTGCAGCATGCTAAATAGTTTCTGATGAGATGAAAGCTCGAATTTAATTATTTCTGAAGGTCATACAATATTATATGTATCACAAATATACATAAACAGCCATAAAATGCAAATTAACTTCCTCTGCTAAGCAAAATTTCCTGTCATATAATTCTAGGTGTGGGATGTTATTTTTTTTTTAACTTGGCTTCTGCTGAAAGCAGATCTGTAAAATTAATTTCTGGAGTGACTGAATTGGTGTCCATGTAGGAGACAATCACAACTATTTCCATCTCTTAAAATCAAAGAGCTCAGGCTTACACAACTTACCTTCCAACTTTACTGATTTGTATAGGAAAAAGTGACTTTTTTTCCTCCATAGTGAGGAATAAGATTTTTTTTAGTAACAAAGCATTTTATTTACTTATTATGTATTTACTTATTTATTATTGTTTTATTTACTGCAATCTACTTTGCTATGATGGCTGGTTAAAGCTGAAATTATTGCAGCAGCATGACATGAGGCACTATTTTCATTATTAGATTAGTGGTTCAGATCTACATGTGACACAGAAAATGATCAAGTGTATTTGTGCTGTCCATTAACTACTTCACAGGCTGGAAGGACCCAGTCCAGAGTATAATTTTTCATGCCAGTGTTTTATCTTTTACATCTGCTGACTTAAAGCTTCTGTAGAGTTCACTCAAGATATTTTCTATAACCCCAGTGATATATTTTGACTGACAATAAAACTATTTTTTCTCTCCTAGAAACCTATTTCTTTCCCAACATATTTGCACAGAAAGAAAAAGGTCTAAAAATAAAAGTTGCATAGATCCTTGGAGGGAAAAGTTTTGCAGCTGTAACTTAGAACTCTGACTCTTTTGCCTGAAGATGGATACGTTTTGTGAGCATTTTATTTATCAAGAAAATAACTTTCAGCTGCATGAATTCACATGATGTAGCAGTCAAATAGATTTTTATTTGATACTTAAATTTTTTTAATAGTTCTGACCTGCAGGGTAATTCATAAAGGCCATTGGAGGGTTTTCTGAACTACATGGCTGTCTTCTGTTAGGCTTTCATTTGGAATTATTCTGTTGATTAAAGTAGAATTAAACATTTTCTTAAGAGTTTGCTTTCAAACTGATCTGTGGTAAATTTAATTATATTTTGCACCAAGGTTTGTTTTGGATTGTTATAAAAATTCCAGCTAGCTGTTATCCTTAGAAGTTTGAAAGAAACCCCAAAACCTCCAAACTTCACAGGTTTCCTCCAACAAGAGTGTTTTTATCTGTCTAAACTATGATTTATAACTTTATTTGATATCAGTCCAGGACTTCAGGTTTAAATTAATGATCTCTCAATTCTCTGCTGGGAATGAGAGAAAGTTGCTAAGCTTTGAAGTAGGCTTTGTGTTTGAAGAGAACTAGAGAAATATGGGTACTCAGACTTTGTCTCTCAGTTCCTAAACAAAATGTGTAGGCAATCCTATGTATGAGTTAATGAATATCAATTAAAACAAGCCAGCATGTCTGGTCTGGCCCAAGACCTAGAGCACGAGCTGGCTCTGGTGCCCCTCGGGGATCTCTTGTGTTGGTAGCAGGGGAGAAGAGGGCACCTCAGCTCTCTTGTTTTATAAAACGTGTAACGTGACATGAAGGTGAACTCGTGTTAATCACTGTGTGGTGCTAAGTTATGGTATTCAAGCTGCAGTACTTAAAAGTATCTTTTCCAATTAAGACTTCAAAAAACCAAAAGCAAACTTTGGAGGAAACTTCTTTGGTTGAAACAGCTATGGTAAAGTCAGGCTTCTAATCTGAGTCATCTCTACAGACCCTTGAACAGTCAATTCATCCTATCCAGAGATAAGGTGGGGTGAATCATCCTCTGGCTGTGCCTTTCTCCCTGGATTATTGAGGGGGTGTGGGAGGGGGTGTCAGAGAGGCCATAGATCCCTGTCTTTAGATACCTAAAACTATGAGCAAGAGCTGCAGCCTGAAAGTAAGCAGCTGCAGCTGGTTGACTTCAGGGCAACTTTTGACTGTACCCATCACTCACAAATTTGATATGCAGGTATGTTATAATACTGAGTATGCAGTGACTAGCTTAATAATGGTTCTCTCTGGTTTTCTACTGCAGTTGTTGTTGAATTACTGAATCTTTCTCCTCTGTTTCTGATTGCTGTCGGGGGGAGCGGTCTGCCTGCTGTGATTGATGGTAGCTTTTTCCATCACTGACTTCTGATTTCATACTCCAGGCACGTCTACATCAAATTTTATTATGAAAGATTCTCACTTCGTGTTTTCATTATACAGCTATTGCAAGAAGGAAGGACTAGAAGCACAAACTTTTTTGTAATAAAGCAATATGTAGATTTCCAGATTCATGTTCTGAAATACTTGCTGTCTGAGAGGAAAATACAATGCTTTAGGCAGAAAAAAGGAGTTGGGGAATTGTAAGTTTTAAGGCTCTGGAGAACCCAGCTGAGGTCTCTGCCAGTACAAATAGGCAGTCAGAAAAATATCTACCCCAAAGGGTTTTAGATTTATAGACAAGCCTGGCAGACTGCACATTAGGAAGCAGCAGGGGAGGAAAAAGCATGGAAAAATGTCTGAGGAGACATGACATGTCAGTGTCAGAGCCAGACACCAGGATGTGGTGGCTTTTAGGCCCTTGTGCTCACCCTGCTTGTCACGGTGAAGCTGAGAGCATCTCCTGTGTGTTTGGCAGGGCTGCTGGCTGTGAGCTGGTCCTGGGTCTGGGCAGGCAGCACACAGAGTGTCCCAAAGCCTCTGCTTCTTGAAACTAAAGGGCTTTTGTTGTGGGAAATAGCCTGAAATATCAGGACACTCGCTGCTATGTACTTGTCTCTGGAGTCCCTAAGTCATAGAATCATAGGGGTTGGAAGGAACCTCTCAAGGTCAAGTCCAACCCCCCTGCTGCAGTAGGAATACCTAGGACAGATCACACAGGAACACCTCCAGATGGGTCTTGAAAGTCTCTAAAGAAGGAGACTCCACAACCTCTCTGGGCAGCCTGTCCCAGGGCTCTGTCACCCTCGCAGTAAAGAAGTTTTTCCTCATGTTGAGACCTTCAAACTCAGACACTGCAGCCTCTTAAAACTGGTGCTTAAGCAAACTGTGGATGATGGACCTGTATTGCTGTGGTTTCTTATTACATTTTGGAGGGTTTAATTGAAGCAAAATACTTGCTGTTTATTGCATATTTGGTTCTCCTATCTGCCTCCCTTTGTGTAAAAGCTCTCCAGGCACTGCCCTATGTGTGGGTTTACCAGCTTTGCATGCTCAACCTCCAGAGCTGTTCTCTGAGTAGTTTTTCATAAGCCCAGTGCAGCTGGATCAGAAACTCCAGCAAATGATGGACTCGGGCAACAGAGAACAAAGCAGAGTTGTAGAAACAAAGTAAAATAAAATGCAGTCTGGACAATCTTGATTAAACTTGGCCAATGTACCCTGAAATCTGACTGGGATTTAGACCTTCAGCTCCTTAAAGGTCTTTTGAAAATCATGATTTAAAAGGAAAACAGAAGAAATTTTAGAAATCAAGTGGTAAGAGTCCATTTGACAGATGGCACAATGCACAGGGTGCAAGTTTGACCCCGTCAAAGATATCTGGCCTCTTGCCACAGGTCTCTAGGAGGGCTGGGGCTCAGTCAAAAAGATTAAATATCCTGGCCTGTGTTAAATGGCAAACCAAAAGCAGGGCCAGGAATGCTGCCAATGTCATGCTGTGCCCAAGACCTTGGAGTTTGATTTCTGTCATCTGTCCAGCTCTGAACTATGAGCCACACGAAACCCTCTAACAGAAACAAAAAACCAGGAATGTGTCCAGTATGTGCCTGTTGAGGCCTTGGAGACCCGAGAAGGACAGTGCAGAGCTCCTGCAGCCTTGCAGGAGAGGGAAGGGTGTGAAGAAATCAGTGGCTGAGCTCTGCAACAAGGGTGCAGCTGAGCTGTTCAACCCAAATGTTGATGCTGTTTTGACTTTCAGTGGCTTTGGGGGTACTTAATTCAATGACAGCTATTTTTGCTGAAGTGGTAAACCATCAATATGACTTTTTGCTTTCTATGTTGTGGGAATTGGAGTGTAGATGACTTAGATATATGCAGTGTAAGCATGCTAGTCCCAGCTCATTTATTGTCAGTGAAATGCCTCCTTATTAAAGAAGAATGATGATTATTGAAATTTTAGTTGGCCCTGCATATTGTTGGAAATAACAAAGGAAAAGTGTAGAGGAGCTTTGGCAATGGTTCTAAATGTTCTGCTGAAGTTTTAAGTGTTGCCATTTAATTATGGTGATCATAAGACCATGTGAGTAAATGAGGGAAATGATACAATGATGCAAAGAAATAAGCTACAAAGCACTGATCTAGTTATAATACAGAAGGAATGTATTATTTTACCTATGAAACTGCCTCAGACTTGCCAACTATATCAAATAAGCTGCCATTTGCACAGTATGTGATAAAGACTTTGCTAAACTGAGCCAAAACAGTAATTTCTGCAGAAATTCAGTATACATTTCTTGTGTATGTTTGTTATTTTTTGTGCTATTTCATGGTGGTTGTTTTTGTAATTAATTTTTCCCTACTCAATGAGAGTCTTACCCTTGATTTCACTTCACACTTTTAACAGCATAATAACTTGACTTTACACAATCCTTCATGATGTTGGGTGAACATCTTGAATAGCTAGAAGGGCATCATTGCCCTTATCTTTTAAGAAGCATCTTGTACAGAACAGCCTCATGGTAATATAGTATGTTTTGATTTAGGAAAACTTGTAGAGCCAAATAATCTTGTATTAAGTCTATGAATCAAACGCCTCTGAGCACCAAGTCCTGCTGAGATGCCCCAGAGTGCTCGCTGTCTGGTCAGTAGACTGTTTATTATCCTGAAAGATTATTTGAGCTTGCAAAGGGACACAATCTCTCCAATAAGACACCCGGCTCTTGGCCTATGAATGCATGTGTTGCTTCACTGAAGATGAGCAAATTTGTGCAGACACTGTTGTGCTCCAAGAAAACCAGCACTTTTCACAACAGGCTCTCAGGGTATAAACACAGAAATTAGCTCATTCTGCCATGCAAATGTCTGGTGAGTGGACTCTCTACTTCTGTAACCTGCTTGTAGTAATTAAGAAACCCTCCCAAATTCAAAGAAGTCACGGTTAAGGTTTTTGAACGTAAAAGGAAAATTTGTCCTTGTTCTATCCTTATATTTGCTCTCTACTCCTCAGCCCATAGGAGATCACTCTCTTCAAGTGCCTCAAGGCTGAAATTTTTCATTCCTTAAGGAAAATGAATATTCTTACACAGCAATCTGGTTTAAATAATTAAAGCTTTTATTAAAATAAATAAGTTTGCTCCTTGATCTTATGATGCAACTATCATGGCATTTAGAAATAGGCCTTTAATGACCTGTTATGTCTCTACACTCCTGAGCACTCAGTGAGGTGGGAATCAATCCATTGGTCTGGAGTTAGGAGCTTCTCCACGTCTGTGACTCAATGCATCATCAAACCAGGTGACCTTGTACGTTTGCAAGGTTTATTTCTGCAGCTGAATTTACAGCTCATTTTCTTATCACTTTAAGAAAAGTGTGAAGAGGAGGCAATAATATCTAGCTTTTCTTTGTTTAAAGGAATTCTGGCTTGATGACCAAGATGCATGTGGATTCCTTCCCAAATAGCAGTATTTAGGCATTGAGGTATGACTGCCAGAATAATAGTATTGATCTGAATAAAACACTTGAATTTATTCTATTTTATGGCTGTAAAATACCCTTATTCATTTACTTAGTTTTAATTTGTAAGAGTTAGTGTCTCTTCCATTGCCAATTAGCAATGCATGTAAATAATGACACCAGTGCATGAAATTAACCCTGAGCAAGAAAAACAGTGCTCAGTTTGTTGTATAAATAGTTTGACTTCTTCCTTCCTATTTTTTTCAGTTCCCTTTACAATTAAATTCTGTGGAGTACTAAACACACAGGGTTTATTCACTTGTTTGTGTTGGGTAAGTGAATTCAGTGCTTGTGGGAGATGCCAGATGGGCTGCAAGGGGGACAGAAGGTCTCTGTCTCTCCACTGAGTAGCAGCAGTGTGTGCTTCCCAAATTATGCTGCCAAAGTGCCTTAGACCTGACCCATAGGTAAGGGGCTGGTTTTGGTACCCTTCAATCCGTAACATTTTTGATATTGTGGAAGCTGTAATGTCCCAAATACTTTGTTTCTTCCTGGCATGCTACTGCTCAGCATGTAGGCTTAGACACTCATTAGCTTCTACCATCCTTTGAGACAAACCTACTTGGCTTTCTAGAAAACACACATGAAAACTTAGGCTGAATGGGCTGCTAAAAAAACCACAAACTAAAACCAAACAGAAAAACAGAAGGAAAAAAACATAATTCACTTCCCTTCCCACCATGGGTTGTTGAAAACAATATACATAAAACTTAGTTTCTGATGCTGTTATTTGTAAGTAAACAGAGTAATATCATAAATGCAATGGGAAAGCAAAGTTCATATTCATTTAAAATTAATTTTTTTCCTTAGTTTACAAAAAAAATAATAAAAAAAATATTCTTAATGCTAGAGTCCTTTATGGACTATACAGGGTCATGATGATAGCTGATTCAGCTTTACATTGTACAAGAGTTTAACTTGTTCTTCAGTTACCATCAATAGAGAGACCTTGATGAATGTCAGTAAGATTGAGAGCTACCCTTTATCTTCCTGAAAAACAAATTGAGGAGTATTTGCAGTGATTTTGTTGTTGTGCATTTTGTGCAGCCAGTTGCACAAAGCTCAGCACAGCAGCTTTGGTGCTTTATACTGAGGTTTGCTAAATCCATCTTGAGAATGAAATGCCAACAGGGACATTTCTCAGGTTCTGCTTTGTGGTGATCTCCATACTGGTTTTTAAGTTTGTTGGGAGATGATTAATTTGGATATTTGGGCAGGAAACAAAAGCTGCAAGGGAAACAAGTAGGATTGCAGGGGGAGACTGGAGGGAGGCTTTATTTCAGACAGAACAAAACCTGTAATTACATATTGTTGCATCTCTTTCATGGTGTAAGACTTTCTGAACAATCCCAATAGGGCATTAATCATTGCAGGCATTACAGTCCAAACCAAAGTTAACAGCTTTTCTTTCTGGAATATGCCTTCTTAGTCAGATAAATCCTTATATAAACCAGCTACAGGATAATTTACTAGAACACTAAAAAGATCAATCTGTGTATGTGTAGGATGTTAGCTGAGTTTTCAGCAAATTCTTTGCTAATTCATATAAATATATTTTATTACAGCTAGTCAGAAAATGTCAGTGTTCTTTACAAGGACATCTGAGATAAGCAATACCACATTCTCCCCCCCTACTTTCTTTCTTCATGTAAAAAGTTAATACTAAAATCCAAATATACTTTTCCATCCATAGTGTTTCAGTGAGCACTGTCCCCAAAATGTGAGGTGAAGTCTGAAAGTTTTAACCAAAATCACATTTTAATTTTTGAATGGAAGTTCTTACTAATACTAATTTGTTTCCTGTCTCCAAAACGTATCAGCCAACGGGATTTAGAAAACCTCTAAAAGAGAAAAATGGTGTGATTATTGCATTTTTATTAAGTTACATTTGTTTGCAGAGAAAATGGCAGTACTCCTTTTCTTGTTTTTAAAGGCATAAACTTCCTGGCACGTCATGTGTTTGAAGTTAGCCTGATGTGCATCTCCCCTTTACTAAACCAGGGCTACATCTGATGGCTACACCCATCACCCTATAGAGGTAGAGGTGCTGGCAAGTTTTGGATTGCAGTGTCCCTTCACCAATACTGGTCCATTCATCCACATGCCCTAAGCCCATCCCAAAAAAATGAGGCTGACTTCAGATGGGAGAGGTCAAGCATGCTTTTGCTGCTTGTTTGCTACTGGTGGTTGAGGAAAGGGGAGGTAAGGAACTAGAGCAGTAACTTGTTACTGGTGTTCTGTTAAGGTGATTAAGAAGAGCAAAGAGTTTACACATTTAAATTGGACACTAGTGGAAAGATAGATTTAAAGTAAATGAGGCAATTCTCATTGCTAAAGACAGAAGTTTTTGCCTACTTCAATACCCTGGGGGAAAAAAAATAATAAAGAAATCCAGAAGTTTTGTCTCTTTCCTTTTCTTTTTTTCTCCCCCAGCAAAGTAAATGTATGTCTTGAACAGGCAGATTCTGTGTCACAGATAAGATCTTTGAGTACTGGCAAAAAGTGTAGGACAAGTGGACAACAAATAACATATCACGAGCTTAACAAGAGGAGAAGCTTCATCCACTGGTGTGTTATTAAAGATCATCACCCATTGTGAATAAATGTGAAGCAGAGGAAAATCTGAGAGGAAAATTGCTAACATAATCAGCATCGAGTTTCTCTCTCCTGTATCGTTTATTTTAGATGCTCTCAGTTGTATTCATCACTTGAGCACATGGTTGCCTTCAGTTTCAATCACTAGAACTTGGTGACAGCATTTTAAACATCTCTTTTCTTTATTTGTGCCACTGTGTAATGCAATAAAACTCAGGCCTTCATGCTGTAAGGAATGGGTAATCTGCACCTGGTATCTCCATGTGATCTTCTGCAAAACTTTGGTTGTCTAGCTGGTGTAGAAATCAGGCTGGATTCAAAAGGAGTTAATCCTTTCAAGCCCATTGTGAACATTTTAGGTTTAATTTTATTTTGTTTTCAGTGCACAAGCTCATGTGAAACTATAGAAGCAAACCATGTATTGTCTGACCTCTGGATAAAGAGACTTAAAATAAGCTTTTAACCCAGGTGGCTCAGCCAGCAGAATTGAAATGCTGGTGACATCTTACTTGGACTGGTAGATCAATGTCTGATACTAATGAAGTTACTTCATTGAAGTTTGAAGTGGTGTGGAGGTGAATCCTAAAAATCAATTGGTTTGTCCTTAGACAAGAAGGAACAACGTTAAACATTCATCCTTCCTGATTCCTAGTTTGGTGCTTCAGTTCTTTGTGTTAATTGTTATTTCAGTTTTGTTAATTGCTATTTCAGTCTTGTTATTGCAAGTTGCTGCTTGCTTGGTAACACAGAGGAAAAGAAGGGAGGGAAAGAATCAGCCCTGAGATGCTCTTCCCAATCCTCTCCCCAGAGCAGAAAAAACTTTAAAAATATAAGGGGGTGGGAGAATGAAAGTGAATTGGCAGGAGAGGAGAAATGAGTGAGCACTGCCTGCATCCTGGGGCAACTGTTCTTAATTCTGCTGGCAAAGACAAATTTCACCCCAAAATGCCTGTTTCACTGTGATCACAAATACAGCTTCAAATCCAAGGCAGAGCTCTGCTTTCTGGATAAAACCTTTGTCAGTCCTTGGGCAGAGCATGGTGCATATCTTGGCATATCTTCCTAGGGATCTGGATAGGGTTTTGGCAAAACAGAAATTATGAAAGGGGGGGGGAAAGTAATTTTAACTTAGGTTATAATGTGACTTTAAAACCCTTGAAACATCGATTAATTGCATGCCTGCTTCTCCTGCCTCATCTTGCCATCTTAAGGCCTGTATATTAATGATCTTAATGTTCTATTCTCTAAGCACAAAGTTCATGAAGTGGAAAGGAAGATTTTAAGGAATGTGTTTCTGACAAATGTGGTATGGCATGTCATGCCTGCAGTGATCCATGTGTCCCCATGAGATGCTGGTGATGAGTGAAACTGCACTGCCCTGGGTACCAGGACATGGACTCTTCCCTTACAGTCAGGCTCTGGGCACTTGGTTTTTTGAGTCAAAACACCAAAAAGCTAGCAAAAGCTGCTTAAACACCTGGCTCAACCACCTGCAAAATGGTGCTGGTAAAAAGGTCAGCAGGGCTCAGGGATTTGCTGTGTTGCAAGGAGCACGGGCAAGAGTGTGCAGCCTGCCATGAGTGTGGAGCTCTGGAGGCTGATGCAATGGGACCTCTGATCCTAGACTGGAATCACACAGAACCCTAGGGGTTGGAAGAGACCTCAAAAGATCAGCTACCCATCAGTGAGTATGGGAATAAAGTCATAGGTGTGTCTGGCTGTTTTGAAGTGCTGCTGGCAGGAGAGTAGAACTTGAGAGCAGCACCTGCAGAAAACAAATGTGTGAGCAAGTTGTGCATTTCCTACTCATTTCCTAGAGGAGAAAATGGTAGGATAAACACAAAACATTTTTTGCAAGATTTTAGAGTTTACTTCACTTGAAAGACAACACAAAGTGTTGTACTGCTCTTTTAATTAGGCTGTTAAACCCCATGAGGGCCCTATTGACTTCCACAAATGCTGTGAAGGGCATGAAAACAGTTGGTATTTGCAGTTTTTTTGCCGTTTTGGTGTTAGTGGGGATTTTTGTTTGCTGGTGATAGTTTAAAACCCCTGCAAATTTGAGCAGTGTACTTCAGTTATCTGCATCTTTCCTCTTTATCTATATTATAGAGTTAAGACAGAGGAAGTTTTGTGAGCTTTTAGACACTGTTCCAGCTAAGTCATCAACACATCTATGTGTGCTAGTTGAACTGGACGTTTTTGGGACTCAATATTTGGCTCTAATTTTTCCCTTATTTTGTGCCTCCTCTGGGGTTTTCTCTTGACATTATCTAAATGCCCAACAGAGAAGGCAAGTGAGAGTAGTAGCACTCAGGCTACTTGTTATAGGCAATTGCCAAGCAATAGTATTTATGGAGTTTGAATGTCAAGTATTTTAATAATCTCAGCTTGACTGAACAAGATTTAGATATTAATAAGGAGAAAAGTGTACCACAACTGTAGGCCCACCACGTGCATGAAGAGGTATTGCTATTTTTATTCATTATCAGTTCTGCTTAGCATTCTAGTGCTTAAAGGCCAATGAAGAGACTAACCCCCTTCTGCCTAGCATAAAATTTTCAGAAAACAGATATTCCCTGTCAGGATAGTCTAAGGGGAAGTGTCTGGTGTCATGTTCTCAGTTGTTGCACGTCACCAAAATAGGGGTAGTTGTGTTACTGCGATATCAAACTTGAATTTGGTGATAAGTCTCAAAGGTGCTTATGTCTGGTTTATAAGAGTGTTAATTGGCTTGTGTAGTTTTCTTCCAGCTTGGGGGTTGTTCATGTGCACTGACTACACAGAAGAGGGTACCTCTACCCAGGACATGTAGAGGTGCTGATCAGGATCCGTGATTCAGCCTAAGTCCATTCATTTATTACTTGTCTATGGGACTGTGGCAGGGTCCATACTAGTAATAGTCCATCAGCAGAACAAGTACATTCTCTTGGAAGAGAAGCTTTGCCAAGATCAATGGCATAAAATTATTCTGTGGATTAAGTCAAGCATTAATAATAATTGCAAGACTTGTAGCTTGTACAGAAGCTCCTTGATTGTTCCAGGTACCAGCTCCAAGACAGCACGTAGACAGTTCCTTCTAAAAACAAAACTATTAAAACTTCATTTTGTACTTAATAAATATGAAAATACAGAAAGGAAACAAGATGGTTGATGCAGGAATGACAAAAAATATTATACATAGTAATCTCTAGAGAATACTTAGCTGTGACACATTTATTAGTGTTGTTTTCCAGAGGCTGCCCATAGTTAGATTCATATATCTTGAGAGGACAAAGCTTTGCAGGTTGCTAACAACATATTGCTTATTGTGGAAACAAATAACAATTGAGTTCAAAAAGGCATGTTTTTTGCTGCAGCCACTGATGACTCTAACTGTGAAAGTGTAACATGTTTTCAGTAATTACCCACTGCAGTTTGTAATTACCCACTGCAGTTCATAATTATCCAACATATGTGGAGTGGTGGGATTCTCCTCATGGAGCTCAGGAGAGTTTCCAGCAGAGGCAACTCAGTCATTAAAAAACAGCAGGAGAGATGGGAAACCTTCTCCATTGCTGTATCAGCCTGGTCCGTGCTGAACTGTGACTTGAGGACAAAATTCTGGGACTCCAGGAGATTTATAGCCATAGTATAATTACATAACATGTGGCTGTTGAAGTGAAGACAAATTTTTGAACAGCTATCACTCCCTGCCTCCCCTCCAAAATCCAGCAGACAACTTTCAAATTACTTTGTCTAATGAAAGACAGTCTGATTGCCTGTTCAAGAGCCATTGCTCCTCTCAATTGCTCATCTTGTGCCAAACCTTGTGCTTAAAAAAGACAATCAGATTTTTAACTTAATATTTTGTACGTGATGCTTAAATCATAAGAAAACCTTAAGCTGGGACTCTTTAGCCTGGAGAAGAGAAGGCTGAGTGGAGACCTTATTAAAGCCTACAAGTATCTAAAGGCTGGGTGCAGGGAGGATGGAGCCAGACTCTGCTCAGTAGCTCCCAGTGACAGGATGAGAGGCAACAGGCACAAGCTGGAAAGTGGGAAGTTCCATTTAAATACGAGGAAAAACTTCTTTACAGTGAGGGTGACAAAGCACTGGGACAGGCTGCCCAGGGAGGTTGTGGAGTCCCCTTCTCTGGAGATATTCCAGAACCCCCTGGATGCAGCCCTGGGTAATGTGCTCCAGGGGATTCTATTGCAGTGGAGTTGGGTCTAGATGATCTCTAGAGGTCCCTTCCAACTCTGACAATTCTGTGATTCTTCTGTAAAAGTAAATGTTATCATGCATCTGTGGTAGTACTAAGCAGACTGTGAATTCTTCTATGAAGAGCATGAATTATAACAAAACCTCTTTTTAACCAGTTCAAGCAGCTAAACACTTAGCTACTGGCTTACATCACGTATGCCCGGCTAAAGCCTTTTAAACAAGTCTTTCACTCAGTAAGGAATTGGATTTTTCTGTCCCATCTGTAGTTTCAGCCTTGATTTATGTCCATTTTACAAGCTCAGACAAATATCTTCACACATTTTTCTGAGGTTTCATCATTTTTCAGAGACCTTGTAAATGTCTATACTTAGTTTATCGTGCTGTTTAAAAACTCTTAAAACCTCTCTTCTCCTATTGTCTCATTTCTATTTTTTTTTTAATAACTTCTCATCAAATTTAGCTTCGAGACTGATAGGCAGTGAAACAGGTGGAAATAGGACCAAACAGCATTGCTGTTGACTGCTTTCCTAGGACTTGCCCTAGTTTGATTGTAAAAATTCTCAAGTTTCTCTCCCATTTATTAGGAAAGTAACAGGATTCAGAAGGTGCCTGTTAAAAGCAGCTCCAATGATTTGATCAAGTTTTCCTTCTATCTTCAGATTTTTTGACCTTTGCAAATTGCTCTTCATGATAACTTTTCAATCTGAATTTCGAACTGTTGCAGTCCTACTGCATCTCAAATAACAAGATCTTGTGTCAGCACCTGGACTCTGAATAGGTATGGCTATTTTTATTCCAGCAGTGGTGTAGTCATTGGCATGCATTGCCACTCCTGATGCTCATCATGTGCAGGGAAACTGCTTTAGGGAGCTGCTCATCAGCATTTAGAAAACATGAACATCTTAAGCTTTTCTTTCTCTGGAGGGTGGTTTGCAAAAAAGGTACACATATTATTGTTTGAACTTAAAAAATGAGATTCTGTGGGTACCCTCTGGCTTAACATAATTTTAGCAGTTTTCCTCTCCCTAGAAAATGCTGCTATTTTTGCAGTGGATGTAGCACCAAGTGAGACAGCTGGTCCATGCCTGTGTGTTTAGCAGTAGCTGAAATTGAGAGGCCTCTAGTGACAGCACCAGAGCTCTGGAGATACTCGTGACATGAGTGGGAGTATTTTTCTGGACCAAGTCTTCAGTGCTCAAATGAGAAGAGAATCAAGCTTGTTGATAGTTCGAACAGACTCATTTTTTTAGTGAGGCAGGTCCTCAAATGCTATAAACCAGTGTAGCTCTGATAGTGAGGAGTTAAATGTGAGATGTCATTAAATTTCCCTTTAAACATAGAAGCTAAATAGCAAATATAACTCAGAATTATTCCTCATCTACTTTATTACCTATTTTTATGTTTCTATAAAGAACTGTGTTTTAATGCAGTCATTAATTTTGTCATTGCAGAACAAAATGTACAACATAACCAATAAATCCCACGCAGTGTGTGAGGTGAATCAATGAATAAACAAAACTACCAAAGCAACCAGTAGAAAACTGTGAAGTCCCCTGAGTTTTATGTGAAAATATTTTTTTTCTACTTTGTTATTTGTGGTTTGATATTTTGTTAGCTACAAAAGAAGTTTGTTTATACAAAATTACCTCCTTTCACTTAATCCTTTAAACATCATATTTAATGTTCATTGCTTTTTAAATTTTAAGCTCAATATATTTAATTAACACTAAACATTTTGAGTGCTCTCTGAGAAGAGTTTGTTGTCTGTCTGGACTGGGGAAAGTTTGAGGGCTACTGCAGTTGGGAAGGTGGGAGACAGTGTAAACGTTTGTGTGGTGTTTTGTTGCTTTAAATCTGGGGTGATTTTATTTTTTTCTGGAGAGCTATGGCTCTTTCTATTACTTTACATAGCTGTGCAGATCTCTTCTGCCTCGGGGCAGCAATGTTCTGTGCTTCGGAGAAATCTTGGGTAACTTAAATGAGATGATAAATAAATGTGTCGGTTAGGCAGCCAAGATAAAGTGGAGGTCTGCCCTGACACAACGTCTACCTCCCCATATTCATAAAAATAAAGCAGAACCATTTCAAATAGCTTTAGGTTCCCTAGGGGAAGAGGAGGGGTTTTTTTTGTGGAAAAGGCAAGTATTTTAAGAGAAAATGGTCTTTTCTTACACTTACTTAGATTGTAGTTTACTGTGGTGACTATAGGTAATAATTCCAGGGGTTTATTTTTAAGAGCTCTGTACATCAAAGCTCTGGAAAAGACATTACAATGATCACTAAGATTGTGTTTCTTGTCAGAATTTAGGGTGCAGTTTTTAAAAGTGATTGAGCCCTTAGCCCTGCTGTATTTCCCTGCGAATGCTGTATTAATATCCAGCAAAAGACCAGACAGCTAAATGCTTAAAAAGCCCAGCCACCAAACAGCAGGAAAATAGACTAGTATGCGGTGGTATTAATCATCTCTACAGGTATCCAGGAGAAAAAATGGAAGTATTCAAGTGGGCTATTAGGCTCGATGGCTGTGCATCTGCCACGGAAATGTGCCCCTTGGAGAAAAGGGGAGGCAGGCAGAGCTCCAACTGTCTTCCAGCTTTGAAGTTTTGGCAGCTTGCCCCCACACCCTTCCCCCCTCCAGCAGATATTCGTCGGTGTGTTTAGCAACCTTCAGCTGGTTCTCTTCCATGATCTTGTCCATCTTCTCCTTGAGACTATGTGCAATTTTTTAAGGTGAACAAAATAATGTGGTGTGGGGGTAACTAGCCTAGCTAGTTTTAAAAAGAATCGCCCCTCTTGATTTGTTCTGAGCCTGCCAGCTGCTAATTCTTGTACCAAAGAGGTCATGCACAAACAGCCCCTATTCTCTGGAGTTGCAGATTTTACATCCTTTCACTACTTCACCCCTGATCATCTCCAGTCCGGGCTGGAAATTCCTAGCCTGCTTATCTGCTTCTTGTAAAGAAGACTTTGCGTGCCTTGGCTGGTCCTTTTTTTCCATTCTTTTCGACATTTTACACTTCTCACTAATAATAGGGAAGTGCAGAAATACACAGACATTTCTCTGAGACCAAGAACTTCAATAATGCATTTTTTGCCTGGAAAATCTTACTCCTTTTGCTTGTGCTTGGAGGTTTCTGCTGCTGGTAACACTGGCAGGTACTTGTCAGCCTTATGTATGCACCTCTTTGCAAGACTCTTGTAGGCTAATTACTGATTCCAAGGCAGAATGTTAATTTATCTTCACATGACCTCTCTTGGTCATGCTGTCTGATTTCAGGGGCTTTGTAGCCACTTCCCAGCAAGCTGTTTTTATGGATGACTGATCATTAGGATGTGGATAGAGATATCACTGTAGGACACTTTGTAATCCTCTATTTACAAAAATAGAACCGAACCATTTCAAACAGAGATGGGACTTGGAGTTATGTGTGAAAGTCTCTGAAAAAGCAGAAGGCTTTTTAAAAATGCAAAGTATTTTTAGCATGATTCTGTTAAGGTTTGGGTAGGAGGCACATATATAGGTGGTAGTCTGCTCAGCTCCTAAAAACTACTGGTTCCAGGTTACTTTAAGCTTTTGCATTTTATTTGCATTAAAGAAAATGAAAAATTGCAAGTATTTTTCATGGAATATGTGGAAGAGTTGTTTATTAGTAGTTTCCAGAAAGGTGTGTTGATTTTGCCTTTTGTCTACATTTTTTCACCACAGTCAACCCTTTCCAGTTTTGCTACTGAAAAAAGCCCCAAGGAGAAACAAGATCAGGGAAAATCTGAAATCACAACACCATTATTATTATTTTTTTCCTTTTTTTGTGTGATGAAGAAATGAACTTGAATTTTTAAGAGCAGCCTGCTTTTCAGTGAGGCATTCTGATAAGCTTTTGTATATCTTTAGTTATCTTTAGTATCAAACTTTAAATAATTGCAGTCATACTCTCCACAGCTGGGCTGACCAGGCACTGTGGTCTTGGGCAGCTCAAAGGACTAAAGGATGTGCCTGAGCTAATTTTGTGCCTTCTGGATGGCCACCAATGCAGGAAGAAGCAGCAGTATATTTTCCAGCACTCTTTTTGTGTGGTTTGGAGCAATTGTTCTCCCTGTTTTTCTTGATAGAGCCATCAGGGAACCTAAGAAATTATTGAGCCTCCCCAGGGCAGTGCCAAGGAGCTGTGGTAGGGGAAATGTTGGCCTTTAGCTGGGCAGTGCTTGCTCCGTCCCCAGCCAGTCCCTTTCACAGCCTTGCCACTTGCTTATTTAGAAGTGTCAGGCAGGACACTTGTGGCCAAGTTGTCCAACTTGCACTTCTAAAATGAGATTATTTTTTCCTTCTCTGCATCCTTATGGCCTTTGACTTGCTTTTCAACCAAAGGACTGGTTGAACCTGGCACTGAGACTGGGGAGTTTTGTTCAAAACTACTTTATCAGGACTGCTGATTCTTCTCAGTTGAATCCTTCCACACAAACCTGGTGCTTTTGGCTGAACTGTCATTGGGAAAAAGTATCCCTGGTCTAGAATGATCAGACTTTTAAGTATGACCACACCAATAAATGTGTTCTCATACATCAGAAAAGTAAAGGGATGATCTCCTTAATTTCTTGTATCACCTACTGATCTTAAATATGTTCACTGTGAAGGGAGTTGCTTTATTCACTGTATTTCCCTTTATGAGGTAGAGTGTGAATAAGTTGCTAGAGGCCTTAATCCTGTCAGTGGTGGCATTTGGGGATGTGGGATCCTGTGGTGCATCTGGACCCTTGCTGACTGGGAATCTTAATTCCAGCACTAATGCGTAGTAAGTCCAGAGTTGTCTTGTAATTACACTCTTCTGCACAATCCAGCCATTTAAAAAAACTCCACAAGCTGAGGATTTAGGAAGGACTTGTAGCTGAGTGCTTCTCTTGCAACAGAGTTGAGAGGAGAGGATTTTTTTTTCTGAAAAGAGCAAATAATAGTGGTGTTTCAACAGACTGTAAGCCCCAGCAGTAAGCAAATGTGAAGGATGAAGTTAGAGACCTGGAATCACCTTGAATAATGGTGCTACACAGAAATCACAGTTGGCATTGCTCTTGTGATAATAGAGATGCATGCAGGGATTGAGCTATAATGAAGTTTTGTGCTGTAGACCAAGGAATTTGGTGTAATCAGGGTGATGGAACAAAATCTGATATTCAAGGGAGAGGCAATTAATCCTTCATTTAAGGACACTCAAATCAGCAAGACAGCTTGTGTTAAGGATATAAATTAGAGTTTAATGTGGGCTTCATGATAGGTAGCTCCTGCAGAGGCAACTGTCAGCTGTATATAATGGTAATTTGCTACTACCTGAGGAGTTAGAGACAACAGCCAACTATTTCCCAAGCTTTTCTCACTAGTATTCACAGCAGTGTTAGCCTCTAGCTCAAGCAGTAGGCCCACCCCTTTAGAAGATTGGTATCATGCTAATTTTCTTCTCCGAAGAAAAATATTAGTTTGAAGAAGGCAAAAGGTTGGCACTAAGGAAGCACAGTTTGGAAAAATGGTGTCCAATGTAGCATCCAGTCATCTATCCAGTCATCTGCCTTGAGTGCCTGGGCTTCGTACTTTGGCATGAGATTCAAAACAAGCCACATGGTGATCCAGGAGCTGTCTGAAGACAAGAGTTAGCTACTGGTGTCCATTCATGAACAACTTTTCTACTCTTGAGAACTTGCTTCCAGACCAAATTCCATAATTGTGGGGAGCAGTCCATCTTCTCTGCCCCCACATAAGACTAAACAAAATGCCTTTAAAGCCAGCAAAATAAGAGCAGTGTCTTGTTGCTGGTTTAGCCAAGGATGGACCTCAACAGGCCTCTTGCTCTACCAGATAAGTCCACAGCAAGAAAGAGCATAAGGGTTATGATAACTGGCAGAAAAATGGACAGCAGGTAAAAGATGCCTCTGACAGAGTGTGTACCTGGCCAGTGCTAAGTGGCTAATTGGAACAGTGGTACTTTCTCGAAGAGTGATTTCTGATCTATAAAAGAGGGCAAGTTCTGCAGGCCCAGGGCTCTCAGCCTGCTTGGTAGGAGACCCTGCTGCAGCACCAGGAGCTGCCTGGAACCTGGAGGCCCCGGGCAGCAGATATCCACTTGGTCTGTAGTGATCTGCAGGCAGGCAGAGTGCTATCCCTAACTCAGGCTCCAGAGCAACATTTGAAGCAGGGGAAATAATAGGAATTTCTTTCATCCATCTTCATCTCTCCATTGGGAAATTCCTAAAGGGGCTTTGGAAATTGATTGCTAAAAACCTAATTTGGATAGAAAGTATAAGTTACTCTGTGGAGCATGAAAAGGGCTTTATGAATGTTTTTCATGCACTGTACATCCAGCAGTAAATTGGACCTTGAAGGTCATTACTCATAGTGCTAAGACTTTAATTGAACTTAGCCATTTCCTAGCAAACTATGTCGACAACCCCCTGACTTATTCTCTGCCTGACTTTTTGACTCTTCCCAAGAGGGAAGGTGTGTGTTCCTGCATATCTGCATGATTCCAGGGACACAGCCAGCTGCACCTGGGAGGAGCTCCACTGGATGTGCCCACCTGAGCATTTGAATGAATGTTGCCAGAAATGAGGCTCCCATGAGATCCTGCAACGGGCTGGGGAAGGTTTCAGGAGGTGGGACTGGGATGAATTGCACTGTGTCACTTCATTCTGTGCAAAGGGTACTCACTAAAAAAAAAGGAAGTTTTTTGGTGTTGTCAACAAAAATGCTGTCCTATTTCTTGTTCATTAGAAGTGTGGAGAGTAAATTGTCTTGGTTTACTTTACCATGTGATTTAACATTCTTAAGAGCTTCATGATGTCTTTCTCAGTCTTTTCATCCCTAGATGAAGCAGACCCAGTTCCTGAATAACTTGTTTTCAGTGCAATGGAATATGCAATTGGATAGTGATATCCACAAAATGTTATTCCGAAAGTAAGTCTTGATATGTGTATGACAGACTATCAGATATGAAAGACTACATGACTAAGAAAGTAAGTATTAAATAGAACAGGAGAGAAACTAAAAATTATACAGTAAGGTAGGAAATAACATATGTGCTGACACACAAAAACAACAAAGAGGGAGGGTGGGTCTGGGATACCACACTGCTTTCAGGAGCCTTTTCCTACCCAGCCATAAAGGAAGAGGTTTGTGATGTTCTGGAAGGCTATAGCCAATTCCCAAGATGTCATAGTTGCCAAAGGGTGACCCATAGACTGATAGGATGACTGTCAGAGAGACCCAGACATTTCATCAAGAAGATAAAGATATAATTAAGTGTTCAAGAAATTTTTAAGATAGAGCAAATAAGCATTTAAGAACTGGAACCAGGGAAAACCCTGCCTCCTAGGAGAGTGGACACTGATTAATAACAGCTCTGCCGTAAGAGCAAACCAGTGAAATATCTGTGGACTAATGACAGGAACTGGAATGGAATTTGGAGAAAAGACCCCAGACTGTAGGAGGGAAATCCTGGGGGGAGGAGAGGGGGATCAGGGGCACCTCCCTGGAAGGCTGCAGTGGTTTTTCCTTAATGACTTCAATTTCAGAAGGATGCAGTGCTCTGCTTTTTCTGCTCAGAAGCTTTTCTCTGCTTCTGTGACAGCTTTTGTACACTTTCAGCTGTCTAGGCAGGAAGGTGTTGGTACCATGTTGGTTAGGGTGAAAAGGTATGAGAGAGTTCTGGTAACAGAGTGAGAATAGAATTAATAATGATGATTCAGTGGTGTTGTCTTGACAAAGAAGGAAAATAGGCTGAGACAGAGAGTATGTGGGGCCAGAATGAAGGTGGTAAAAAGTCAGCAGTAAGTGGTAATGAAAGTTATACCCACTGTATTCCCTAGAAGGAGAAAAAAACTGGCTTCATAGCAATTTTGATCATTTTCCTGTAAACCCCAGTTCCTTTTCAGCAAATGACAAGTTGATTGTCAAAAAACCCAAGAAACTACAATTGCTTCTGAACATGATTAAGGAAGACTTCAATTTCCTAGGGAATACATGAACCAAGAATCAAAGTATAACAGCATGGCATTTCTTTTTAATTCTCCATGCCACATTTTCATTGGACACATCAGAGAAATTAGCAGGGAGACTGTTTTGGCTTTAACGTTTGAGAACTAGAAATTGTAGAAATAGGTGATACAACTTTGAGTAGAAGATCAGCATGAAAGATGCTGTTTTGGGGGAATCCAGAAACATTAGATAATCAAGTGTAGAAACCCCACACTTCTCTTTAACTGCTTTTGTTTGCTAAATCTTTTGAGGCTGCCAGCAGCAATAACTTTGCAAACTACAAAACAAACTGGTAATAGAAAATTCACTTTAAAATACAATTGTCAGAATAAAGCCAGGTATACACACCCCAGAAAAAGCAGTTATGCAAACCTGATGGATCACATTCAAAAGAAAGAGCTAGTGAGTGAGATTAATCAAAGTGAAAGGTGCTGAAGGAGCTTCTCTGAATGTTTGAGGAATAAAGAATGTGGGTTATTAGCAAAAAACAACAATGCCCAAACCCAAAACTGGAGCAGAAAACTAAAAGCTTTAAAGTGTAAAGAACCCTGGTGCTTTCACAAGTTACTTGGTGTGCTAAGGGAGAGACAGGGCTTGTATGTACCCAGCTGCTGGGGAGGACATGGCCTCATTTCTTCTCAGTCTCATGAATATGGAGCTGCTTGTGTGCAATGCTGGGCAGGAGGCAGAAGAAGGAAAGGAGAAACATTTTGATAATCTGCAAAGTAAAGCCAAAAATATTCCCACAGAAAAAAAATAAAAATGAAGCACCTCACCCAACCCAGACCTAGCTCTATATTTCTGCCATTCAGAAATCAGGGCAAATGATTAAATCTATGAATATTTAAACCAGATCACAATAAAAGCATGAGCTTTTAGTGGTCCATGACAGTAGCACCACTATCATCAAGACTGTTTCCATTAATGTTTCCTTTTCTTGCAGTTGTCTTTGAAGCTGAATCTTTCTATGTGAGGACTCAAAGACTTGTTTTTCCTCATTTTTAGCCTTTGAAAAAGAGAAGTCACATCTGCTCTACTGAGACACCAGGCTTTTAATACTGATGGCCTTACAGCATTCCCCACTGCAGCTCTCTTAGTGAAATAACACACAGGACACAGGGAAGAGAGAATGCAAGAAATCTCTTCAGGGGAAGGATTGTCATGATGGGACTGCTAATGCACACTTATGCTCTGTGAATACATGACAGCCAGGTTTTCTTCTTAAAGGGTTTAATTTTCCAGTCTTTTTATGGAGGAAAGAGAAGCTTGCAAGTATAACCAAGTACAGAAGCAGATTTTGTGATTTTTGTACTGTTTATAAAATGGATTAGTGTTTCAAATTATTAGGAAGGTGAACAGATTTGATCTTCAAATAAGCTAATTATTTGTTTTCAGAGTTAATTCTGATTTTAGGTTCCTAATTTCATTTTCTAGGACCTGCACAAGACTTTGGATGTCTGTTGCATTAAAGAAAGATTAATACCTCTTGCTTTCCACACTGCATTAGAGCAGGAGTTTTGTGGGTGTGGTTCATCTCCTTAAGGATGAGTCCCAAGGTGGAAAAAAGCTCCATTTTCCACCTGAAAGTTTAAAGTTATATTTTAACTTGATTCTTCTTATTCTTTGGGCTCACCTGTGTGTCTGCTTGAGGGGCAGAGGGTTTGAAGGATCAATATTGCAGGGCTAGAACCCTTAATTCCACTGTTTAATCATGTACTAGGATCATTTTGCTTCTCATTTCTTCTGATGTCTTGTTTGCTCCAGACATACCCTGTTACAAAGGCCTGGTGGCTCTTGAGAACTATCCTAACAGATTCATATTTCACTATATAAAAGAATAACCCATATATTTAGCTATGATGATGGCAAAGTCCACAAGGACTAAATTCCCTTGACACACTCTCTAAGCCTGAATGCTAAGAAAGCAATCAATTTTCAGAGTAGATTCTAATTCTATTGATTAACTTGTAAAGTAATTACTCATGGAAAGTCAGCATGCTTTGAGGAAGCAAGTAAAAAACCCAAATGATTAAAAAAATGGCTACAAAGCATAAGGATGTTAAATTTCCAGTTTTTAAAACTAACTTTACAAACACAGAAACCTTCTGTTTAATCATACAGATTATAAAATAAAATACACATTTAATGGATCATCTTTGTTTCTTTGGAAAGCTTACATAAATTACTATGTCTACAAACTAAACGTTGCTTTGTTATATAGATTAGTAGACTCAAGTGTTAGCTCATGCCACATTTACTACTACAAACCTGTCAATTGTAGCCTAATTACATCTGATTTGTGACATTACGTCCTACTGTGTAGGTGCTGAGCCCTGTTTTGAATGGGTCAGTAGCAGATCAGTCCTGATAAACTTGGAACACTTCTTTTCTGGATCTATTGCTAGCCAAGATGTGATCCTGACTGTGCAGCATGACAGGGTCATGTCACTGGCAGATCAGCTGGCCTGTGTACTGTCCTCCCTGACCTAGATGGGGTCAGAATATTTTGGAGCATTTGCAGTGTAAGGCTGCAGGCATCTTAGTTCTTTTAAGCCTCAACTGCAGCTGCTGCTTGGAAATCCCTGTATGACTTATATTTATTGGTAATGTATGCATATAATGTTAATAAAGAGTAAAAATTAAGATTTGCTCTGTGGTATATTTTTATGAGCAGTTTTATGGCTTTGATAGAATTATTTATATGATGAAAGAAACAGACTATACTGGTTTTGGAACTGAGGTCTGTACCACACGTTCTCAAAGGGGTTTCTTATTTGTTTAAATTCTTATTTCATTAGAATTGAAGACAAAAAGAGGTCCCACAGACATTATAAAGCCATTTCTTTAAGCTTAACCTTTGTAAAAGCTTATTTCTAAAAGTGTATCATTGGTAGTTAAGGCATAATTAGAATAAAGTACTGCTGCTCTGCAGACAGAATTTGCTTTAGCAAGCTGGTGTGCAGAAGGTATTTTGTGCTTCATTAAGTTAAATTCATTTTTTCATTCAGGAAAATTAGCAGATAACTTTGTTTAGTGCATTGTAGACATATAAAACCAACTTGTTGCAGGAGAAACAAGGCTGTATTACAAGCAGCTTTGGCTCTGGAGCTGGATGATTAACTGTTATCACTGCACTGGGTTATCAGGGAGCAGATCTGAACTGGCATTGTTAAATTCAGCTTCTAACTGGTACTGTGCATGTTCCTCAGTTTTAGTGTATGGTTAACACCTTAACATGGATGGAAACAGACCTTCCTGTACTTGTTTTGCCTCTGCCCCAAGCTTGCAAAGGGCCATTTGGCCCCTGTCTGGAAGCAGTATGGCATCAGACACATAGTTATTTACATCTCTTGGTCTAGACTACACCTCAGCCAGCCCCTGCCCCTTTTCCCACCAGGGTTTAGTTTCCTGCAGGTGAATTGTTAGCATCCTCTGAATATTTCATCTTATTTGGGAATTTGCATGTTGGGGATGTGAAGATTCAGCAGCGACTGAATTGGTAGTCACTGGGGACTCAGGAGTCTGAGCCCTGGCTGTCACCTTCAGCCAAGCTGCTCCCATCCCTTGAGAAGGTCAATGTTTAATGCACATGTTTTCTGTCTGTTTCTATACATCCTGTGGCATATGTTAAAGACATCATCCTGGGAGATGAATAACCTTAGGAAGCAAAACTGAAGCTCTTCTTATAACTCTTCATGAACACATACCTTCCTTTCTTGCCTATAATCCTAGTTCTGGCAACAAGCTCCAAAGGTGAGGCAGAAGACCCAGTAGCTATGTCTGTCATCTGAAGAGAAATAAAATATGTAAAAACACACATTTATAAATGGAAAGTGAGTTGTGCTGATCTTGTAGGTAGTTCAGAGCCCTTTGCATATTTACTTTCTAACCAAGGAGACAAAGAGGGGGTGAGCACTTTTCAACCCGAGCACACACTTCATGGACTTCCCCTGGTTTCTCACACTACCCAGATTTCATGGAAGCCAGAACATGGAGAAATAGCTATTTTGGCCTAGGGTAGTTATTCTTTGATATCAGTTACATTATTTCTCTTAATAATTTGTACTACTGAGAGATTTGAGGGAGATTACTAGCTTTGGATCTAACTACAAGTTAAAGGTTTATTGTTTTTATCTCTCCTCGATAGAGGATACATGGATACGAAGACTGGGACAATACTTCTTAATGCCAAATCAAAGCAAAGAGTTTAAAGGATTAAAATTCAAAATCTTTGCAGAAAATTATTTAATATGCCATTGAGTCAAATTCTTTTCTTGGTCACAGCAATGCCACAGTATTTTGATTTTAATAATATTAAAAGCAATGATGTTTGCTTTGGTAAAACCTGCTTTTAGAGTTAAGCTTTGCCCAAAAGGCAGGTTTTTTTTCTTAGGAGAAGTTTATTTTTAAGTAAACCATTGATAAATGAGTCTGCCAATACAGCAGACTGCCCATTTTTTTTCTTTTGAATTTTCATTTTCAGAAAATTTACAAATTCTGTGTTAAAATGTTACATCTTTGATCACAAAGTATTTACATAAAATACTTGACTTATTAAAGGTCAACAAGTTATATATAGCTAAGGTCGTAAAAATATTCAGAGCATGAAAAAGTTGGACTAAGAGTGTTGCAAAAAGTGTTGTCACAGAGGCTGGATCTGTAAGCAGGTAAGGGATGCACATGGGTCAAGCTGAGAAAGTGAATGTGAACACTAATTAAATAGTTTGCAATTGTTTCATATAGCACCATTAGCATTTTTCCACAAATAACAGAATAATGCATTTGAATCTGCTTTGATAAATATCCTGTTGAACATAATCAAATAGTTAAAATCTGATGTTCAAGGGTGTTGCATTTGGCATGTAAAGGTGTACATAGATACATATGAACAGGTTATTATAATCTATTAGAAAAGTGTTTAATGAATAAAATTTTTATTTTCACGTGAAGGAGACAGTTAATTAAAAAGTGATATATTCCATGTTTTCAGTCAATCTGAAGCTATATTTCCTCCTATTAAAAAAAAAAAATATATATATAAGGAATGCCCAGTTTGTTCTCTAATTTAGGATGCAACTTTTTTTGCACGTTTATTGTGTTATGAACTATTCTATCAGTACACTTGTATGTGCATGTATATAAAAGCTTGATATATGGAATGTGGAAATAGACTATCAGTTGTACCCAAGAGGAACACTAGGTACCTATTCTGTAGATATAGTTATAGCAGGTGAGTTGTTACTATCCATCTGCAAAATAATTTGGTACATGCAGAGCAAAATAATATAAACTGGAGTTTGAAACATGAGCTCTAGGAAATGTAACTCTGGTGTCAGAGCAGACAGTACCAAGTTGGTCATTAACACCTCTGACAATGGCTTTTATGATCAGTATCAGTATTTTTTCACAGGAAGATTAGCATCCTTGTTTGATGTTTATTGCTGTAATCCTATGCTGTTCTGTGACTGGCTTATATAATCTGAAATTCTGGAACAACTTGTGCAGATTTTAGTCATCAACAGATAAATTTGCTCACAAAATGGATTTTAGAAAGGATTTTCTCTGGGTAAGATTTGAATCATTAGTTTAGTTGATCATGTAATAGGATGGGCTGTTCCTTCTGGTCCTCACGTGTAGAGCTCGGGTGATGCTCAGTGCTGCTCCTTCCTCCTCCTCTTTGCATCTCTGTTCACTTGGATAAGGTGGCTTTTGCAGATGTTAACTGGTGGCATCCAGCCATTGTGGCCTCTCACAAAGCTGTGCCGAGTCCTTGTCAGAGGTTTCTGTTACATGAGACCAGCCAAGACTCTTTGCACTCCTAGCACAGACCTTGGCATTTCAAACTGTGGGCATTGTGGCTTTTCCCTATCTGTGTGTCCCTGGGTGACTGCTGAGTGAGTTAAGGTTGTGTTGATCTGTGCTCTTTGTAATCCTGGGAAGAGCCAGGAACTTTTACTTTTCCTGGAGCCAAAGTAATGGCTTTAGATCCCAGTGCAATATTGCACATGAATGATTTTATGTTCAGCGTTATGATGATGCAAGTCATAGTAATAGCAAATATTGTGATAGACAGATGTAGATGATTATTTAAAATGTTTTCATAATTAAATTGCCTAATTCCATTAGCTTATAAGTGTCTACTACTCAGCATAACTAATAGGAATTTTATGGAGAGTCAATTAGGATGTGAGGGCATAATCGTTAGCTCATATGATCTGGAAAGATAAAAATTCAGGAACAGAAATAAAGGTTTAATATCTCTCCAAACTCAAACATTATAAATCTGTTTCACTGAACAGATAGGAACCTTTTGTTTTTATAGAAAAGTTGTTTGGAAAAAACCCACCACCAGACCACACAACTTAAATCAATGAAACTACACATTAACTAACATGAAATGGCTTGGAGAGCATGGCCCAAATGAATTAAACATGTAGTTAGGATGCTGGCAGGCTTGTGGCAGTGGCTGAGGGCAAGAAAATGGTTCAAAGCTTCTTAGTGCTTGGATTAGAGTAATGGATGCCTTGAACTGGAAAGGTTTGGTAGGTAGGGTAGAAATGCAGGCTGCTAAATGCACTTAGGAAATTTGGTGTGGTGTTGTGGAATTGCATTGTTGCAATTTTATTGCTAAGCAGATTTTTGGAAGCATAGGACAGAAATGTAAGAGGATTTATATGTATGCATTAGGAACTAGGATGCCATAACAGTGCAGGGGCTTCGTGTGTAAACTGATGGTGGTGGCAGGGAAAAGTTGACCACCTAAAGCTGGCATTCTGGCAAGAAAACAATTTGGTCTGATATGGGGTTCTCTCCATTTTTCAGACCAAGTGAATTCTAGTTGAATGCTTCTGAGGTGTTTAAATTTAAGCACAAACTAATGGGATAATGAGTTTGAGGATCTGAGCAGCCTTGTGTGAGCTCAGACTTTAGGTCTCTGGAATGGCAAATGCAATTATTTTGAATCTCCTTAACTTCTCTTCTACAGAGACTGGATTTTCTTAGCATCAGGGAATATTGTACAGACAAGATCCTCATGTCATAACTTTCTTGCCTGTTTTATTTGTTGTAGTAGCTGTTTTCTTTCAGTTAAGTTATGCTGCTGTGAGAGCTGTTCTTTCTTTTCTTGATTTGCAGACACCCTTAATGCTGATCTGCTAAGTTTTGACTTGCTGCCAAGACACAGAAAGCACACAAAAAATGGAGAAGTAGAAGATGTTACATTGAGATAATTAACCTGTCAGTGTCACGTGATATGCATTAAATTATCTAGCATTGAATATGGCTAGTGATATTGCCTGATGGGCTAGTGATATTAAGTATTACTTCTACTACAAAAGGCCATGTAAGAAAATTTGTTCAGTGTTTTTGTAACAGTAGCAGTAAGAACAATACAAAGAACAGTAATAAGAGCACATTCTCATCACCTGCAGTAGCTTTAGTTTCCTCACAGTGCAGATAGTTTTGCTTTCCTGACATGTTATTATATGGAGAATGGTGCCAGTTCCTCATTTTTTAGCTTCTTTATACCTTTTAGTTGAGTAACTGAAGAGAAGTTAACAGTTAACTGATCTGCTCTGCATATGGAATATATATGCAGTGGCAAAACTCATTACTGATAAAGCCAACCAAAACTGTCATAAAAAGCTGGGGACAAGCTGCTGTGCTGGAGTGGAATGAAGCCTCCAGAATCTGGTTCATTCATAGAATCATAGAATGGTTTGGGTTGGAAGGGACCTAGAAGATCACCTAGTTTCAACGCTCCTACAAGCACAGGGACACCTCCCACTAGACCAGCTTGCACAAAGCCCTGTCCAGCCTAGTCTTTAACACCTCCAGGGAGGGGGCACCCATAACCTCCCTGGGCAACCTGTTCTAGTGCCTAACCACCTAGCAGTACAAAAAATTCTTCCTAACATCTAGAATAAATCTACCCTCTTTCTGTTTAAAACTGTTACCTCTTCTCCTACCACTACACACCCTGGTTAAAAAAATCCCTTCCCAGCTTTCTTGTACGATCCCTTCAGGTACTGGAAGGCAGCTAGAAGGTAATTTCCACCAGTTTTGTTATTCTGACTCATTCTCTTAAATGAGAATGGTTAATGGGGACCAGAGCCCAAGAGCTCATTTCCAGTGAAGCTTTCTTATAGGCTTATATGTTGAATCAAAGATTTTGGTCATTTAATTTCAGGTTCTCACTTGGTCCAGGTATGTAGGGCATTCAACTTAAAATCTTGGAAGACAGGAATGTGCATGTAAGCTGCTGTGCCACAAGCCCTGCTGCAGTTTGTAACATTCGTTATCCCTTTGCCATTCTGTTGGCAAAGCCCTTTAAACTTTTTTTTCTTCTCGAGTTTTTAAGGCTTTGTTAAACACAATGAAGTTATCACGAAGACATTTATCTATAGGGCTTTGTTTGAACAGCTGTAATTTGTGACAGACATTAAGGAGATAAGCATGTTCAATGGTAGTGATGGACCTTTCCTGTTTAGTATGCAATGAGTGTGTAGGCTGAGTTGTTCACTGTGTATTCTGTATAAAGCCAAGAGAAATGCTTCAGTTTCATTCTCTAGACTTTGATTTAGGTTCCTAGAGCATCAGATGTCACGTGCATTACTTGTGTTAAATGAATATTACCATTATGTGTTTGCTCAGAAGCTTTTCTTATTGGTAGCTTCAGGCTTTCCGTTGGGGTACTCAGATAACAGCAGAACTCACCAAACCACAGAATGGCTGAGGTTGAAAGGCACCTCTGCAAGTCACTTAGTGTGACTCCCCTGCTTGGAGCAGGGTCAGTGAAAGCAGGTTGCTTAGGACTGTGTCCAATTGGGATTTGTGTAACTTGACAGATGGAGGCTTATTTCACCACCATCATAGTGAAAATCTGGGGGGTTTTTTATGTCTAAATGGAATTTCCTGTATTTCAAATTGTGCCCATTGCCTCTTGTTCTCTTCCCGGACACCACTGAGAAGAGTTTGGCTTTGTCTGCTATACTCCCTTCCATGGATAAAACCCATCCTGAGCCACCTCTTCTCCAGGCTGAACAGTCCCAGTTCTCTCAGCCTCCCCTCCTATCTCAGATGCTCATATCTCAGTAGCCCAGGATGCTGTTGGCCCTCTTTCCTGCTAGGGAGGTGGTGGAGTCACCATCCCTTGAGGTATTAAAGCAATGAGGCACTTCTGGGCATGTTCTAGTGGGCGTGGTGAGCTTTTTGTGGGTTGTTTTTTGTGTTATTTGTGGGGTGTGTGGTGGTTTTGTGTATTGTACAGTGTGGATGGTTGGACTCGGTGATCTTGAAGATCTTTTCCAACTGCAACAGTTCTGTGATTCCGTGAAAGGAGTACTGCTGGCTCACCTTTAGGTTTTTGTCCATCAGGTCTCCCCAGGTCCTTCTCTGATGAGGTGCTTTCCAGCCAGACTGACCTCAGTCTTTACTGGTGCATGGGGTTATTGCCCACCACCTGTAGGAGGCAATGATGGATAAGACAATACATAGGAATGCAGACAAAAATGCAAATACTTTCTATCCATGAAAAAGCTTTATTTCGGCTACTATCTTCAAACCCACAGCAACATGTCTGAGTTTTCAGCACTGAGTGTTTTTTGTGTACTTTTTGACATCATTCATTTTCCATTTCACACAGTAGCATCTGGCACTGTCTTCTTCCCAGACCCCCCAGTATGAAATATGATTGCTTATTTCTTTCTACCCCATACCTCTTATCTAGAATATTATTTTCCCCTCCTTCCTTCTCTGCTCTTTCAAGTTTCCACATTGCTATCGATTTCTGTATTCCCTGTTTCATGTTTACTGGCTGCTTCCAGTTTTAGTCCAGCGTTTGTGCTAAGGAGAACAACCATCTTCTTTAGTCACAAACATTTCCTTTTTCAAAAACTTTAGTTCTTCCCCTTGTCTGACTTGTTTCTCATTGCTTTTTTTGTGACTCTGAAGTCTGAGTTTTGTTCTGAAGTCAGGAGGAAAGTTGAAGTGTTTCAATTCAACATGGAGAAGCCAAGTTCTGGGTGGATTGTATTGGGGAAAATGGAAGAATTTCTCCCCAGAGGCCACATGGGGCAAGCAAAAAATTACTGCTGGATGAGAACAAGAGGCATTAAAAATATTATGCTGTACAGCAGAAGAGCTTCACAGGTTTTGTCTTTCCAAAGCTTGGAGAGTAGCAACTGCTATTCAGTGGCTGTATAGTTTCAGCAAGCCAGCTGGTCTGGGAAAATATCACTCCCTTAATTTCTGAACCTTTTGACTTCCCGTAACTGCAGAAATGCAAGTCAGCAGCTGAAGATGAAAATTTTAATGAATTACTGCAAGGTAATTAATAAGCAAAAAATTCCTCATGCTCCATATGTCTGGTCTGCAGCGTGTGGGCAGCAGGAGGAAGGCAGATCTTGCGGGAAGTCAGAAGAATGACCTTGACAACTCAAGCCAAGGTCAATGATGGAGCAGCAGAATCAGGCCCACAGAGGATGAAGCAGGGCCTGTGCAGGGGCAAGCTCTTTATTCTCAGTTACTTGATTTTTCTTCAGGATTCATTCTTTTGCTTTTGTCTTTCTCTTGGGTTGTTTGTTTGTTTGCTTTTTTTTTTGTTTTTTTGTTGTTGTTAGTTGTGTATTAGAAGTGTAAATCCTGGCCCTAGGGTTAATTTGGCAGTTATAATGGTGAGGGCAAGGCCTGGTGTTTGGTGCTGCATGTTTCCATGTTTTGTTCTTTTTCCACACATGCAGGCAGTACACCCAGATGAATAAACTTAGAACACTCTGCAAAGTGAAGCTGTGTAAGAGCAGATTTGTAAACTACTGCATGTAATTAATAGTGAGATGAATTAATTAATGGCAAAGTGTTTGAATGATGTTTGAGCTACAGGCTGCTCTTTAATTTAAAGGCACGCTGTGGTTCTAAGTTAATAAGAGCTCGTTTTAAATGTTAGAGCTGAATTTTCCTTTTTCTATTGAACTCTAAGAAGTTTCACAGTTCAGTAGGTGAAGAAAGGTGAGCCTTAATTGGGCATCTAGAAAGGATGTGTCAGTCTACATCACCAAATGCACTGTTTCTGCCTTGTTTTTAATTAGGTTGGCACTGAGCCTACACGTACGTCCCTGAAAGAAGGTCTGTATCAAGTGACATTGCTCTTTATTTTTCCTCTGCAAAACCAGCATTCAATTTATAACAGCTAGATAAAGAGTGAAAAGACCATTTGGCCACTTAGGACATCCTAAAGTACTTGAGAGCACTTGTGCTGTTAAGCACATAATTTCAAAAAATATAATTAGATTGAATTATTGTTCTCTGTTCGTCTTGAAGGTGGGAGATGAGGTGATAGAATGAAGGTTTGACTTTCTGATCATTTAACATTTTACAAGCTAAGTATATCCAGAAGGAAAAAGAAACCAAAATGCAGTTGTGTGGTACTGAACTTCAGTCCTTAAGTGAATTTCACTGTGTAACTTCAAAAATTACAGAAATTTTATCCCATAAAGCCTTTATATAAGCATGTGGAAACATATTTGGAAGTATTTTGGTGAAGAGGGACCTGGCTCAGGAGTGTACACTATGTCAATGAAATATTGCCCAATTCTAGCAGAGAATATAAACTATTTGCATATTTTTATCATTGCTTTAAAAAGTAATGAAAGCTTCTACAAACCAGTTCATTGGCTTTTTTGTTTTGGTTTGTTTTTTTCATAACCATCTTCCCCCTCCCCATTGGGGCAAAGCACTTTATTCAATTGAGCAATCTCTGGGAGTGACACTGATAAATCATACTGTAGGAAAATGTGGAAATATTCCATTTTCTTTTTTTTGATTTTCAGTGTTTCTTTTGTTTTGACATTTATTTAGTTTTCATAAATTATAGAATAAGTAGAAACAGTCACAAAGCATTTAGATCAAAACTTCTTTATTAAGATGTGGGTTTAATACAAAATTTCAAACAAAACAAATGTTGTCATTTTGCTCCAATTCTGACTGTGAAGACAAACTGCAGTTGTCAAACTGTAGACATATGTTAGAAAGTTCTGAAAATTCTGGTTGTTGCAGGAGTAGTAACAGCAGATGAATAATCCTGTCAATATCTTCTAGCAGTGTTACTTCTGGCACAGAGGAAATAGAGGATGAAACAAAGCAAACTCATTTGAATCTGATTTCATACTGATAATAAAATCTCTACCAAATCTTACAGTTCCATTATGCCTTGTTGGATGAGGAAGCTATAGGGATAGAAGTTTGTGCAGGAGGTTACAGTTAGGATTTCTTGTCCCACTTAACTCCTTTGTTGCTGGAAGCTGAGTCTTAATTCTGGGGATCTTGCTTTCAAGATGGAGATTGCAGTGGAAGATGTAGTCTGCTCTTCCTCCAACTTGTCTTCAGTTCTTCTGGTGCATGTCAGCTTCTCCAACTCTGCAGATGCCCTGATTCTTCACCAGGTGGGCAGCTGGATGCCCTACCCTGATGCTTTTCTGAGACAGGGAAGACAACTGCTGGATGGAGAAGTGTGGGTTTGCTTCCACCTCCTCTCCCTTTCAGCCCCTGGAATGGAGATGTTGAGTGAACTCCACGCCAAGCCAGGGCAGAGACTGAGGGAGATGCGACATGGATGCAGAGGGGAAGGGTGTCTGGTCTAAAAGCATGAGGACAGCATAGAAAATCTTGAATTTTAGATACTTTGAATTTTAAAGAATCTTCTATTTGACTGTTTTGGTTTGTTTTTGAGTAATCAGTCTGGGCAGGTTTGGAAACTCCACTGCTTTTCTTTACTGCAGAAAGGCAAAGAGCTTTGCCCCCATGGTGTGATTATCCAGCCCATTAGAAAACAGAACCGTTTTGCCTGAGAGCATCACAGAATTGAATGAAAATGTACATAATAATCTTCTGTCGTTTGCACATCTGGACAAATGAGTGTCAGCCTTTGCAGAGAGGCATGGCAAACCTTTAAAGGCTCTCCTGACACCCACGAATGAGATGCTGAAATGCAAAGCATTAGAGAGGACTGTAGGTCTGTAAAATACAGCCATTATTGATAGTGCTTTACTGTAGAGAAACAAAAGTTGCTATTTACAGTCACTCTGAACAAGTAGCACCCGTTATTTAAAAGGAGTTTTGTTCCTAAGAGATGTGCTGTGCAGGCAGGCCGGGCATTCTGGCAGTGTGCTGGAATACTTCGGTGTGCATCTAAAATCTGCCACCAAATTTGGAAGGACTGTTGAGCTCATTGCAAGCTGGGTATCAGAGACTTGAGCACTTGATCAAGACACCCCTTCCATGGAAGGAGGTTCAGAGGAGACAGGCAAAGATTTCAATAAAGTCCGATTGTATATTTGAATTCAGTAAAAAAGACTCTGTGGTATAGCTTTAAATACATACGTGCATGTAGAAAAATATGTTTTAAAGGCATATATATTAATGAAATGTTGCATATCTGAAAATATATTGCTTAACAGTCCACTGATAGGTAACTGGTTAAAGCCTTAGACCATGGTGAGAAACTGAAGGTAATGAAAGAATTTTTAAAATAATGTTACTCATTGAGAGAAGCACTTTAATAGAACCTGATCCAGGGTTCCTTGTATCAGGGGAAAAACTTCACCTCATACGTAGTGAGCTCTGGATAAATGTTCCAATGTTCACCCAGAAACAATTGCTCAGGTTTACTCTTGCCTGGAGGACAAGAAGTTAATTAGATTGAGACAACTGAGATTGCCTACAGCCCTTTCCTTAGGTGTCTCTAGACATGAAAAAAAGGTCAAGCACCTTCAGCTTTGCCATCAGGAGCGCTTGGTTGGAAAATCTTTCTTTCATAGTGACAGGTTTGACTTCTGCAGAGCATATGTATTTCCCTTCCAAACATCTGGTCCCAGTGATGTTGTACATCTACAAAGCTGCATGTTGTTCAAGCCCTGGTAATTTGGCAGAGCAACATGATAAAATGTTGCTCGATCCATGCAGCTGGAATCTGGCACTGGGAACTGACTCATCTATGGTGCTTTGAAAAGTTGCTCCTAAACAGAGCGAGTTAAACTGGTTTGACTTTAAAAAATATGGGTGGTAAATCTTCATTGATGTGAATGCTTGTGGATTTTATTGAGAGACAAGTACACAATGACCTCTGTGATGTTAATAGAGTTTCCAAGACATCCCTACAAATTTTGAACTGTGATTTTGCTACTTTAATAATTTTCATAGTCATGGCTATATTATTAACCACATGGTGCAAAGATTATGAATTGTGTAATAAGCTTTTCTTAAAATTCAGTTTAGCGACATAATGTACAGGATGGAAAACATTTTCAAGACATGGTTTTAAGGAAAAAAATTTGGAACAAATTAGTTGCTTCTTCCCATAAACAAGAAGAAACGCAACAGTATACTCACTGTATGTTTGTCTACCAGATTTGGTCACATAAAGGTGGTGGTGTTCTTCCCAGACCATGGAGATCTTTGAAAGTAGGGGTTGCTCCTCAGGATGAGACTGGGTGTGCCCCTTCCTTGGGGTTCATGCTCCCTCAGTTGTCCTGAAGGCACACTCTGTGCATCCCAGCATTTTGTGATTAGAGGTGGATTCACAGAGTATTAGTCCTCTGACTGAATGGTTTTTTGAACGAGGAGGGATCAGTTTAGGACCTCATCTCCTTGCCAGTGTGGGACTTTACTTGGTGACACCTGTATGACAGGAAGACACTTCAGAAAGGTGTCTGTGTCATATTCTTTACTCATTTATTCCAACGGTTAATGAGTGTAATTATTAAAAATAGCTACAGTATAAACGCCATGTGTCTCCCAGCCATCAAGTTTTGCTTTGAATTTGTCTTTCACTTAAAAAAATTGTTGAGATATCAATACTCAAGCACCATGGTGAAATTACTCTTGATTTATGCTGGTGTAAGTGACACATATTCCAACCTGCAGCAGTCATCAGCTTTTGTTGAGATCAGTATGGAGCATAACTAGAAATTAAACTTTGAACATATTTGATGGAAGCACAAATGCTAAAAACAGAAACGTGTGGGCTCAGCTCAGTCATGTTCCAAAACATAAGCAAGTGTTTCATCTACTCACTAGCTTGAGGGCACAGTATTGTTCATACATTGGTTTTGGCATTTTTACACATTTGTCATAGCAGACTGCATTGATTGTATAAGAATCATAGAAAGACTTTCCATCAGCTTTGAGGGCAATTATATTAATAACCAGTATTTCTTCTATTCCGAGGGATTTTGGAATTGTAATTCTGCTGTGTGCAAGGTGTTGACATGAAAACAAATAAGCTAATATAGAGATTCATGAATTTGTTGTCATATACCCCAATGTACAGCTGACAGAGAATATTAGACTTAAATATAGAAATTTCAGCTGAATTGAAGCATCCGTTTTGAACATAATTTTAGTTAGAGTAATTGCATTATATTTTAAATCTGCTACAACTCTTGTCACATAAGAAAGAGCAGTGTATTAGAACATTTATTTGATTCTGATAGAAACAATGGAAAGGCTATTTGAAATTTGTGAGTCAATTAAATGTGTTATTTCTCATCCCTTTGTAATTAAAAAACCCCACAAATCTATTCAACAATTGCTATACCTGCTTTGGCTTCTCTCTGTTGTTGCAGACTGATATAAAACCCTTGCTTGTGACTTCTTTCTGGAATATAACTGAATTTCAGATTATTAGCTTTTGTATTCAGGCTATCAAGTGCTGTAGACAGCATGATGACTGTAGATGAATACAGATAAAAAGACTGCTAATTTAGACCATATAACTTGATATATGTGAATTTACCTGCTGGGTTTTTTGCCTGACTACTCTCCTGGGATTATATCCTGTGATACCTGAAGTGGACAAAACCAGAATTCTGCTTCAGCCGATCTTTCAAAACTCAACCCTTTTCAAGTCAGAACTCCTGACCTTGAAGCTGTCTGAAATTTGTGAGATTTGTTTGGAACGCCAGAACACCACAGCGTGCAGACATGGCTGGATCTCATCTTTTGGCTAGTTGCTTAAAAGTAGTGCATGCACTAAGGAATGCAACTGCCAGCTGCCAAGCCCTCCAGGAGATCAGCTGGATCTGGCTCTGTTTACAAGGAGAGCATCTGGCTACAACAAACATTGAGTTGGTCTCCACTGTTCAAAGTAGCTGTTCACAAGGTTGTCTTAAATGCCATAATTAATTTGGAAGAAGGTGGCTTCTGCCTCCTTGGGTAGATCGAAAAAAGCAGAATGAGGGCTCTCAGCTGTTTTCTCTATGAAAACATTTGTTAGAGGGCCATGCATGAGGTCTTGGCAGGCTTTGGTCTTCTGGGACTAACACTGAGACACTAGAGCTCTTTCATTTTATAGAATGTCTAGTTCTAGTGCCTGTCAGTGCAGCTTGGAACATCGACATGAGAGCTGGGGCACAATTATCTTGTTCTGAGGAACAGCACCACACCATGGCACAAGGGAGGAATCTCAGGGCAAACAGTGCTTTCTCTGCCCTTACTGTAGAAGGGGGGAGTGCTTTGAGGTATAATCTGAAGAAACATGAACACATATATATATATAAATAACAGGAATAATGTTTTGTGATATTTTTCTACAGCCATTATTAGTAGCAGGACAATTCTGCTTTTTCTTACCTTTACCTTCATTTTCCAGAAAAATCCATGAGTCTGTCCCAACAAACCAGTTCAGCATTCACCTCCACATTTTATGCCACCATGAGTTCAAACCTCCATTCTCAGTTTATCCCAGCACTGATAAACATGGTATAGACCATGGGCAAACCCAGCAGCTGCAATTTCTAATTTCCTTTGCATTCCTGCAGGCTTAACAAATAAATCCTGCCTCACTTGAAGGTCTCAATTCTGCAAGCAATTAACTGGTCTTTAAAATCTTTCTAAATCACTTTCTGCACATTACTCTGGTTACCAGCCCCTGAGCATTTTCAATGGTTTAAATAAAGGATCCACAATAATTATCTCTTCCTTTTCCTTGCTACTTGAAAGTCAGACAATGAGTAGTTTTTAGCTGCCTGAGTCTATGCAAAGTCATAAGAATCAGGCTTTGCTACAAATTAACTTCAGAATGGTTTTGTTACTGAAACCTTCTTGTGGAAGGGAGGTATCTGGAGAGGAAACCTGAAGGCTACTTTCTGTATTTGACCTGATGGCTCTTTCTACTTCTCTAAACCTTTCTCTTATTAAAGATTCAGGTAAGAAGCTATTTTTGACCACATGGTACAAGAAACAACCTGAATGACGAAAGACCTGAGGCCACCCTCATTTCACCAGGAGGTTCTTTTGTGTTGTGAAGGCTTTGTCATTTTGTGCAAAACATCTTCTTAGTCACTAATGAGGCTCTCAGTGCTTCTGATGTCATTGCTCTTGTTGATATAGAAGTATCTCCTGCAAACTAAGTAGTTTCCTAACCACTATGCCATATTATTTTTGCTTTCTCTGAAAGCTGATCTTAATTATTTTCATATATTAGGGTATGATAATAATGCTAAATATATGTGATACAAATAATTTGAAAGATACAAAAATTATTCCTGTGTATTATAAGCAAATAGCTCCTGCATTTACATGCCAGTCTGGGCATTCATTTACTAGTTGGACACTTGAGTCATCAGATGGGGCTGGAACCACATTCAATCCTGGGGATTCTTGTCTGAGGTCTGCTTGAGTTGAACCTTCTCTTCAATTTATCTTTCCTGCGGCTGCTTGTGCAGATATAGTTCACATCAGGCTTCAACATTTGAAAATTTTTGTTGTTAGAAGAGATTCTGCAGTAACTGTGAGATGTGTAGATATCCAGGAATTGCAAAGTAATTTTTTTGTCCTAGGACTCTAGGGTGTATTTCCTCATCCATTGAAGTTGGTGCAGAGTTCATAATTGGTTGCTTTTAATTTAGTTATGTTTTTTACTGTTTTTAAACCTTCTAAATGCTTTGGTGTTTTACAAACTAAAAGAAGATCTCAGTTACTAGAAAATCTTAGTTTGATGCTGTGTCACATGGGAGACATTGAAAGCTAAAAGTCCAGGGCTGAGAAGATCAGGTGCAAATTCATGTGACTTGAGTAGGTCCCAGGGAGACCAGGCTGGCTTCAAAGTGAGAACCAGTAAGATCTGGTATTTGGAAGCAAAACTGAGATGTTTTAGAAGCTCAGTCGTGTAACACTGTGAGTGTAAAAAAGGTAATTTCAACAAAAAACACAAATTATTCATGATCACACCCTGGGGTGGTAATGTGGGTACCCTCAACTGTGATAATTTTTTAAAGGTTTAGAGCACTGGAATATTTTTAAAGCAATACAGAAGCTATCATATCTTCAAGATGGCAGATATGAGGGGGAAATTATGCTAAATCTGAGACAAATAAAATTCCTCTCTAAGCCAGAGATTGATTCAGAAAAATTTAAACTATTTCCGTGAGTGAACTGAGACAAATGTACCATTTGAAACACCTGAACAGAGAAAATACATCAAAATGTAGCTTAAACCTTTATGAAGACAGATAGGATATGTGATAGATGAATATTTTTTTGGTTTGTAGATAAACACAGATGAAATAGCAGCTCTTTTTATTTAAGCTGAGCAGAAAGTGGCCATTTTTTAGTTTTATGACTATGAATGTATCTTCAATAGAAGGCAGACAAGTGAACCATCATTATATTGCTGAGGAATTATTTTTTTTTTGTCCACTGAGATACAGAAGTGAATGCATGACAGCTTTTTAGGTAGCCCCTGAGGTACACTCAGTCATATTTATGGCTTGACATGTGGACAGGTATTGCTTTTCTGGCAGTGGGCCACGGGGGAAAAGTGAACTGGATACATCCTCTCTAAACAAAAAAGGGGTTTAAAGAGCAGAAATATATACAAATTATTTATTTTCCTTATTTTGTTAAGAGGAAAGCCCAGTCTGGAAAGGCTCGTCTGTTACAGAGTTAACACGATGACTGGAAGTACTGCAGAATTTCACAGAACCATTCTGGTTGGAAAAGACCTTCAGGGTCATCAAGTCCAACCATTACCTAACTAACTCTACCAAACATTAACCCAGGTCTACCAAGTCTAATGCTCAAAGCATTTTCCTAAGCACCAAAGACCTGGAGCAGCTCTGCTCTGGAGACAGGCTGTGAGAGTTGGGGCTGTTCAGCCTGGAGAAGAGAAGGTTCCAAGGAGACCTTATAACAGCCTTCCAGTGCCTGAAGGGGCTGCAGGAAAGCTGGGGAGGGGCTTTTCATCAGAGAAAATAGTGTTGGGACAAGGGGTAATGGTTTTAAAGTGAGAGAGGGGAGATTTAGGTTAGATATTAGGAAGAAATTCTTCACTCTAAGGGTGGTGAGGAACTGGAATGGGTTGCCCAGGGAGGTTGTTGATGCCCCATCCCTGGAGGTTTTTAAGGCCAGGTTGGATGAGGTTTTGTGCAACCTGATCTTGTGGTGGGGTTCCCTGCTCACGGCAGAGGGGTTGGAACTTGGTGATCTTTAAGGTCCCTTCCAACCTTTATGATTCTATGATTCTGTATCTATACGTCTCTTAAACACCTCCAGGAATGGAGACTCAGCTACATCCCTGGACAGCCAATTCCAGTGCTTAATTACCCTTTCAGTGAAGAAACTGTTCCTAGTATCTAAACTTCCCTTGGCATATTTTGAGCCCATTTTCTCTTGTTCTTGGGAGAAGATACCAACTCTCACCTCATTACAACCTCCTCTTTGTTTGCCACAAACTAACACTGCTCTTTTCACAGTGTGATTTTTATCAGTTCTTCTGTTCAGAAAACCTATCAGTTGCTCAAGAAAAGAACATACAAATAAATAAAGTATGGAAATAACCCTACAAGTAATTTTGTTTCCCCATGCTTGATTTTACCCTTGATGTATTAAACTGGGATTACTTCTGTGCTTGTACTGCAGTGCAGGCAATTACTGTCATTCTGCCCAGAGTTGTTATTGCAGCTCTCAATACATCACTTCAGTGGCTAAAATTAACAAGTAGGGCTGTAATGGACATTCTTCTTTGTAAAATAATTTAAGCTCAGCCTTTGATTTAATGAACCAAGTGCTAGAACTTTTGCTTATTTTTCTATCTGCTTTTCCATCCTACACATGCTGGGGAAATGGCATTTTGAAAATGGAAATTTTAAGTAATGGTGTAAAAATATCATTTAGAGTTGCAAAAATACTCTTGATCCTTTGTGATTCTTAGAGCCCAATTAGTCTCTTTCAAACCAAAACAGAGGGAAATTATTAAAATACCTGGTTTAGACTACTAACATCTGTTTCTCTCTTTATTATTTGCTATCTAAGGGGGGAACCTACACTGGTACAATCCTTCCGAAGCTCCTACAGGTCATGTCTTTAAAGAAGAGGGAACTAAGCTGGAGGTTTGGGGCATGAAGGTATCAGCACACAAAGATCTGTGTGATAGCCATGCAGTGCATTTGACATCTCTGTGCTTCAATTCTGCATCATTAAAGTGAGGATATATTATGTTATTTTCCTCTTTCTGTGCTGTCTCAACACATGATTTGAAGCCCTTTGGAGCAAAGGCACACTGTGTGTTTGGTGTCTTAACTAGAATAATTTGACTATGATCTCTCTTGCAGTTTGAAGACTCTACTGTAAATCAAACAGAGAAATGTTATTAAATCAGTGGAAATGGGCTGAGATATTCTTTCCCAAGTGTTACCATGAAGCATGGCTCTTCCAAATGATTCATGCCACCTGATTTTATGGTCTTGGGGTTTTCAAAACATCAAGATCATTATCTTGGACTGACTGTGGATAGACCCTAGGGTGCAAATACAGCCTCAGAAAGCTTGACTTCTGTCTCTCATCTCTTAGGTATTCAGAGCTCTCTGACAGCATGGTTTTTTGGTGTTTGTTACATAATAAGTGCCATATTTTTTATTATAAAATATTTTAATTTCTGCTAGAAGATTGTAAAATAAAATACATCAACAGCAGATGATGCCAATGGATTCTCCAGTGATATCTCAAATGTAGGTTATTAATGCCCTTATAGTGCACCAAGCTTTATTCTCAAGCCTAATATTAAAGCCTTTAGAGGTTCTGTTGAGATAACTTTGACTTGACTATAACATGTCAGATTTGTCTATCATCATATAAAGTGTATTTCATCCATATCTTCAGATTTATAGCCAGTGGTGTTTCATTACTTAATGACTTACGTGCAACATTTATTTCAGCTGCCTTGGATTCTGAGATGCCATTAGAATCTAACAGATTGTGCATAATAATTTTAAGGTTAGAAGTTGTTAATCATAGATTAATAGTGTTCTAGGGAAAATATTGATGAGAAGGTTGGGGTTTTTTTATGTACATTTTTTCTGGATTCATCCTGCTCTCACTTTAGTGAAGAAAATTTATCCAATACAAATATTTTTTTAAAAATAGAGAAGTAAAAAATAAACCTTTGGAAAAAAACTAACAAACAGAAACCAAACCCAAGCCTCACCTCCTCAGTAATTCCTGAAAATGAACTTAGACCAAGCATCTTGAAATCTAAGAAGGTCCAGGTTGGTTCTGTGTTTTTGAGTTGGTGTTCAAAATGTAGATTAGGGGTTTAAACCTCAGTTGTATGTGAGAAGCTTTGATATCTGGTGCTCCTTTGACCTCTAGAAAACTTCTAACTTGAGGATAACTCACGGAGTTGTCTCCAAATGTTACAAGATAGTCTCTCATGTTCTGTTATTTTTTTAAGGAATGCAACCTTTCTCTCCATGCAAGGATCAGGACTCAGTTGTGCTGAGTATTGTTCAATGCATATTAAAGTTTCTGCTCTGATACCATGCTTGGCAAGAGCTACAATACTACAGAGAAGAGAATATGTATAGTTAGGAGTTGTGGTTTAGGATGAGTCAAAATTGTCAGATCTAATCAGTCATACACGTGTCTTCCTAATGAAGTCACTCACATTGTTAATGTTTTAACTGCTCTAGCCTTAAATTGGGCTAGATTGATCCTATCTGTTTAAACTGTAGATTTTAAAAGTAACCTTTTTTATGGTTTGTTTTTTTTTTTTCAGTTTGCATAGCAACTCTAATTTAGTAGCTTCTAGCCTATATATAATTCCTTCTCAGACCCACCTCTAATGATTTTTCAAGGATGTGTTAAAAGAAGAGATTGTATCTATTTTGACACTTTATTTTGGCTTAGAACCCCATGTAATCTAGCAGGAGTATATAATTACTCAGTTCATAAAAATCTTAAGCAATGATTTGTAGCAAGAAACAACCTATGTTCTGTGAAAATCTTAATTATCCAGGAAGCATTACCCATGGAGAAACCACCCTGCTGGCACAAGAGAGCATTAGCTTCCAAAAGCTGAAAGCTACTCTGCTTTCATGTCAAACCTATAGGTAGAGAATATAGTCATTATACTGTGGTCTCCTGGTTTTATGTTATTCATGGGGGGCTTAACACTGTGGACCCTCTGAACTAGACACAGTGTCAAAGTACTTGAGAAATCCAGACCTTGGAGAGAGATTGAAGGGTAACTTTTAGCTGCTGTTAGAGCCAGCTTTCTAAATATGGAGTGTGATTTTGTGGCCCCAAACCACAACACCTATCAAAATGGAACTAAATTTAAATGTGCTCAAGAATGACTCTTGTAATGTACTCCTCAGCCCCCTCGTCTCCATCTGTAGCTGGTGGGAGTTGAGCTTACTAAGAATTTTGCTAGGGATGCTAAACACCTTGCAGGTGTTTAAATTTGAATACCATTTTTAATAGGCTATAAATAAAGTAATCCTGGTTGGCTGTAAAATGCCATGTATTTGGAAGTCATGTAGAAAGAGAGGGTTGAAAAAAAAAGTGGATATTTTTATTTTGGCTGCCTTTAAACTTACTTCAATGAAATTTACAATTCCGCACAGTTTCTTGCAACTTTTATTTAAATAGGCTGTTTCAAAGAAATTCTTTTTCCTTTCTAAACCAGTGAAAGAAGTGTTTCAGAGACCTCACAAGTAGAGAGCTGATCCCAAGGCAGGAACAGGTTGGTTGGAACTCGTGAGAGGTGGATGTGTCTGTACAGGAAAGTGTCTGTTGTGTTAACAGTAGCACGGTTTGCATGCACCTTCTTTGAACACTTCTCTAGCTAAACTGGGAGGCAAGAAGTGGATGGGCAAGGATGACCTATAAGTGGATCCCACCTCCACCTTCAGTATTTTAGGTAGCACAAGAACAGCCTCAGAGCACACTGTGCCTCTCACAGGCACAGTGAGGCAGACAGAGTTCTGTCTGTCTTCTGTAGAGAGCAGATCCAGGCAGGTTTTGATAGCTCTTTTGCAGTTCATTTTCTACAATTCCTCCTTCCTGCTCATGTGATATAATTCTTTATATTCCCTAGCCAAATAAGAGAGAATACTTTTATTTTGTTATTCTCACAGTGACAGCAATAATAGCTCGAGATGCTGAACACAGACACTAGTTTTGCAAGGGGAGGTTTATATAAATGATGGCTTGATTGCATGTAGTGACAAGAGTAAATACATCACTAATAGGAAGGCATCCTCTTAGGAAAAATAATTTTAGCAGCACTGTTCTGTAGTGTAACCAGAACACAGTGAAGTTTTGCTCTAAGCTAATAATTGGGAGTATTGCTGAGGAATGGCGAGTGGTTTTAAGGAAGATGGATGTTAGCTGTAAACCAGGCATCACTTTATAGCTTGGGAACATGAGCAATCCTTTAGGTATCTACCTTGCAAATAGGAGCTTGGGTCAAGAGGAAAGAAATCAGTGACTACAGCAAGTGCTGTGTAAGGCTATTGCCCCTGGCATAAAATGCTTATTGCTGTTACAAACTATATTAAAAAGAAATGAGACTTACAAGACTTTTTTACTTGCCTGTAGTTTGAGAGAGGTATTTTAAATTTTATTATTATTATTATTTTTAATTTTTCCCCCCTTTTTTTTCCCCTCCTTTTCCCTTTTGTCTGATGTCTGGTAGTGTAGCTCTGTAAGTGCTTTTCAAGTATGGACTGTACAAACATTGTAAGGTTGTGATGTGATAGATAAGATTGCATCATATCTGCTCAGATTAACCAGTGACTAAAGGTCACCAACCTTAGTCTGTCAAGCAAACAAAAATAATTCTGTTGCCTGCATTGGGCCCATTTTACTCAAGTATACTCTAAGGGGAAAAATGGATATCTAGATATTTCTGATGCTTTTTATCTAATGTCTTTTAAATACATCTGAAAGCCACTTGGTTCCATTAGAGGGAGGTACTATCAGATAGAACATGACCAAGAAAACAGTGGATTTACAAATACATTCAGGGAGAACAATAAAATGCTGATATTCACAGATCACACAGTCAGAGCAAATGCCTCAGCAGCTCGTTACATCACCAGAAATGCCTCTAATAGTGCCTACAGTTTTATATTGAAACTGGATTGAACCTCTTTCTAAATTGCCAGCACAAAGACTTAAATTTCATAAAGAGACTTTGAAACAACTGCATTAGATCAAGACCTAATTGGAGCTGGGGAAATTATATTGAAATAACTGACACTCTAAGTCCTAGCTCTCTGTTCAAGCTTGAGGACTTGACTCAGTCAAGCAAGAAGTTAATGAGCTCTTGTTACAGTGCAAGAAAAGGCAGGAACCCTCCTTGATCTACAAAGCAAACTGGGGTGCAGGGGTGAAAGGTGTGCAAACCACAATGCTCTGGAACAAAGGACTTCTAACAGCTTGCAGCTCTTCCTCCCACCAGCACCCTGGGCAGCTCAGTGAGCAGAGCTGTAGAACAGGCTGAGACCTGACATTTTAGGGGTGCCATGACATGATAGTTGAGAAAATGCTGAAGGGAAAGCAGCTTGTGATAACTTTATTCTTGAAGAACGTTTTGAGATGGACAGTTTTGAACCTGCCTTCTCCTCTGACAGTACAACTCAGTGGGATCTCCTCAGTGTTTGGATTGTTAAACCCACATTAGTTTTATAACTGCCTTTGTGCTTATTATGAGAAACAGATGGAAAGGACCATAGAAATAAAAGCTACATCAAAGCATAAACAGCATTTAGGAATATTTTATTGAAAAATTATTTTCTTTGCCCCAGGGCCTAAAATTATTAGTAGGTTCTAGTGGTTAAAAACATCAACCATTGTTACGTTTTTAATTTGATTTACAAAATGCAGAGGTGTAGTTTCATGACAATAAAGAAATCAACATATATTTGTTCCAAATAATGACATTTTCAAAAGTAATTGTATTTTCTCAAAGTGAGATGCTGTTATTTCATTGTCAGCTCTTGGAATCATTGCCCAGCTCTGTGTCAGGCCTGTGGGTGTCAAGACGACTGTTCTCTATTAAGTGTGAGAGATGAAAATGCATCTTAGAAATCTTTTTCTGCTGTCATTTTGGGAAGTGGGAATGACCAGTGTATGTGGGCTGTATCTCTTCATGCTGCCTCTATTCCATGTCACAGTGTTCTCCTTAGCACCTACGCCTGTTTTGGGACTATACTCAGTAAAGAATCATAGCTATTATCATCTTTATTCAAAGAGCTATTCTCTGCTGAGAGACATCAAATGCAGAAGGCCTTTTGTTAACCATGGAGGACATTAAAGGTAGGGTAGTGCAAAAAATGGAATAGCACTCAGTTCCATGTGGGCTGAAACTGAGCCCTACACCATGTAAAAATTTCCACCATTTCCATAATTTCCCTGTCATTTCCCTGTCAAATAGTGTTGTGAAGTGCTATTTAATTAGGTTGCAGAAATTAGGGGTAAAATTTCTGGTCCAAATATGTATTTTTTATCTATGGACAATCACAAACCTCATTAAAGATGATGCACATAGTAGATATCTGTCACTTCCACTAAAGTAATGAGCAATTAAATAGGTTGTTCCTGAGTGAAAGATTTAAAAACCCATCATGTATATGCTGGGATTGGAATTTAGTTACGTGTAATCTCCTCTTTGCTTCCCACTCCCCCCATGTCCACCCCTCAATGGGACAGGTTTCAGTGGTAAGCAGAGAAAAATCAGAAAAGCAAAAGTACAAGTGGAAAGCAACTGGAGGAATAACAAGAAACTCAATTTTTACCATGGCCTTAGGAGAAAAGTAACAGATGGAATTTCTTTCTCAGACAATTTCTGGAAAAAAAACCAAAATCATGATTGGAATAACAAATGAGAAAACTGGCTTATGTTTCCTGGGCCTGCTCTATTCAGCAAAATAAGTGTTTGTATTCATAGATTTGAAGTCAACTGAAAGGGATCAGATAAATAAAATTTGCTTAAACAAAATATTTTCCAAACAAAACCAACTTGCACAGATTGTTTATAACTCAGCTAAGCCCTTGAGCAGAAATGTCTCTTCTTAGTGTGAAATTCCAGGCTCTCTGAAAGAAACCCAGCTTTATCACAATTTTTAATCTTGGTTTAATGTTTTAGTTCAGCAGTTATTTCCCAGTGATGAGCTGGCCTTCTGAGATTTACTGTGTTAAATGCAAATTTGAATTAATAACAGATGGTGTTAAAATGGAAAGAATTAGTTTCATTTGCTTTGTACTTAATTTCCTTAAATTAATTGATTTTAGATTCAGGAGCCTTCTTGATGTATTATATGATTATATGTTCTTTTTCATCTCTTAAGGCAAGAGAAAATATTTTCTAATTTTTCTGTCTTCAAGAAGAGTGCTTGTTCCTTCATATTAATTTGTTTTTTTAAGGTTATTTACTGTGGCTGTCTGAAACCAGACTCTCATGAAAATGAGTGAATTTTTATGCTTAGCACACACTGATCTGCAGGACCTCTGAACATTGTCCCTCCTCCAAGTTGTTGTTCCTCCTTTTGGGCAAGCAGTTGTATACTGTTGTAGTGATCTGCTCACTCTTAACTTCAGCATCTTCTTCACCTCCTCCAGAGCTGTTACATTTTTTGAAACTGTGGAACTCTTTTTTCTGCATTTGTTTCAGATCAGAAATCAGATCATTCTGATTCCCAGATCAGAATAATCCTTCTGAACAAAAAAATGGGGCCAAAACCAGTATATGTCTAGAAGCCACATTACAGTAGGAAAAAAATAAAAAAGATATTTTGGAGAGAAAATAACTTACTGGAAATCTTTCTATCAGTTTTAGAAATCACTTGATTTTATTTATGAGATCTGAACCATTTGGGAGATGAACTCTGATAAATCTGGCCCTTAAGATGGCTGTTCTACACCAAGTTCATAGCTGAACAGTAGGAAAAACCAACCTACCTTTCCTACATCACAAAACCAACATGTGTGTCCCTCTGTAGAACTTGTGCACTATTTTCATGTCCCATTAAGAAAAAGTTCAAATTGACATCACTGTCTGTTTTCAGAATTCTGTTGCTATTTAATCCACAGCTTTATTCCAAATTCTGTTTGGTTTTGATCAGCCCTAATTCATTAATATCACTTCAGATGTTTCCAGATTTCAGAGGAGATTGTTTGTAGGAAGTCCAGGTGGGTTGTTTGTCCAGTGCTGTCTGTACTAATGTATTGCAGATATTTATGAAGAGCAGAAACCCTTCATATTTTATCTGTGCTTGCTTGTTTTTCAGTCTCACTCCTCACGCCTCTCAGTGTTTTCCTCAGAGCTTTTTCCTCCTGTATGCACATTAGTGCATGTGATCTGTACATTAAAATCTGCTGTTTATTTGGTTTATGGACATGTCTGGTTGTGTCAATTTTTTTCTTAGTTAAAATTTTTGTTGCTAATCTTCCATTTCTCTCAAATACCCTTTTGCAGTACCGTGCTGCATGGAATGCATAAGATGTAGATGGTGTCTTACAGAGCCATCTGAGTGTAGGAAGCCATGCTGTGTTTAAAAGAACCAGCATTGCTATGTGTTTTAAAATAACTTCAAAGATCTTTTGAAGCAGCTGTGAGGGTTTCATCACTGCGAATTCCTTCCCTGTGTAATACAGCTACTCTACAAACACAACATCTTACAATGTGACCAGCTTCATCCTGTGAATTTTCGTAACTCTATCTCTGAGTGTTATTCCTTTACAAGCCAACTACATATTTCTCCCTGTTTTATTCAAGTTGCCTATCTGATATTGCCAAGTGATCTGAATGTTTCTGTCCTTAGCCCTGAGTTATTTTCTCTCCATGTGCTTCCAATCTCATTACTAGGCTCATCTTGCTTTCTGTAGGTGGCAGCAAGTTTATTGTTCTGCTGATGCTCTTTCATCTCTCTAAAAATGTTTGTTCCAGACCTAACTCGAGGAATGTGCAAATAGGTGTATTACTGCAGAGCAGATATTTAGCAAACACCTTGAGTTGTGGGTGTGATAGGAACACCTGATTTTTCTGAAATGTGTTTTGTGAGACCAGAACAGCAATAGATCTGTTGCCTGAGAGAATTTATTGCCTTAGTTTAGTGGTTATGATGACAGAGAGCTCTCTGTGGCAGGGGAGCTACATCCTATCCCAGTTTTCTAGTCTGGAACTACCAGCAGAACAGGGCCCCAGGGCATCTTGTTGCCTCTGTAATGGCTCCTACTGGCTCCCAGCACAATCTCCAGAACAGCAAAAATAAGAGGAGAGAGGATGAGAAATTGGATGGAGGAATGAAGTGCAGGAAAGGTAGGGGTGGATATGGAATAACATGCACTTGGGCATTCTTTGAGAGTAACTTTGCTCTGAAGCAGCTGTTATAACTTAACACAATGCTGAGCATCCCTAAAGCAGCTCTAGATTTCAAGTAACCTGAGTTATTCCCTAGGCTCAGGGAGGTTCTGTACATCTGGTCCTATACATGTTGCTCAGAGCATTTAAGAAACAAGTTGTCTTTCTTTCCTCATTGCTGAAGGTACTGTCCTCTCTCTTGAGTAACTCCATGGGAGATCTGCATGCAGAACAGTTGTACTGTTACCCTTCCCATTACCATCCAAAAGGGCCCTCACATTTTGCGAAGCATACGTATCATCAGGTGTACTCAGTTGGACATTATGTCCTATTCAATGGATCTTCTCATCCCACCATGTTCCCTTTTGAAAGAGAAGAGGCTGGTTACCTTTTCTGAATGAGATTTCCCTCCAGTGTTCTCTGTCTTTGCACCCACGGTTGCAATTCTCTGCATATGTCTAACTGCCAGTCTCCAGGATCTTCTCACAGTGATCTTCTGCAAACCAGGTCCTATGGACACCATGCAGTGACATGCAGGTTTCCATAGGTTTGTCCAAACAGCTAGAACTCACCTTTTCATCTGCCTAATTCAACTCCTCTCAAGGAGTTACTCATGCTTCTGTCAGGGAATGGAGTAACTTACATCGTGTAAGTTACTTTAAACTCAGTCAACTGATTGCAGTTATAAAGCAATCACAGTAATAAAAGAAATTGTTCCACTCTTGAGAATTAAATGGAAAGCTAGATGGTGAAGTGTCTGTGCAAATCTGAGAAGGTAATGTCAAGTTGGGAACACTGCTCACGTAGGCTTCCAGAAAGTTATTCTGACATCAATCAAAACAGGAATTTTAACAACTCTTAGAATCTTAATTTCAGTAGTAATGAAATCTGAATTGTTTTGACTTTTACCTAAAACCAGACAAACTGGAAAGAGTAGATGGTCCAACTGGGACTTGGTAACATTTCACAGCAAATGAAGATGTGAGTCATGCTGTTCACGAGGGCTGGGTCGTGCAACCTGCAAGTCTCAGCTCTCTCAAGCCTCACCCCAGGCTCCCCTTCTGGCACACACTACATAACACTGGTGGTGCTGTCTGCAGCAGAGAGCTTTTCTTATCTCTGCTCTTTCCCTTGTTGACTGCACAGCACCAGCACCGTGCCTGGGGGTGGATTCAGGCTGTAAGCAGGAGCTGTGGTCCATTGTATTTAGTGTGTGAGGTAGTAAGGGCTGCTGTGGAGGAAAAAACAAGAGCAAGATCATATTTTTTAAAGGAAAAGCTTCTACCTAGTGTCAAGCAATATAAAATTTTTGTTATTGTTCTCAGCTGTAGGGAATGCCTTGGGAAGCAGGCACTCAAGCTTTTAATTTATATTCCCCTTGACTCTGTGCATTGCGGTGCAAGCAGACCCCAGAGCCTCACTGTTGGTCTGTCTTCTAATTGTTCTCTGAAGGAACTGTGCTTTACTGCTAACTGCAATCTGCTGCTGCTTTGCTCTCTGTTAGCTTCCTGAATAAATGAGCAGGAAAAAGTTGAAAATAGGCCTTGTTTTCATCATATATAAAACTCTAGCTGCGTCCTGCACACCATACATTCCTTAATCGAGCTCTTATTGCCCATGAAGAAGCAATTTCCTGATTTATTTTGGAAAGAAAAGAAAGGACATGGAGAAACACAGGACTGACTTGGTGTTGTGCAAAGTGGCAGAAAACAGCCAGCTTCTATCCACTGAATGCACAGATCATAGAATCATAGAAAGGTTAAGGTTGGAAGGGACCTTAAAAATCATCAGGATTGAATGCTCCTCTCTATCCCTAGTGTAAAATACCCCGTAACACACTTGCAACTCAGTGTGCCAACAAGAACAGCTGTTTCTCTGTCTATGATGGCTTTACTATTGTAACCTTTCAACAAGTTTTAAGTCACTGAAGGAGCTCTGGACACGGATTAGAGAAAACCAAAGTGGCAGCTGACTTACAAACAGATATTTTAATTCTATTTTTCTTCGTAATATCTAAAACTGTATCTTCAGAAATGTATTTTCAGAGAAAAAACAAAAGTATTTTCTTTGAGAGAAGCTTTGGGTTTCAGGGAAGAGAATGAAGCTGCCTCAGTCACAGGACACTCAAACCCACACCTGATTATTTTGTGTTCTGGTGATGCTGTTTTCACCTGGGTTAGAGGAGGTGAAAGTCTTATTTCTTTTAGTTCTCTTCTCCCCATATCTTAGTTTCAAATCAACTGAGCTGTCTGGATTTTGTAGATTTTGGCTTCCAAACTTAGGCCTAAACTTTTTTTGCTTTCTGCTGCACTTTTTCTTTCTCTTTGGGCTGCTAGAAACTACGTATAAAATTATTCAGGACCGATGGTGAAGGGATAGAGAGAGGGCTGTTAATTCCTTTGTCTCAGGAAAAATTCTCTGTCCACTTCCCATGTTGTGTTTGCTCTGGAACTAATACCACAGCTTAATTGCATGCAGCTTTCCAGAACTTACTTTTCAACAGGAAAAAGTTGGAGAGCATACCATTAAATAAACCATAAATGGCAGTGGGGATCTTTTTTATACTGCATGTGCAGGCAGGTTTCAATGAAGAACAAACAGAACTCAGAATATTTCATATGACAGAAAAAACCCAAACAAACCATGTTTAACTTTTTATTCCTTGAGGCAATATCTTAACAAAACTGATCTAAAAGACCAAAGATTATGCTAATATTTTGGATAGAAATAGTGTGCTGTATACAGTAAGCTAGACAAGCCTACTCTGGTGCATTTACATGTCAAAAAGTGGTCACCTCAGTTGGTTTTATATACATGTTTGCATTCTAGTATTATACAGTAAGCTATTTAATATTAATACAGACATATTTCTATAAAATGTACACAATAGAATGCATACCTATGTATGCATAAATTTGCTTTTAAACAGTTTAGAGGGAGAGATGAGAAATAAAGCAACTAAAACACAGAACTATATATAGAAAGAGGAGTCACTGGTAAATAAAGAGGAGGCTGGGGGACAGTCCCAAGCATCCAGGTGAATGCTATAGGTTAGATGGCCAGAAAATCTTGGGAGGTCTCTCAAGATCTGTGTGGGAGATTTGTGTTGCAATGAAACTCTGAGGTTTTGGAGCCAGGAAGATGAAACAAAAGCTGTGCTGGCAGAGCAGAAAAGAGTGTTTCAATGGCAAATCACATTTGGGTTCTTGGACCAAGAGAAAACAATAATTAACAAGGATGATCACTGTATTCATCCTGTTACAGTAATATTCATTGGAGTTTCTGGGAATATTTTGTATTTGAACCATTTCCCGAGATGTTTAGCCTGAAAATGAGAGAAAACCAGTTTATTGTGAAATGCAGACTTCTGTGCTGAATCTGGTCTGGGATTCTATGGATAGTGTCAGAGTGGTAAGCACCTCTTGCTCGTTGCTGATTTTATAGCATTTGTTACACTTAATGCTAGTAAAATGTACCTAGGGAGCCTGTTATCTGGGAGACTCTCTTCACCACTTGTCCTGAAACTTTGCTTGGAAGATGCAATGGTAGCAATCATGTGGTGCATCATGGTTATGGGGCATCTTGAGCACGTGGGCAAAGTATTGCCTTTAAATTCTACTATCAGGGGAAAACACATGGTAAAGACTAAATAGGAAATAGATGCTTAAGTCTTCTAGGAACAGGGCATGGACACATCATTCCTGCAGTGTAAAGTAGCTCCCACCTGGAAACTAACAGTATCCTTGAACTGGCAGTAGACATGAAAAGGGTTATAGAAAATATCAGTGGGAGCCCAGAGCAAGAGAGCTGGGCTGAGCAAACAGCATTCAGGCAGCCTTGAAAGTGTTGGGTTTGATTTTGTGGTTTCTATGTGGTGGCTCAAAGGGTCTAACCTTCCGTACAAGCAGCTCTCCTAGATCAGAGTGCCGAGTGAGACTCAGTTCGTACTGTTGTTATGAATAGTTAGCCTCTGTGGATGTTTTCTGCAGTTAATGGCATTCATGTTTCCTTCATCTCACTTAAATTAATTATTTATTGCTGAAAAGCTGTTAATGAATTTGCACATTTAATGGATAGTAACAATCAGAGAGTGTGATCAAGATCAGAAGCTGGCTTAGGCAGGGAGGCTTTCCGGTGTTTGAACCCTGCTCCCTTTGCTTCTGGCTATTATTTTGCTGTGTGATATCATTAGCACACTGACTCACTTGCATGCTTTTCCAAAGCACTTGGGGAAAGTGAGCTAATGTAAAAGACAGCACAAACAGCTAAAGGGAGAAGAAACCTAGGATCACATCACCTAGGCTGGAAGGCATCTGAGGCATCTTCACTGCTATCAGACTGAGTCAGTGCTACTGCAGGGGCAGTGCCTGGTGTCTCTTCAGGAACTCATCAGGACTCACCTTTAAATTATTTAGGCTTTTTGTGCTGACTCATCTGCTAGAACAGACTTGTGAAATTACACCTGGTCCTAATGATTAAAATTTTATCATATTTGGAATAAATTGCTCAGTGTACTTTCATGGGCAGTTTGTAGGCAATTGCTTCTGAGAAAACGTCCCATTTTTTCATCATCTTCTAAAACATTTTGCCAACCTTTTAGTCTGTGTGACTCAAAACATGTAACTCATGCTGTGTTTATTTGTTGCTTATCCATGCTTAAATTACTGTCTTACACATTTATGTACTGGTACTACAACACATAATCCTAACCTAGCTACGTGGTACTTAATCCCCTACCACTTCCCTCATCCTATCCTGTCACATTAATTGCACAGGAGAAAATAAATCCAATGGATTCAGAGAAAAGTAGGTACTATCTAACTTTTGAGTGCTTGACTTTGTAAGCCAAATAAATATAAAGTGAAGTGACTTTTAATATATAGGATGTACTGAAGTTCTTTTTAGCTTAGAATAAATTTGGGTAGATACCATATCCATTAGGCATCATTACTATAAAATATGGGCATGCATTAGCTCTAAAGGTTGAGATATTTTTATTTTCCAATCACTCTGAGGGTGACAATCCAGCCTTCTTAATGTGAAAGCATCCCTTTTAATGAGCCAAGAATAAGGTGAAAATGGCATCATTACACACATTTCTTGACAGTAGAAAATCAATGAGCTTGTGACAATAGTTTTCAAGATAACGTCATAGCAATTTGCTGGTGCATTATTATTACTGTGATAAGATGTAACCATGTTGACCTTAAACAAGTTAGCTTGCTTTTATTTCCTTTGTCGCTAAGCAGTGCTGAGTTTCATCCCACAGCACAGGTCCAGTTTCTGAAACTTTAAGCATCTCGTGCAATTTCCTGGTGTCTGTTTCTTGAATTCTGAGCTCTTGAAATTTGATATTATCGTCAGACTTGATGAATATAGAAAGTACAGTATTAGTGTATGTTCTCTAATATATTTGTGAAGATATTTTACAGGTTTGTTTTTTTTTTTTCTCCTAAAATGGAGCTCTTGAAGCATTCTTATCTTTTCAGCTTGATAATTATGACTGTTTTTTGTCTGTGGACTCTTTATCTCTCTCATATACCTTCCATATATTTTATCTAAATTTCTTTTGTAAAGGTATCTCACATAACAAATTATACTGCTGTGTGCCTAGGAGCTCAGAGGCTTTAATAAAACATACCTGTACTTGGCCTACTTCTTTCTTTCTATATTGGCATTAATTAAAAACAATTCCACTGAACTTGGTAGCTTTATTCCTGGTCTAAAACAAGAAAACAAATTAGACCAATACATTTGCTGTGTCCCTTCACATAGATTTCACTTTCAAAGTTCTGTGCAAATGTAACAAAGTAATATAAATAAATATGGGAATGCTTATAAAAGATGAGTAGATGTGTGAAATGATCTATGTTATATTTTTCAGTACAAATACAGGATTTTGTGTAGGTTTTAGGGCACACCCAGAGTTTGGACAGGCTTGGAGCCACACTGGAGGGGCATTTTCTGTAAGATGTAATGATGTGTGCCTTGGGAAGCCCAGGCTCTAGAGAGAAATCCAGGGGAGTGCTGCAGATAGAAATCAGTGGCCAAGGCAAAACTTCAGATCTGCAGAACTGAAATGCTGAATTTCTGCACCTAGCAAAGTGGAAAACACGAATGTCAGTAGTAGAGATTTCTGTTACCATCAGTATTATTGCTCTCTGCAACTGCAAATGAAGAACTGAGTAAATTTAAGATACCATGATAGCAGTGCAGCTTGAACTATTGAAGATGAAGAGGGAGATGGCATGAAGCCCCATCCCTGGAATTGCCCAAGACCACGTTGGATGGGGCCCTGAGCAACTTGATCTAGTGGGAGGTGTTCCTGCTCATGCAGGGGATTGGCACTAGGTGATCTTTAAGGTCCCTTCCAACCCAAACCATTCTATGATTCTATGATATTAAATAGGAGTATATGCCCAGTTTAGCAAGTGCTCTGAAACCTGTTTACATCCTATCTGAAAACCTGAAGAAAAAATAACACCAAAAGCTGACAAACATCTTAGCACAGAGATGAGAATGTTTTAACATCGGGTGTTGTTGCCCAGTCTGGCCATGCTCAGAATAAACCTGTTTTCTCCCCTTGATTGCCGAGGCGTGGTAGGCATCTGACACAGGGAATAGTTGGGAAAGGGTCAGAGCAGCAGAGAGGCAGTTCATTGTGGAAGTTAGGGAAGAGGGCTAGGTAACCAAAAGCTAATTGGGCAGTAGCCAGACAGCCTTGTGTAAGATGCATGTGGACAGACAAGGCTTTTGCATGAGAGAAATCACCAGGGAAATTCAGCTTTTGCTAGCGAGGCAGCTGGTGACTCACCTTTCTAAATCGGTGGAGGTGAGGGAGACTTTCCAAAAGGAATGGGGAATGACTCAAGCTCTTCCAATATTTCATCAGGAATTTAGGAATGAACCCCGAGAGGCAGAAAATACCCCCAAACCCCAGGTGTTGGCTGCATGAAACATTTTTTTTGAAGTTGAAATGGATTTTTTTTTTTCCATTTAAATGAGATTAATGTCAAAAAACGTGACAGTGTGAGTTTTGTGTGGCTTTTAAGTAGCTATTTTACAGACATCCCCAGAACATCAGCTTTAGAAAGTTACAGATGAAAAATGAAAAGGGCCATGTACAATTCCTTGGGATAAGAAGCACACTGAACTGTACTACTTTACCAGTTTAAGAAAGCAAAAGAAGGCTTTGGGGTAATGAGAGCATTTCTGAAAGGTTTACATAAGTTTCCCTCTGAAAAATTTTCACCACCTGAAGTCCCATGCCAGCTGCAACAGGAACCTCTGGAGAAGATGCTTGTGCTTTTCCTTTCATTGAAATACTAATGAACTTCTCAATCAAGCCCCTTGGCATGCAGCAGGGTTGGCTCATCCTTTCCTGGAGTTCCTTTGTACCATTTGTTTCTTACCACAGCTACTTTGCTGCAGGCTATAGGACTCAGACCATGAGTGTGCTGGATACCCAATTCTCACTTACTCTGGGACAGTTCAGTGACCAGATAAATTCTGCAGTTTGAGTCCAAAAACCTATTATTGGGAGCCAGCAAAGTTCTGCCTGTGCTGAGTGGAAATGCAGGTTCCAAGACTGCAAAACTGATGGCATTCCCAACATCACTGGGGGAAGTCAAATGCAGTGCTTAGGAACACTCTACATTGCTGCTTAGTCTTGTCACTGAATCTTTAAATCTTACTGATCTTTGGGGACTGTGAATTTTGAGGTTGGTTTGTCATTTATTAATATTTCTACCCTTCAGCAGAAATGAAGACAGATGGAAAAGCAGTGGCAACAGAACTTGCCCTTGTATTTAAATACCATGAATGTGTGCATTAATCTCTATAACACAAACTGTATTTGGAGACCTATTAGGCTTTGATTTATGAATTAGAAGTTAGAAAATAATTAGTTTCAGCAACATTCAGTTTATAGACCTGGATGATTCATTATACTGAACACTGCTGCGTTCATTATGCATCACAGAGTAACATCACGTACTTAGGAAAGGTGGTTTTTTAAGCAAGGGAAATAGTAACATACTTTACTAAGCTCTAAAATGCCTTGAAACAGCAGATGCAGTCAGATTTATTTCTGAAGAAAGTAACCAAGTTAAGTTCAAATTAGTTCGGTGTGCTGAGTAAACACATAAATCTGTATAAAACCTGAGTACTGATTGTGTCTAGAAGCTGATCCCACATGTTTTATTATGAGCAGCCCTAGTTAAGCACGAGGGAGCCAAAGTGCATGAAAAAGTCTCATTAAGTATATTGATGAATTTGAGCTGACCATAGGATTTCATCACCCCCCTTTTTCCTAGCGTTATTATTTGTAGCAGAAATGGGCTTCACTAGTTGTGGCCATGGAAAATAATCCCAGGTCAGAGCTGACTGGCTGATGGATAGATATTGGCATCCCTTTTAAAAATAATTTCTAATAGAAAAGAATATTTAATGTTTCACAGTGGGACAAAGGGTGTTGATCTCTGAACTGCTTGCAGATGAAAATTTAGAAAGAAAAATCCGTTCGGAGGCAACTGAGAACAAATAATACCAAAAGCTTTTTGTTTTAAAAGCCTGACCCATTGCAGCAATAAATCTTTGCTGCCTTTTGAACTATGAATTCTTTTGCACTATGGACTGAATAATATTCATCATAGTGGGCTTGACACAACTCCATTATATAGATGTAAACTAAGAATTATTCTACAAAGTTGAAGGGATTGCAGTACAAGGGGGGAATTGAGTTTGGTGTGTTTTGTTTTGTTCCTAAGAAGTAACACAGACTAGTGTAACAGTTTTTATAGCTTCAGAGTCTGGCTAATGTTGCTCCCCAATGATGGAGGGCAAGTTTATTTTTCATATGATAATGATCTGTTATTAGTAGTGTCTGTACTATCTTCTTTTGTGTGTGTGTGTAAAATATCCCCTAATAAATGAGCTACATGAGGTTTGCAAAAGGGACTGTGGCTTTTCTGATTGTTTTTATTACAGAACAATTAAGGATCAGGGTTTTTGTTTTTCTTGTTGGAAGAACTCAGGTTGTAATAGTTGTTGCTAAAACATGTCTGAGAATGCCAGAGATGTTATCCACATGGGCCAGTAAACATGAGAAAACACCCTGACCTCTTATCATGTCATTAAAAAACACAACATGCGTTGCTATATTTTTAAACAGGGATAGTTTTACTGGATTTAGTGGAGTTTTTTCTCATTTGGTTTTAACCTATAAATAGGGAGATTTAGACTCTGCCATTATATTCTGAAATAACAACTGGTATGTCAAAATCTAAAGGCAAGCAAGGTCTGCTGTGCCCTGGCCAGGATGAACCTTTTGAAAATACAGAATCCATGAATACGTTAGTGGGAGATGAAAAGAGCAAGACTCTGAGGCAGGATAGTATCTTTAGCAAATTGCTGGGGAAACATGCTTTGGCTTCATGGTGGGATTGCATCATTCAGCATTAACGAGCATGCCCTGGTGTAATTGCTGCAGGTCACAGCCATGCATGGCATGAAGATAAGCACCATGCACTTCTGCAGGGACACAGATCACAGAAGCTGCTGCTACAAATTGGCATGTAATGACACTGGATGTCAGAGATCAGAGCTTTGTCATTTTAATTCCTGAGGCTGCACCCCCTGCAGTGCAATCCTCTCCTGTCCCCAAGAACAGTGGCTTGTAAGCAAATTGAGAGCAAATACTGAACTGGGTATGAACAGTCAACATCAAGGGCTACCATTTAAAATAGCTTTACCATTTTTACATGAGTTCATGACAGGTAACTTCAAGCTTGCAGGTTCAGAGATATCAGAGTCTAGCAATAACTCACAAATTATTTACTTTTGTGGGCATAATTCTGGCCAAATAAAGAACAGTAGCAATTTCTCTGAGTCCATCTGAGTCGACCAAGTAGCTTCGTAAACTAAAGCAGCAAGGGCAGACAGGGTTTGATCCCAAGGATGCTTCCTGATAACTTTTTGTGGTGGATGGGCTGTAGAGGTAAATATTTTTTATGGTCAGTTCTATTTTTAATTGTTCAACAGCACTTTAAATACTATAGTTATAGGAGCAGAGGTGGACAACATTCCCTCCTTACGTACTATATGTATACAGTGTCTTTTTTTGTCTCTTTGAAGCTCTAGAGAGGGCTGATCTGTAACTTTAACCTTGCGTCAGCTGGAGAGAGAAGTGATAAGTGAAAATAGAAACATCTCTCTCCTGGGCTGCAGGGGAGTGTAGGAAGGAGCCTCTCTCTGAAGTAGGGTATCTCTGAGTGCTCCTTTGGGCATCATCCAGAGTGTGGCTTTTGGGGGACCCTTTTGTTTGCACAAGATAACCTCAATATGTCAAACACTAAAATCTGCCTGAGCTCATTGTTTTTGTTAGCACTGTAAGTACTCCTGTGCAGCCAATTTCTTACCTTTTTCTTGATGGAAAAAGGTAAGATTTCTCTTTGTTCCTACAACTTGCTGTGAGACAAATCACCCATCCCACCTCATCCCCACCTTGTTTTCATGGGCTGCTTTTGCAATTACTGCTTCCATGCTTTTTTGTGTGGCTGCTGTGAAAGGAGACTTCAAATAAACCTGTTTGGGAGAAAGAAATGTTAAAGCTGCATTTTTGCTGCTCCATGTACTTTGTGTGCTCTCCTGTGTCAGTGTCTGATGGATATAACATCACCTGCCATCTGCCTGGTGAGCTGCACAGAGGGAGGGAAGCTCTGTCTTACCACTTTGTCTTTGTCTCAGACTCTCACACATCAAGTGAAAAAGATACATCTTATTTCTGTGATCCTTGAAGTTCTTGAATATCAATGAGCTGGAAAGATGAAAGCAAATTATAAGTAGTCATTCTGGCATAACTTTGTGGTGGATAAGGAGCATGTCCTTGGAGCTGCGTTGCCCCAAGAGCTGATGGGAGATCAGACTGTCATCACAAAAATGCCAGGGTGGTCTCTGATTCCCTCCTTGTACCATGGCATGAGCCATCAGCTGGGATTTTGCTAACAGATCCCTTCCCTTCATCTTGACCTTGCTGCCCCACTTACAAGCTTGGAGCAAACCTCATACTTGCCTGTAGGAGAGAGGGCTGAATGCAGGATGAAGGCTTCATAGCCCTGCAAAACCCTTTGATTCTTCTGCTTCACCAGCCTAACAAAAAAAAAAAAGAAGGTGATCTTAAACGTCCTAATTCCTGTATAAACACAGCTGAGCTGCAGCCTCTTCATCTCTCCTGTAAAACAGGCTGGATAAGTGTTGTGGAGGGAAACAATCACTTTACCTGTGAGTGGCTGGCATTAAAGATGGATGGCATTAAAAATACCAGTGGTAGGAGATGCTGTGCTTTAGTGTAGGTTTTTGAAAGTTGGAACAACTTGTACAGCTGGGACTAGGTGCAAAGAGGCTAAGTGTCAAGGGTTTAAAATTTTGCTCTGAGGACTGAACATAGATCTAACAATGCCAGTGATAAAGAAAGTAGTTTTTTTTGACTGAGGAAAGCACAAAGTGCTTCCTAGCAGCTTGGCCTATTGGGGTGTGTACCAGCTTCTCTCTGGATACAGCAAATTTGCCTTTATTTGAAAGGGTAAGTGTTGAGCAGCAGCCTGTCTCTCAGACCACAGCACAGGGAGGAACCCATGTGTGAGGAGATGAGGGAGACAGGGTTGGGTTCCATTGATGTCTTGGTTGTTAAGAAAATTGAAGCTAATCCATCATACAGATTTGCCCAGTATTTCTTGTCTGTTCTTTAATCCTTACAGAATAGTGCATTGATCCACTTGTTCACTGTAAAAAAATTAATTTTGTTGCACTGTTTTTTGCATAATTTTTTCTAGAAATCTAAATTATTATTTATTATCATAAAAAAATGAGGTGATGAAAAAACATACAAGGAGGGTAGAGAGAAGGCAACTTTTCCTTATGTCTGTGATCAAAGCAATGTAGACTGTGTATCTGCTATAAAATATCCCAAAGCCACTGAAACCACTTTCTTTCCTTTTGCAGGTGTCTAGGATAGTTGGTTCAAGTCAGACTGATCTATATTTTTAATAAGAGAGGGAAGTAATTGATTTTAATTAAACCCTGCTCTACTTGGAGCATTAATTAGCTCATTAGCTATTTTCCAGTGAATCCATGCTTCTCTAAATGTCTTCTGTCATCAACAACAAGGAAACTACTTGTTTTCAAATTATTTATCTAACATTCAATACCTTTCCTGTAACCAAGAATCTTTTTTCTCCTGCCTACATAGTCTGAAATATACTGAAGTGAATGTCTGCTTTGGCTGTTTTAAAAATATTTTTAAATGCCTAGTGGCTAGATATAAAATCCATAAGATAAAAAATAAGTCATAAAAGATGCCTTATAAGATGTTTCTGGTGGGACCACTAACATATAGCTTACAGAAAAGCTTTGAGCTAACAAGGTCATATCTCAGTGCAATGTTTTGTAAGGCTTTAAAGGCTGCAGAAGTATTGCCAACTCTATAAGAAAAAAAACACAACACTACACTTTATCATTTTCAGAGTGATTTGCAGATGGTTTCTGTAGGCATTAACAAGATTAAGATATTCATTACTCCTGACCCAGTGGTTCTGTAGCAGCTCTTTCCTCAGCAGAATCTGTATCCTTAGAAAGTGAGGAGCGTTGTGTTTTCAGTGCATGTTCTTGAAGTCCTGCTCTATTAAAAAAGAAGGTAATATTTGCTACTGGTTAAGCAATGAACAGTTTGCATGAAAGGGATTAGGCCAAAACTCCTGAAGGAGAACATTTCAAAAGTTTAAATTGATTAATGCTGGAATTCAGGGCCAAGAGCTGTGTAAGTGTAACCTGCAAGCATAACTGAGTATCTCACTGTTGCAAGATTTGACAGGAGTGTTGATTTTTCAGTGCTTAGCACAAGTGTGATGCACTTTAAGGCCTTCTGCAGTTTGCATTTTCAACAATTGTCATTCCTTACTTACTGTATTTTATTTTCTCTTGGGAGAAAAGAGACTCCAGTCTTTAATTACCAGCTGATAGAGCAGCTCAGCTATGAAAGTCTCTGTATTGCTACGGTCCTGACTGGGGGAATAATCCTGCTCCTACACAGGCATTAGTTTCCTTTTCATCCAGTTCACTGCAAACAAGAACAAACATGTTTTTACTGAGAGAGGGTAATTCTACCAAACAAGATTTCACTTACCCCTGGATTTCATCACTATGATTTGGGGTTCAAAGGCTACTGCTTACCTCAGCTTTCTTGTGCATTCCCTTCTCCATTGATCACCAAAAACACAGGTTATTTGTTTCAGGTTATTAACAGTAGCAAGCATTCAATGCATAGAGTCTGAGGCACCGTAAGGGACTGACATGAGCTTTTTTGAAAGGAGAAGCTGAAATAACTCTATATTCCCTGAATTCAATTTATACCATTGCCAGTAGCAATTGGAATTTTGCTAATTGATAGTAATTTTACATTCCTCTGTGAATTTTTCTGGTAGTGATTTTCTTACTGGGTTGTGATTATCTAAAGACTACATTTGTGTGTGGGAAAAATGATTTTAAAAAGTTAGACTGCCACGTAATTGTACTTAGTTTGCAGGCATGGTTAATTGGTTTATTTTAAAGTGATGTCTTTCACCATGTTTCAGGTAACATACTAACATTTTTGACTACTTTTCCTCCTCTTTGTTTTACTTAATTTCTTTATCATCACTGGATTTTTGTGACTCATTTCTCATGTTTCCATGTTTCCCTGATCATATCCCACAGCCCATCTCTTTTCTCACCTTGCTCTCTGTTCTTTCAGAACTAATTTTATTCTTCTTCTCTTAGTGATTCAAAGTATGAGGCTTCAAAAGATTAAAAAAAAAAAAAAAGGGTGGAGGGAAGTGAGCTAAAAGCAAATGATACATCCCCAGGCAATTGTGGAGGAAGGTTTGGAGAATCTTTCAGATTTGCTTTTGCAGTTTTTTAAAGGTTAAAATTGAACCAGCAAAGGGCTGTCATATGATATAATATTTTTCAATTATTTTGGGATTTTCTGATACAATATTATTGTCTGGTTTTCTCACAGAGTGGAAGTTCATGGGTGGCCCTGAAATCACCCTTTTGTTACAAAGAAGAAAACACCTTTCTGTAGGAATAATTGGAAAGAAAATACATAGTTTTGCTGACTGACCCATTGAATTTTCAGCAGATACTGTGGCCTGGGTGTACACATACATACCTATAAAATATTGATAATTGTTGATCACTACATGCAGAACTGAGGCTGATTTAGAGATAGAAGAGTGACAATGCTAGTGAAAAATATTGGAAACAGACTTGTCTTGTAGAAAAGAGAGTGTTTTTAAAGTCTTTTGGTCTTGACACTGTTCATTGTCATGCAGAGTATGTTTTCAAACAAATTATATCTGAATTAGGTGTGTAGGTTATATTAAGACAATTCAAAGGACAAGGAACAATGCTCTTCCAGCAGCATCACACCCACATCTCAAATGCATCCAGTCTTGGATGAGCAGCCACTTTTAGAGGCATGATGCATAGAATGTTTAAACCTCTTAGGTTCATCTCAGGTTCTCTGCATAATCAGCTCTAATGGCAAGATGGCAAGTGGTTTTTTTAATTTATGTAAACTAGAAACAGTTTTTACATGAAATCTAAATTCTTCATCTCACCAACTGGTTCTACCAGGAGAACATCTAAGAATATCTGTGCCCTAACCCAGCTCTAAGACCAACAATGCAACTTTCATAGGTTGCAACTACTTGTTTGCCTTCAGGTTTGTTTGTGGACTCAAACAGATCTAACTATATGTGAAATGAGGTTTGAGAAACGAACTTCTAGAGCAAGCTGTAGGGTCAGGAGAAAGGAAATTAATTGATATGGGCCAATTGACCTGGAAGGACTTAAAGACCTGGAGAAGAAACACTGGTTTATGTTTCAGCCTGAGCAAAGCACAGTTTTCTTGGCTTAAAAATATTTCCTTCCAAGCTCTATAAAAGCAGACAAACCAGAATGCCCACAGCTGAATACTGAAATAGTGATAAAGTGTGTGTGGGGAAATGAAAATATTTATCTGCAGGTAATGACCAAGATAGAAAATATAAGGAAAGCACAAATGGAAGGTTAAAGTAAGAGTCTTTCAAATGGAATTGTACTGCTTGGGTTGGAAAAATAGTATTATATTATTAATATTGCCTTTGTTTAGGCTTTAAGGAAAGTTAAAATTATATGAAATCTAAATTTAATAACAAGTCTAACTAATAATAAGAGCAACTGTGAAAATCTGAGTTGGGAGAGCAGAAGAAAAGCACAGTTAGCTCATCAACCATAACTGCAAAGCTGAAGTGCAAGAAGGTGTCCCAGATGAAGCATTGTTTCTTTCCCTGTGTTACATCTGGTGTTGCAGACACACATCAAGAGAAAATATACTGAGTTAAAGTCAAATGTTTGCCTGGCAATCTGATAGCAAGGACTGATTGGGGATTAAACCCTTCTGACAAATGAACCACTTAATAATGGATGTTTCATAAGGCAGGAGGCTCAAGGCAACTGGACTGTGGAACAATTAGTTTTTCTTGTGGTAGAAAAACAAAAATGTAAAAGCATGGAAAAAAACCCCTGCATGTCCTTTGCAGGTAATCTATTTATCTTTTGCTTATTTGGAAACTTTTCTTTGTTGCAGAATTAAGCATTGATCTTAAAAGTAAGAAATCTGAGGCAGGGGTGAAGGGAAGGAAGCTGTTATTTGGAGCAGTTCAAAGGTGGATTTACAGTAGCTGATAGTTAGAAAAAGTTGACATCTACCAAACTCTGATGTGCAGAATGGGGAGAGAAACTGGAACCTGTCTCTGGAGGTGCAAAACTGCTTGATAAGGCACTGGGGGTCAGATTCATAGCTAGACCTTCATTTTAGGCTTGAACAAAGATGTTAGCTCATGAAAACTTCTTTTTAAAGATTTCTTGATTTCATAAAGTAATGCACAGAAAGCCAGAAGAAATGGAATTAAAATTCTTTTCAAATGTTCAAGCATCAGTGACAGCAGAACTCAGTATGTGCTATTAGCAAATTTCTATAAACAAACTCTACAGTTTTGATCATGTATTTTTGTTGGTGTGTTCTCAGTTTATTTTTTCCTCAGACCCAGTTAAGACTGAACTAATTAATCTGGAATTACACCAACATTACCAAAAAAAAGTGACTGTTTAGCATAACAAATCTGGTAACAAGTGTAATTCTAGAGATAATGTTAGCATCAGCAGCTAAGTCTCTGTGAGACTTCCAGGCAAATTAGGACTCCTTGGAGACACCTCCTTCAACAGTGTTACCTTAACTGGCTTTGTTACCTTGAAGCTCTTCTGGTGGTAATTTCTCCCTCTATCTTAAACAACCACAAGTATTTCAGACCCATAACCATAGCAGCTTTTCTTGTGCAAGCTTGGCCTGCTACAGATAATCAGCTGTTTGTGCTTCTCAGCAGTCAGACTGCTATTGATTGGGTAGCCAATGGTTTCCACCAGAACAGGTTGATTATCTCTGTCCCCAGGGAGGGTTTTTTTTGGTTCTTTTGTGGTTATTGCTCCAAGTGCTTTAGCAGCACTTGGCCCCATTTTCAGCCTCCCTTCTGCATACTCTGAATTGCAGTAGCAGCATAAAGGGTCTAAGCTGGAAGTAACACTTGGAGCCATGTTCTGAGGTCACAGTCTCACTAGTCATTAAAAACCAATGTTCTAATTTATACTGTTGAATTAAATGGAAGTCTAGAACAAGCTATGCTGGGTAACCATCTGACTTGCTTCCAAGACTTGACCAGGCCTGCTTGTTGCATTTGGAGCAAACAGATCTCTGCCCATTCAGCAGCCATTTCTTTAAGGCTGTATTTTGGTGGGGTGTTTTTGTGCAGGTAACAGGGCTGCCTGCAGAAATTTGGAAATATTTGCTTTCAGAGATGAACCATCTCAAAGTCATCTTAAGAGCTACACTGAAGAGGTGATGCCATGAAAGTCATCTAGATCCTCTGCAGCCAAGTCCTTACTCCTCAGCAGCTTCAAACTGTCTTGATGGCATTGGTATAATTCAGCAGGATCACTAGACAAAATAGAGAGGGTAGATGTTTTCCAGGTAGTGGAGCTGGGATGGGCAGGTGGTGTTTCAGAGCATACTTTCCCTCAGATTCAACTCATAGAATCACAGACTGGTTTGGGTTGGAAGGCACCTTAAAGATCATCTAGCTCCAACCCCCTGCATGGACAGGGACACCTCCCACCAGCCCAGGTTGCTCCAAGCCCCATCCAACCTGCCCTTCAACACTGCCAGGGATGGGGCAGCCACAGCTTCTCTGGGCAGCCTGTTCCAGTGTCTCACCACCTTCACAAGAAAGAATTTCTTCCTACTACATAACCTAAATCTCCCCTCTTCCAGTTTAAAGCCATTGCCCCTCACCCTGTTGCTACATGCACTTACAAAGGTCTCTCCCCATCTTTCTTATAGGCCCCTCTTAGCTACTGGAAGGCCACTGTAAGGTCTCCCTGGAGCCTTCTTTTCTCCAGGCTGAATAACCCAAACTCTCTCAGCCTATATTTGTAGGAGAGGTGCTCTAGCCCTCTCATCATCTTCGTGGCCCTCCTCTGGACTTGCTCCAACAGCTCCATGTCCTTCCTCTGTTGGGGGCTCCAGAACTGGACACAGTACTCCAGATGAGGTCTCATGGAAGTGGAACAGAGAGGGAGAATCACCTCTGTTGACCTGCTGGCCATGATTCTTTTGATGCAGCCCTGGACACGGTTGGCTTTCTGGGCTGCAAGCACACTTTGACAGCTGATGTTGAGCCAAAAACTCACGTCTCAAAGTACATTTAAGAAATTGCCAAGAGAATCTTATGTAATTAATTATTTACTAGTATAAATGTTTTCTGTGCACAGGAGTGAGATTCATTTAAAAAGTTCAGTTCCTCTGACCCACACATCTGATGACCGTATTTGAGGGACTGATATCAATAAACTCTTTTTGCCACCTTTTTTAGCTGAATAAGGGAAATTAGGGAGTTTTTCTTAGCTGAGGTACATAAGAACAAGTTAGACAAACCCAGGTAAATTTTTTGTTCAGTTCAAATGATCTGACATTACACATTTTATATGTGTGTGTGTGTATATATATGCCAACAATCAGTTGGCAAAAATCTGGGGACTCCATTTCGTCCTCCAAATTTCAGACAAGCCTGTTCTTAAAGGTTATTTAACTGTCCACTCTTTGCAGTTATTTTCACATCCCTTAGTCCATCCAGAAATCCCCTGGTTTGCAGTGGGTAGCTATGGAGAAAGACAGTACAAAGTTTCTGTGATTCACGGATGGGAAGTTAAGCTGGAAAACAAGCAAAAGCATCATTGTAGAAATTGTGGTTTTGGGAAACTGTTGTCAGGGAAAAGAGTGAGAATTTGAAAACCTGCCTGTTATTCACAAAGATTCCTTTGACTTGCTGCATGATGTTGGAGAAAGAATTTCAAGGCTTTTATGCTGTTCTTACTCCCACTTTTTGTCTGTTTGTTTTCTATGCTACCTGGGACTTTGTTTCTACAGTGCCTTTTACAGCACAGTCTTAGCCTGTAGCTGGAATTCCTGAGTCTCTCTGGAAAGGAAGAATATTAATTACACTGAGGATGTTCTCTTGCTGTGCAAGCACACAGTACCCAGCTAAAAGCATCCCATTGGGTTGAAGCAGTGCTTAAATTTAATGACAATATTCACTCTTAGATTTCCCATTCCCAAACCCACTATTCTCCAAGCAGTGTATTCAGTACAAGAAACGTTAGCACAAAACCATGTTCCTGCCATGGTTTTTGCATATGTGTTTTGGCAAACGACTTGCTAGAGCTGAACTTGGGAGGGGGAAATTATTTTCTTGCAAGTTGAAAGTTTGACTGTCAGTGCACTGAAAGAAAAAGAGTGCCAGGCAGTGTGAGGCACTGCAACTTTCACTCTCAACTCTGGTATAGATCAATGTCTCATCACATAAATTGGAGCCAGGGAGCATCTGGCTGGCTATCATTAGATGTCTCTCACTAGTGAAGCTTATTAATCTTTAAAGGAGGGCCCCAGCACTAGAGATATCTAGGTAGGCCTGAACAAATCAAGAGAAAATGTACTGTTAAGAGTAATTTTTTACTGGAAGAGCCAGGACAGTTGCCATTCTCACTGTGTGGTCTGTCTTTTTTATATTTTTCTGTAAATAAAAAGCATGTTTTAATCTATAATTTATATTTAACTATAGCACATCAAATTTATTTGTGTCTACTTTATTAGTACTGCAAGAATAAAAGTGCTGTTTTTCACTGAGCTATTACATTATTGATATTTCTAGGGCAGATTGTGCCACCCAGCAAAATTTACTTATAACATACTCAAACTAACCCAATAACATCAAACAAACATCACAAATAAGCTGACAACATCAAACAGAACCTCACAACCAAAAAACCACCAGCTTGAAAGTTTCAGTCAGTAGCAGAAGTGGGTTGTTATCCAGTTCTTCCTACGTGTAGGCTTGTGGACATGGCTTTACTATGAGCAAGTGGTGTAGATGTGGGAAGAAACGTGATTTATGTAGGGCAGGATGAGTGCAGAGATTTGAAAACACTTCCAAAATAGATACACATTGCAAAGTATTTAGCATTCTGCCTTTCAGTTTGATTGCAGAAATTTTAGAGTGGAAAGTTCAGCTACTTGTTCTGAATTCTGTTCTCTCAAGTTGCTATCAACTTGGTTTTTTTCCTGCATTTGTGGTGTTATTGGTGTGTACAGGTTAATCACTATAATTAGCTTTAATAATAACCTCATATAATAAAAATAAGAAAAATAGCCTCAGAGCTTTTGAGTTGAGCTTCCCCCAGAAAAAATAACTGAAATTTCTAATGAGGATTGTTCTGCTGTGTCCAGGTTGGCACTTTGCAATGTGTGGTTATTCCAACTTCTGTTGCCAGCTCAGTAGGTACAGTCGTGTAAAGATTTACCTCACCTGGCACTGCCACTTGTTAGTGGAAGGGTTAGAGACCCTTATCACGTGGGTCTTTAACAAATCATAAACCTGAAGTGAATTTTTCATTCCTGAAATGCAAAATGTCAACACCTTAAAAACAAGTTATAGACCCATTTTTGCCAGCTCTCCTGCTTTTAGCACTGAAATAGTGGGTTAGGTTGTTCTGACAATTTCTTTCAGATTCTCTATTTTAAGAGTGTAACATTAAATAGATAAGAAGTGTTACATTCCAAGGTGTGAGGTGTTTTGGCTTGACTGGTCAGCAAACCAAAAGACAGTAGCAGAGTGCAATATTGCCATAGCTAAACAGGCCCCAAGTGATGGGAAATAAACTGCACGAGCAAATGGCAAGACTGCAGTGTGAAGAAGCCCCATCCTTAGAGCTGCTTAAAGGTTCTTTGTCTCATGTAAAAAACTAACTTGCAATAGAGAAAAGGTCTGATTTAAAGAAAATATCTGATTTCCCAAGAAAGATAATTTTTAAATTACTGTTCATGAAAAATCACTTAATTTTCTCTTTTTCTTCTATTTTTTTTTTTTTTCTCCACATGAAAGAGCCAAAATTTTAAGGAAAGGTTTGTGAAAGCTGAGGCAGTTGTGAATGCCTCAGGAAGCAGAGCCCCAAAAGCCAAGCAGCAGTCAGCCAAAGTCATGGTGTTGATACAGTGAGAAACAGAGAAGCAGCACTTTGGCACTCCTTTTAGCAGGCAAAATGAAGCAGTTAGCACAGGTTCTGTTTCACAGCCCCCCAGTGTGCATCTCCATGCTGTGTTTCTGAGCAGTGCAGGGAGTCACTGGTTCCCAGCTGTCCTATTCTTTAAGATGCTGATCCTGCCTGGGGTCACAAAGGGCAACACTAAATAGATTATAAGTGTCCAGCATGTTTGCTGCATGCAAAAGCAGGGTGAGGACAACAAGAAGCACTCCAGGTAATTAGAAACTGTGCACTGCAGAGGGGAAGAAGTGATCAGCAGATGACATCTTTCTTATTACTTCTTTCAGACTGTGGTGCTGAGGTCATGCTGGGCCCCCTCTGACTGTAAAGCCAAGTCTGAATGACAAGCATTGCCAAGAAGCTTCTATAACAGGCAGTACGGAAAAGAGCAGGGGATAAAGAAGTACACTTCTCCAGTAGCACTGCTTTTGTTCTCTGAGCTAATGACCTTGCTAAGAGCCAGTGAATGTGACAAAAATATTCTGCCATAGATTCCTCCAGTGCCTCATGAATGTAGGTGGCTCCTATATTTTTTATCTCTTCTCTTGGCATGAATAAAATTGAAAGCTCTATCCTTGAGAAGGACAGCAGTTTGAACTGAATACTGACTGTTGCAAATGGAGTTATTCTCATGCATGTTCTGCATTCCTCAAATAAGTTAATCTAGTTAAGGTATTTGTGTTGAAAGCAAATCACTGTTCAACAAAAAAATCAACCCACAATGCTTTCTAGAAGCCGTGACTTCATGTTGTTTGAAACTTACCAGGATATTCACAGAATCACAGAGTTTTTTGAGTTGGAAGGGACCTTAAAGATCATTGAGTTCCAACTCCCCTGCATGGGCAGAGACACCTTCTACTAGAACAGGCTGCTCAGAGCCCCATCCAACACTGGATTATTCTTAATCCAGTGAAACTCTTACACTCTTGTTAGTGAGATTTTTATTATGATTTCTTAGTGACTTTTCCTGGCTTAGGTATCTTACAGCCTTTCTGCCAATATAGCAATTTGAAACAAAGAACTTTAAACTTGCATTAAATACATTTCCTTCTGAATAATGCTTTCTCTGGCTAATCCCCCCCACAAGCACCCACCAAACTGCCAATGTATATGACATATCCCTTCTAATTCTTAATAAATCCATAGTCAAGACTGGAGGCTGTGTAAGAAGGCAAGAGTGTTATTGTTAATTAGCAGAATACATTTTGATGTTGTGTAAGCTCATTTTTAGTCCCTGCATTTTTGCTTCAACTAAAAACTACTCAGATATATTATGGGACAGACAGCTTAGGGCTAAAATGAGAATTGTCCAGTATCAAGCTAGGATAGGCCTCAGAAAGGGTATGGAAGTATATTGGATTAATTTCTGAGATAAATAGGAAGCAAGGAGGATGGAGTGGGACACTGTGTGGCAGGGAAGGGATGCACATGGTTCTTAAGAACTTGCCTCAGTGCTCAGCAAGGTTGGTGACTCTGGGAAGATAATGGCATTGAGCATGTGGGCAAAAAGGAGGCAGGTGATGGAGGTGAGGAAATAATCAGCAACTCTCCTGGCAAATAATGCCAAGAATTCACTGCAATCTGGTTTCTGGTACAGCCCCCAGATTGCAGCCTCTGATCCCAGTTAGTTCAGTTTTATAAATTTATAAATACATATAAATATACTGCTAGATTAAATAAAATAGAATAACAGAAAAACACTCCAAATTACAGATGGATGAGTATCTTCTTGTTCAACATCTCGCTGACCAGCTCTTGCTCACAAGAGGGAGATTCCTGCAACTTGCACTGTGGTATTTCAATATCCATCTTGCTGGAATGTATCTCTTCTTTTCATCTGATTTCTGTTTCTGAATTAAAATACTATTAACATACAGTTACCTGTTTAAATGTCTTGCTTATAGAGGGAATAAAGTAAACATAATTTATTTTTATTATAAACATATGAAATTCTATCTTTGATGCTTCATTTGATTTGCTGGCAGTATCAATCATCCTTTTATGTTCTTATGCAACTATTTACAGTATTCTATCAAAAATAATCAAGGGTTTGATCAAATGGAAGATCCAAAAGAAAGAAGAAATATACTATGGGATGTTGATTTAAGGGAAATTGGGACTATATGAACAAAATTGTATCACTTTGCAATTTGTTTACTTGCAGAGGAGTGGGAGTTCTGGATAATTTCCATCCTAATATTCTGAAAAGAGAAGTCTGGAGCAGGACTCAGCATTAAGAACAAGAAATATTTTTTACACTTCTGTTTAGGAATGCATATTGAGGCAAGAAGCCAAAAGAACACAATACACACATTACACATAAATTTTATAAAGTGCTAGGTAAACAAGTGGCTGTGAGGAACCAGCAGCAGTTAAAGTTGAAGGGAAAAGTACAGGACTAAAGATAAAGTGATTTTTTTTTGATTCTTCAATAGATATTTTTAGGGTCCTTGGAAAAGAAATGAGAACAGGCTAATAAATTCCTTGCTAGCCTGTAATAGAAGTTGAAAAGAAACAGGCAAAGAAAAATATTCCAGGTTACTAAGAGCAAATGCCATGAAGAATACCACAAATATATAAAGATGAAGCAGATTGAGATGCATAAGATAGTGGTATCAGGAAAGATTAAGAAATCACTTCAGGTATTCTTCAATAGCAAAAAGAAGGCCAAGGAAAATGTTGATCTAGTCCATGAAGAACAAAAGCTATCAGTCCCTGGCAGAAAGGAGGGCAGTATTTCAAGTCTCTGCATCTCTTAGCCACAAGGAAACTGAAAAATTCATACTTGAAAGTGTCTGGAGGGATAGGAGTGTTTCAGGAGAGGAGAAATGCAAGCACAACTTCTGTCTTTAAAAATATAGCAAGGGGAGAAAAGAATGATAGGTTCTAAAAAAATGAATCCAAGAAAGAAGTGGCTTTGGCTTGCCTGAGAGACAAAGTTTAAAGCAAACTGAGGCTTCTCCTGATACACGATCCCCCCCTCAGCATGTTAAGGAAACAACTTGCACAATCTTCCTGTTGTAAGATAGATAGGAATTGTCTGTTCTCCCTCTTCATCCTGAATAGGATGGAAATTCTTACAGATTAAAAAAAAATCAGAAAAAAAGCCCTTTTGCAACGGTGAGGATGGGGCAGCTTTGAAATAGACCATAGGATGTTGTCAGTGCTGCTGAGCTGGAGAAACACTTGTCACTAATGACTTTCTTGGCTGACCCTGGTTTGGTGCAGGGACAAGGACTTTACCACCTCCTGAGGTCCCTGCCAGCCACAGGTTGCCATGATTGTGTGACTCAATTCAAAGATTTGTGCCAGGTGAACGTTTTCCATTTACTATGTTCTTTTCCCTTGCTGCCTGTCAAAATGAAAAATAGCCCATTCTGGCTCAGAACTGTTCCTTATGAAACTGTCAGCTAGAAAGCTCAATGCCACAGGAAAGCTGCTTTGCACACCCAGCCTTCAGGAGATCAGTTGAGCAGCCAGTGCACTGGTCCTGACACCTCAGAAAACATGGAAAGGACTTTAGAAGACAGACACAGCTTCATCAAAATGTTTATCTTATCTTCAGCATTTTCTTAGTGTTCTCTGGTCAGTAAAACCTGAAGAAATGGGCTGTTATTATTCCACATGTGTATGGCAGAGCTTCAAAATGCACAAAGGTTTCACTGTGCACAAAAATGGGGGCTCAGGTATCACAGAGAAACAACTGGTGTTTTCATTATAAATCTGGGCTTTGTTTTTCTGCCATTGTTACTGTATAGACTTAAAAGATTACAAGGATCAAATACCAATTCTTTACACTACTGAAAGAATAATAAACCAATTGCCAGAAAACATTTTCTTTTCCAAATCAATCAACCTACTGTACTGGATTGAAATATTTTTGGAATTGGGACCAGCAATGTAATTTGGTCTATACCACTTAGAAAACAGTTTATTAAAATAGAAAAAAGCAAGAAGAAAATGTGCAAGCTCCTTGTTATCCCACGTTTCACTAAGTTTAGCTACTTCTGTCCCTATATGCTCTTCAGGATAACAAGCATCTTGTGATTAATAACCAGAAAAGAAGCTTCTGGGGATTAGGTGCTTCACAAATAATTCTAAATAGCTCCATGCAGAGGATCCACACTAATACTATTTTGATCCACATCTCCAGGAGCCATAAACTAGCTTCAGTCCATTGTATTTGTGAAATAACCCTGATTTATACTATCTGAGAATCCTTTCTTTGCATTGTTGGAATTGTTACTGCCTGGTTCTGTTGCACTAGCTGTAAAACCCAAGCAGCAGCCAAGGCTTATTTCCAGTTGTGTTAAAGATGCAGCAGAGCAGCAATGCAGTGTAGTTTGGAATGACCTGAGCTGCAGGTGCTCACATTCAGTTTGCAGATGAGGCAGCATTTTGGGGCTAGAGGTGTTCAGCAGAGACCCTGCTACTAGAAACTAGTACTATAGTTCCTGACAAACTTCCACTTCCTAATTTACCTGTGGGAAAGGGGAAAACATATGTAGAATAATAAGGAAACCTTGCTTGGCCCTTGTTAGTACTGTTGCTCTTTTCACAACAGATTTCATACATTCAGGCTCCTGCATGATCCAGCCCTGTATGATCCAGTGATTTTCCATAAAAAAGGCCACATGCATCCAGACTTCATGTTGTGAGCCATGCTAGATTAATCAATTCACCTTCTTGTAAAACTAGACCAGTTAGTCTCCTCCAAAACCTCTAGCTCAATGGTGTATAGTGGTATGTACTGTGTAGTGACAGGACATGATTTACTGCAATTACCTGACTGAACCCACCAGGTGTTATTGCCCTGAACTGATGTAGAGAGCCACACCCATTCCATTTACTCCACCCTTTCACAACTTTAGAAATCTCCACAAAATATAAGAAGTCCTAATAAAGTAACAGCAGGAACAGAGCACTCAAAATTACAGAATAACACCAACCGCTCCTTATGCTTTCCTATAATAACATCTGGGTGTCTCCTAAACTGACTTGTCTGTAGGACTGTTCTCAGCATTTTGGCTGTCCCATTCTGCTGTTGCCTTCTCTATGCTGCCTCTCATAGCCACAGTCTCCAGCCAGAGCAGCCTTCAAAGCATCCCTGGAGGTCTCAAGGACAAGAGAGAGGATGAACCCTCTTCAGTGTTCTCAAGCAGGAACAGAAAGTCCACATGAGTGATAGACTTGAGTATAGACTTCTGTCCTAAAAGCTACCAAATTATTTTGCAGTTTCCCTGGGTTCCTTAGGTTCACCTTTCTTTAGACTTTTACTGCTGTACCAGGTATAACAGGATCTCTTCTTGATCTGCAAGACTGTCTTGGAGTGTGGGCGTGGGGCCTCTTAGAACCTCAGCTACAGGCTCTGTATTTATACTTTGTTTCCCCTGGGAAATTATTGGCACTTCTCAGAGTTATTTTGCTAAGGTTTCTCAGCATCTTTACAAGACATCAAGATAAAACCAAGACTAAAGTGCTCTAAACCTGTTCCCCTCAGCTGCTTTGTCAGTGCTAAGCATTCTTTGGCTATTAAACATCCTTCTCTAAGGAGTTCTGCTCATGCTTCTCCTGTCCCTCTTACTCAGCCAGCAGCCTTATTCCTTTGACCCAGCAGCAGAAATGAACATGCAAGACCTGTATTTCTCTTCCAGGTTCTTAACTGACTTGAATCTCTCTGACTTTTTTCTTAATCTGCCTTGATTAGGTATTTCTGTGCCCACCTGGACTTGTGAGTCCTATACAAGAGGTTAAAGACTGTGGTCTCTCTAGGTAAATATAGGTTCCTCTATACTAAGGCCTCCAACTGAATAGAGGTCAACAATGACCTCTGCTATTCTGTCTTCAGGAGACATTAAGAGATGGGTTCTACATCAACTATGTATTTTTCTCACTGATACAGCACTGCCTTAGGTGTGTAAGAATGGTCTGTAAATGCCACAAAAAGAGGTTCTCAGAACAAACCACAATATTTTTAAAGATATTTGAAACAACACATGCCTGGTCCTTATGTATTACATTATGTGACTCTTTCATAATTATAAGGATTTATCTACTCTCAGAAGTCTTCCAAAACAGTTCTTCAGGCATAGTTCCAGCAAAAATTATACTAAATAGGAAAAAAACACTTTAAAGCTGAATTAGAGAGCCTAGAATGGTAATTATTCTTGACTAGCTATTTTGGTAAACTTCCAAATGCAGACAAATCCTAAGAGTTCAATTAAATACAACCACTAAATACTTTAACTGGAGTTGCTTCATTATAGTAACCACAGAATAAATTTTTTTTGGATTTGCTCCATTAAAGTAATACCAGTTGTTACTTTGCAGGAGAAACAAAACTGGGGTATCTGTGAGGTGTGTGGTATATGTGTGCCAGTCTGGGGCACAGGCACAGGGCTCAGCTCCAATGTCTGCAGCTCAGTCACTGCTTTTGTCTTTTGCACCTGGATTTCTCCTTCTTGAGGATTCTTGTTCACATGCCTTCCCAAGGATTAGTTGCCTTGAAAGTCTTGTGCAAGCAGTGTGTGAAACAGACACAAATGCATGGATCTGTACAGGATCAGACATATTGTCCCATCAAGGATTTAAGAGAATCCCCTGATTTCAAGAGCAGAATCTGCAGATAAGTTGGGCAGTAGAGTTCTACTCTACCAAATGAAAAAAGATGGCAAAATGGCTTTTGTTTTAGAAACTGGCAGAATAAGTTCCCTAAAGCACACAATAAAACACATTAGTGTTTAGTAGTGTTTCATTAAACCCTTAGCATGATGTAATATTAACCTCATTTGTGATTTTCACTGTAGTGGCCCAATATGACTTCATATTATTCTAGTTTAATTGGTTTTGTCATGTTGAGAAGTTTGTTTGAGGAGCAGTTGGGAACCAAAAGGTTTTGCCATGTGTTAAACAAACTGTGACTCTGATAACTCAGCTTGTTTTATATGCAAGAGAAAGAACTAATGATATTTTAGATGGGTCTGGAAAATTACATTTGCCAACCCTTTGACCCCCTGATGGAAAACCCATCATTGCTATTAAGTTTTAAAAATGCAGCATCTGGAGCTGTTACTCTAAGAATTCAGAAATTATATTACATCTATTAAAATGAAGTTTTAATGTCCTTAAACAATTAAAGCTCAAATATTATACGTTTGTTAATGAACTTCATAACTATTTATAAGTGGCCATTAAAGTGTACAGTCCAAAATGAGTAAGGAAAGACTTGAGCTGCTTAGTTTAAAAGGGTATTGTCACAGCTTGGAGACTCCCTATCTATTTGCTGCATGCAATTCTGCATTCTTTTACCATAGTAAACCAGAAGTAATTACATTAATGTGGAATTATACCAATGTGAAAGCACTAAATATGAATTATCTTACTGTTACACAATGTTTTCCTTGGCTCCACTCAGTCTGCACGTTGGCACCAGAAAGGCTGGTGTAGACACAAGGATATGAAAGGAGCAGAGATGCAGCAGATTGTACAAGCAAGTTTAAATCCCTGCTTGTTCCTGGATGGGCAGCAGGGTTACTAGGACTTTCAATTTTTTATAGCTGTGGTGCAGTATTTAAGAGCTGTATAAAGAAATGTTTCCAGTGAGGTCCATCTTACATTCAAGTGCCAGGAATCCCTTGTTCCACTTAAATCAAGCCCAGTGAACTTAATGGATCTTTACTCACGTAAAACTGCTATTCTTGAGGGAAGGGATAAGGCACAGAGGTTTTAGCTCTGGCTATGGCTTTAGACCCTGCTAAATGCTTCTCTTTGTTAAAAAGCCTTGTCGTAACAAACCACTCTCTGGCTGCAGCTGTGTAGCCTTAAATACTTAGAACAGCTGGGATGCTTCTGGGAAGCTGGATACATTTTCTCTCTCCTCTGTCAAACAAATAAACCCATTTAGGTGAGGATTTTATGAGTATTTAGGTATTCCTGCATTTAGGGAGCTGTGGAAGTTGCTGATTAGAGCAACTTGAAAAAACATACTTGTAAACAAAAGATACCACAGGCTCATTGCACACAAAGAAAAGATTTTTAAAAGCTGCCCTTGTTTTGCTGGTTTCCTCTTGTCTACATCTTAGTGTTTCCCTACAAATTTTTATTAATTCCTTTCAAATCAGTGCCTTCCAGCTCTTGAATTATGACTGGAAAGCAGCAAATAACTGCAATGTACCAGCTTCTGTAAAAGACTCACCTCCAGTCATTGCCAGCTTACTGGCCCATCTCTGTCCACTGCCTTAAAGTACTTGTTCTCCCTTTGGTATATGTCTTGGGAAGCTCTTGGCTTCATTCCCACATTGATGAGTTTTCATTGTATCTTTAAATACTATTGACATTCAAAAACTACCTTGTAAAAGTTATTATTTTATTTTAAAATATTATTTCCCTTTAGAAGGAATAGATCTTAAATGCATTTGCCTTGTGTATTTGAATGTCCTTGCCACAGCTGCTGGGTGGCAAATGAGTGAGTAGATGAGTCCCAGTTTTTCTCTGCCAATAGCTCTGCATCACTGCTGCTTAACAGCAAACCTCAGTGCTTTAGGAAATGCTTCCCAGATGTGAGTGAAATGTTTATAGTAAGTGTTTGGAAACACTAGCTATACCCTTTCAGACAACATTCAGTTGTTTTCACAAATTACAAGTCCTCTTCTAGACTGATAAAATATGGAGTTTTCTGAGCAAGATTTTTGCTCTTTGGTTCTTTTGGTCTTGCTGTAACTGCTTGAGTATCATTGTAGGAACGGATGCAATTTTAGAGATGCACAAAATATTCCCTTACTGGAGAGAGCAGAACAGACTTGCTGATGTGAAAGAGCTTCCACTGTTTAAATTATGTGAGAGATCAATAATGAGACCAATTTATTTGTTTAATCAGAGTTACTGTTGTAGCTTCATGAAACATTTATACCAGGAGTGCATAGGTGGGTTGTGACTCTTGCAGTTAGTGAGCACTGCGACATTAACACAACTTGTGTACAAGTTTTGCATTCTGTACTATAATTAAAACTCTGTAAATGCTGAGGTTTAAATCAGCCCTGGCTGATCCTGTTTAATTTAAAGGTCTTGATGGCAGTATTTTCAATAGCTAATCCAAGTTTTCTTCATATAGAGAAAGGAGTGTGCAAAAATCTCTAAGACTTTGCTCCAAAAAAGCACACAAACTCACAGATTAATTCAGACAACTAGAAACTCCACTGAAGGCAGTGATATTGTTACTTGCTTGAAGTTCTCTTTGCCTTGAAAGGGTTGATATATCAAGAGCTTAATCTTGCAGCAGCTTTTTTCTTGCATCAGAAGTAAAACATGGGGATGGAACATGAATATTTTCCTCGCTTCTGATTCTTAGGGGACACAATAATCTGCCTTTTGTTCTTGCAGCTGGCATAATATATTCAGAGATTCCAAATCACTTCCCAGGTTGTGTGGGAACTTACACCACTGGGAAAAATACAATGGCTGGATGTATTTAAATCATAGTAAATTAGGGCAATTTTTGGCATTTATCATAATCTAGCAGAATTTGGGGTTTTTTTACTCTGCAGAATTAAAAAAAGCATCCAAACTTGAATAAGGGCTTTTTGAAGGCATCCAATGAACATCAAGCAATTTTAGGGATAATGATAAGACAGGAATAATTACAAACTCTGAAATTTTTCATCTCTTTTTCATCTGTTTTGCCAAATCAGAATTTTTTGAAGATTGAAAAAAAAAAAAGTTGAAAAACTGTGAAAATGTTTTAATCTAGTTCTCTTACTTAAGGTGGTTCTTTTCCTATAATGACTGAATGGGGTTTTTAAGATTACTGGTGTGCAAAAATACGTGTGAAGTTTGATACTGTGTCCAGTTTTCAAATAATCTTTAGATTCAACAGTTCCTGCTCAAAGATATTAGTACAGAGCTGCTGTTGCAAAAGGTAATAATGGGGTAGGGTCTTTACATGGTACATACATATTTATGGCAGCTCGTGAAGCTGAATTGTGATCTATCGTTTCAATCCTCACTGCATTTTATGGCTGATTTTTAAGTTCCTGACCAAACAGGATTTCTAGTGGAGTCCTGACATATTTTTGGAGAATCACTACCAAACAGCAGCAGGGATGAGTCTAGTCTGTATCATGATTAGGGCTGTTAAATCCTAACTCATGACTCTTTTCTGGCTGGGCTATACTGAAAGATCATGAGCTTCAATCATCTGGAAATGTGGCACAACTGAAGGAGAGCCAGAAAAACAGGTAAAGAATCACTCTTAAATACACAGAAGGGGAAAAGAATGAAAACCAATTTACTTTTACAACCTCTAAGCCATATCTTGGCTCCAGACCTCCATGATATCACAGGGTAATAAATCCATATGAAAACTGAACTTGCTGCCTTTGAGCTGGGCTCATCTCCTGTACTTGCAGGCATCCACTGCTCTGGGCTTCTTGGTGATGACATCTTGGTAATATCCATTCCCAGGGGAGAGCCCATCTTTAAAAATTTGTTTCCTATGACATCACAGCTGTTCATAAAGAAAGAAGGGGAAATAACTGCAATTAATTTCTGTTTTCTATCAGCAAGTGCGGACTATATAAATGAGATTAATTAGTCATTTAGAGGTTAAACAAATTAGTTAGATGCTATCTCAGTCTTCTGTATGCTAATGAAAATTTTATAGTATACATCACTATATTATAATTTTATGCACACTCTCATCTTGATGCTTCTGTTTAAAATCATATTAACAGCTCACTGACACACACCCCAGGCAATATTTCATGGCTTCAATTCCCTATCATGTTATGAATGTCTTTTAATCAACTGTTTTTACATGGAGTCTTTTCTCCTCCTCCATCTGCTAAATCATGCTCAGGCACACTTTATTCCAGACACCAAGAAGTATTCAGGGGCTCCATCCATAGCTTTGCTCCTGTAAATATTCAGTTGTACTTGAAGAGGCACCTGCATTCATTCAAAGGGGTTTTGCTACTAATGCTTCTTGTCTCCTTATGCAGCCATATGGGTTTCAGGAATTTCTACCCTGATGCACTGTCCTAAGGTGGGTTTGCTCATCAAGGGGGAACAGACCCCAAAAAAGAAAGGTAAAGAAAAAAGTGATAGTTGCATAGACTGGAAATTTGTGCCAGCTTCCAAAAAGTATCCCATCTCCCTCGTATCCCATGAAAATAGTTGATCATTCAGCTTAATGGGCCTAGTAACTGTTCCAGATATTAGAGAACTTGTACATTGACTCTGCCTATGTCAGGCAATGGAATTAAGCATTGTCGTTGGAAGCAGTGGGATCTGGGTGCATGATTATCTGCTCACAGTAATATCACAAAATTCAAAGAACCAAATTCCTCCTGGAATTGATGCACCACTGAATGCATTTCCCTGCACCTTCTCCTACTTATTATAACTGGGCACACACTGAGTAGTGTCTGAGTTAGGCTAGCTTATCTGTTTCAGTAGTTTTAAAGAAATATCTGATGAAACACTGATCAGATTCAAAACTACCCCAGAAATGAAGGCATTTAAAAACTATTTTAGAAAGCAGAGTTAGAAACATAATAATGAGTGAGACTAATAACAGGCACCTCCTCAATTTCCCTCTGGCCCTTGCTAAGAAATTAAATCAAATTTGTACTGGATAAGCATGACTGAAATGTTGGAATGGAGGGAAGGGAAAGATTAAAGTGTTGTTTTTGAAAAAATAAATACATAATGAATAGAAAATGAAAAAGAAAGCCATTATAATGACAAGAAATGTAATGGGGTGTATGAGACGTAGCTGATAGAATTGCTACTAGAAAGAGTCACTCAGGAGTTTATTTTTGAGTAATAACTCTCAAATTTTGGAAGTTTTGTGGGAATAGGTTCCCCTGATACTTCAAGAGTGGTAATTTTGCAGCTGTGTCTTGAGCCACCATCTGCCAGGAGAGGACAATGAGATGTCTCTACAGCTCGTCATCGGCTAGAAATGCAATATAAAACCTGTCAAAATCAAAATAAATCTTTCCACTGGTGCCATTAGGCTCTACAGGAGGCTTTAGCAAAACAGGTCCCCTCTGGTTTTGTGATGAATTTCATACAAGATCTCACCTCTGATTTCTGGAAGCCACAGGAGAGGAAAACTGTGAAGCCCAGCTGGTGGAACTTTACATAATATTTGCCAGTTGTGCTAAAGAGTAAATATTCTTGCACAAGAAATTGTTCATATTGGCTTGATCTTGCAAGATTCTTGCTGAAATTAATGTTTAAAAATTTACTCGTTGAAAAAAAACAGTTGAAAATCTCTAAAGTGTATTAGTTTCCCAAAGGCAGAAGCTGAACAGTGCAGACGTAAAGTTTAGATGCTGAGGGATATTTTTTTTCCTTGGTCTTGATGATTAATTGATCACCTACATCCCATGTTATTCTGTCTGAAGTCCAACTGGGTAACTGAAACCTCTTCAGTTATAAACATGAGAATGAAAAACAATAAATAGTTACTACTTCTGATTGCTTCTGAATTTTAAATGAGCATGAAAATATGAGTGTCTGTAGCAATGTTGATTCCCTGTTATCACCAAAAAATCCAAAGCAGCACACAGATGTCTGAGCAAAGGAATGGAATGTAAGTCTTGCAGACATTTTTTAAGCATCATTTCAGGTTCCAAGAGCTTGTTTTCCTGCAGTCTCCATCTCTTTCACTCTCTGTTTTGTTTGGTTAAATCCATTTACTTTCCAAATATAATGACTCTCAGCACTCAGGTTACCTCTGTTTCTGGAACAAAAAGGGAAGTCAGCATCAGTTTGTGGAACTTTTCCAAATATTCCTAGATTGCCCTCTTTAAAAGAGCATGAATCTTTGGCAAACAACATGTTGTTGTATTAATTAATGCTACAGACACTTGCTGCACAAAATCAGAGGGAAGAAATGTCATAGTTGTAGCAGATACTTTTTTTTAACAGACTGGATCACTATATTATGGGCTGCTGGAACTCCCCAGACTTCAACTACTAAAGCCATTTGCCTTTTACACCCTTTGCTAAATTTAGCAGTCTCAGAATGGATTACTTTTTTACTACACAGCTTTTACATCCATCTTATAATGGCATTGCTACAACTAACTCTCTTTTCCTCTCCTTCAGGGGCAATTAAAAACAATAGTAACCCCGAAAGCTTAAGGTGTTCTCCCTCTACCTACTTTCCCAGATCCCATTTGGGAATGTGTTCTCTGCCTTCAGTACAAGCTTATTAACACTCCAGCATTTATCACAAGTTAGGGGTGCAAAGCTCTTAATCAAAGACATTTGGGCATGTATGTGAAGGTCACCTGGTACTTTGTGATAGATGACCCTCCAGAGACACCATTGCTCACCTATCTTTGTGCCTTCACCATGATAAGCCTGCCCATCTTATAGGTATTAATAATTTAACCTCCTCCATTGCAGTTAATATCTCTTTGAGAGATGTGTCAGCTGGGGAAAAACAATACACTTGTGAACTTTCAGAAACAATAAAAATGGATCAAATCTGGAGCCACCTTTTCCTGTGAAGCTAATTGCTAAGTAATTTCTTTTCACTGATTAAATCTGCTGGCTGATAGCAGGATTTAGCAGATCTACATGAGGAAAGCATAAGCAGCTGCATTTGCAGATGGTGCCCAAACTCTGTAGAATCTAATGGAATGTGCATTGAATGGGATAAATGGTAGATGTGTCTGTGTTTGCTTGCAGGAGAACAGGGAATCAGTCCAACACTGTGGGAGTTCTTCACATTGATTATCACGTTCTTCTGATGTTCCGCAGCCTTTCATAATCACAAGAACATGGTAATAGGTGAAATGATTGTTTTATTGATTTTACTGGTCCATCTGGAAAAGGAAGGATGTTGCTTTTTCTGGGATGAAAAGAGAAAATGCAGCCTTTCTGCTGTGAAAAGCAATTACAAGAGGCATCAGTTCAGAGTCACTCTGTAGCTGATGTTTGTCCAGTGCTCTGAAACGAACCCGTTCAGAATTTATCAGTAAATCTAAACATCTTATAGTCTGCTGAGAAGGGAAGGCATGTGAAAGAAGCAGCTGCAGCAACATACACACGTGAAAATAATGTTCCTGTAATTACCAGCTCTGGAATAACACCACCTCTGGAATGGTTTCCAAATCTGATCACAAAGGATGGACAGATCCTTTTGGACAAGGAGAAAAGGCACAAACACAGAAGTGGGAATCACTGAATAAATACTGGGCAGTGGAGAAAGATTATCCAGACATGCTTTGAAAGGAAGGGGATCTTCTTGGGACAGTAGCTCCCATGGCATGGTTCTGCATGGATGCATTCCAGCCACATCCTGCCAGTCCCTGGCTGTGTGCACAAGCTTCCAGAAAGGACAGTTCTCTGCCAGTCTTAGGGCAAATTTTAAAACTTATTTTTACTTGTGACTACAGAGAAAAATGTACATTATTTCCTGATGAGACCTAAGGATGGTAAACGGAAAAGGTTTATAGCTATTTTTGCATGTTGCTAGCTTGTCTGAATAGAAGTTGCAAATCATGACAGCATAGGACAGCACCTTGATTTCTACAGATGTGTATTTCAGGAGGCACTCTGCAAGTAACATCTCATTATTACAGGGTAGGAACTTCAAATGTTACAGACTTTCAACATTCATATGCTGTTCTAAGGAGCCCCATTTGCTTCTAGATCCCCTTTTGCAGGAAATTGTATTGCTGTAGAGAAGCACAATCAGCCTTCATCTACCAAAGATGGATAGAGGAATCCCAGAATATGTGCTGGGAGATGAGAGCTGAGGTTGATCATACACTGCCAGGTCTCCCGGGCTCTCTACAGCACAAAAACAATGAGCCTTCATTAAACTACTATTCAGATTTTTGCAAAATTAAGCAAGTAATGTGAGGTCTTTCTGTCCCTAATTTTTTGGCCTTGATTTGAATACAAACACGACCAGAATGATGCCCTCTGAATTTACAATATATTCCTCTGGTTCTTCTCATTAGTCTAACAAAATGCAATAGAATGGAAACTGAAAGCTAAAATATCCTTCAGCCCATAATGCCTAATTTTTACACTGAAGATTTATGTGTGAGGCTAACTATGTAATTATCCTGTGTAAGGGTATTTCTGGGTTTCTGAATTAAGACTGATGACACAGATAAACAAGTAAAGGTCGTTCCTTGATGCGTTAGCTCTTTGTTGATGGACAATTTAACACACAAATACTTTGAAACCTCTTTCATGAAAATCACATCCCACTGCCTGTCTTTATAAATATTAATCCACAAAATGCATGTACTTTGTGTAGCTCCCGACAGCCTCTGTGGTGTGACTGTCAAGTTAGCTGAAAAGAGAGAAGTACAAAAAAAAAAACCAAACAGGCTGTAAAGGTTGCTCCAAGGCATCAAAGGGTATCAAGATACATACATACAGAGTTCTGCTGAGTTGCAGAGCATAAGGATAAAGCTGAAGACACTGAGACAGACGAAGATGGAAGAGTCAGCAGTATATTCAGATCTTTAAATTCACACTGTAGGTGGGAATCCTCACAAAAGGGTGATGATCAAACAAAACTAAGGCTTTAGTAGGGCCTGTTGTGGGTAGGTTTAGACTAGATATAAAGAAGAAATGTTTTACAGTGAGTGTGGTGAAACACTGGCACAGGTTGCCCAGAAAAGTGGTAGAAGCTCCATCCTTAGAAACATTCAAGGTCAAGTTGGATGGGGCTCTGAGCAACCTAATCTACTTGAAGACGTCCCTGCACAGTGCAGGGAGGTTGGACCAGGTGACCTTTAAAAGTCTCTTCCAGCCTCAAAAATTCTGTGGATCTAAAAGAAAAAACAACACCACAAAAGCAGGGGCTACCTGCCAAACAATGCAGAGTCTTTCAAAGAGAAAGTACCAGAACTGGCAAAGGAATACAAAAAGATATATTGGCAGATAGTAGAAAGTGAGATGAAATGAAGGCATTTGCCCTTAAGCAGGAAATCAAGAGGGATTTTCAACTAGTTGATCTGTTCCAGGAGAAGCTAAGTCAAAATGTTCCTTTCAAATCTGTAACTACTGAACCAGAGGAAATTCAAAAGGGGAAAGGTGCTAGGACAGATGAACTGCAGGGCTGAAGGAATTGCCAGGGATGTCCGAGGGAGTAACTGAACTGATGAATAGAACCAGCTCTGCTTTCAGGAATAATGCACAATCCCTAGCAGAGCTGTGGTTCTGGCAGACATGAGGTCAGAGATTACCAGTGCACAGGAACTGCCAAATCCTGCCGGTAAAGGAAATGCAGATCCTCAGTCAAACATAGTCTTAGAGGGAAACTATTCCCCTAACTCCCATGGGAAAGGACAAGAACTTGCATTTAGCCTATTAGCACCATGCTAAGAAGCTGATGTAATTATCAGTATACTGGCCCTTTCTCTCCCACCTGCTTTGTCTTTTCTATTACCCATTTTATATGTAGACCTGAAACCACATATATTGAGCAGGGGCAGAAGTTTGGTTTCCCTCTGCACATGAATATAATATATCACTGTCTGTCCATTGGAGTCCAACACAATTGGTCTTGAATTGCAGCCATTCAGTTGGGCCAAGCAGCAAACAATTTGGATTAAGGGAGTGGAACATCTCCCTTATGAGGAAAGGCTGAAGGAGCTGGGTCTCTTTAGCCTGGAGAAGGCTGAGGGGTGACCTCACTAATGTTTACAAATACGTAAAGGGTGAGTGTTAGGAGGATGGAGCCAGGGTCTTCTCGGTGATGTCCAATAACAGGACAAGGGGCAAAAGGTACAAGCTGGAACATAGAAGGTTCCACGTAAACATCAGAAAAAACTTCTTTACTGTGAGGGTGACAGAACATTGGAACAGGCTGCCCAGAGAGGTTGTGGAGTCTCCTTCTCTGGAGACATTCAAAACCTGCCTGGACACGTTCCTGTGTGATGTGCTCTGGGTGATCCTGCTCTGGCAGGGGGGTTGGACTGGGTGATCTTTCGAGGTCCCTTCCAACCCCAATCATTCTGTGATTTCAGTGATGAGGTCATCTGCCCACTCTGCTTAGCTCCTAAAAAGTCCCAGATTCTTGCCACTTCTCAAAAGAATCTGCAGCTGAGAAACAGATGCTATAAAACATTTATCTTGATTCAGGAAGATCTATACCCACTGTACTCGTGCATGCTACACGAAAATCTTTACAAGGTGACCCATTAATTTTAACAAAAGAGAAACGATATCAGAAGGTACAGAGGAATTTTTGAAACTGGGAACAGGCAATATCAGTACAATTATCAGAGGTCATGCATTTCAAGGACCTGGCTAAACCCCAACCATAATGCTGGGATTCTTTGTCTGCCTCTGTTAAAACAGCACAATGAGTTGCTCTATGAAGACATCTAAAGGGTTTTATTTAATTCACCTTCTTACAAGCCTTTTTCTCAGTGTTATCCATATTGCAGTGTGACAAAACAGAAAAGCTACAGCCAGATTTGTTGCAGTCTGCTTTTGATTTGGTTTTAGGAATAAGATTTCCAAAGGTGGATTAACCCTAGGGCTCCCAGTCCAATCCTATAGTCAGATAACCATAGAATGGATTGGGTTGGAAGGGACCTCTAAAGATCATCCAGTCCAACCCTCAGCAATGGGCATGGTCATCTTTCATTAGATCAGGTTGCTCAAAGCCCCATCTAATGTGACTTTGACAACCTGTGTATCAACCACTGTTCAAGTCTGCATTCCTGGTAAGTCTCTACCAATCATGGTACAGGAAAACCTTGGCTGGAGTTCTCATGAGAATCCTCCCTTTTAAAATAGAGAAAATGAAACCACCTCTCTGTTAATTCTGATTTTAAAAATTCCCTCAAATAAAAATGCTTACATTTCTGTTGTTGATGGGAACATAACTACTCTCCACTCTCCAGGTTACGACACTCCAGAAACACCTGTCATAACTGGATCCAGCCTGTTATGTGCCAACCTGAAGTATCTGAGAAGTTCCACATCCAAGAGGAAAAACACCTTGTGCCTTTTCAGCCTTTTCTGTAACCAGATTGCTGCTCCAAGGACAGACAATCACAGATTCTAGGAGATGTTGGAACAATGTGATCATGGTGAGTTTTTCACCTTCTTGGCAACTACAGTTACATAGGACACATTCCTGAAAACAGAGGTTAGAATGTTACTTGAAGGTCAAAGTCTGATACAAACGTATGTTCTTCTGTGATAACTTCCCTGCTCAGCTGTGCCAGTAGGTGTGGTTCTAAAAACGTGTTTCTGTATTTGCTGATGCAATGCACTCACAATTTAGTCCCTTAGCAAAATTCCTTCTCTCGAATCCTTGCCAGAAGGCTAAACCCAGAGTCATGGTAGTTTTTCTGAGAGGATTATCTCTCTGTGAAGAGCCAAAACGACTGCACTGGGGAGCTGTCATATAGTCCTGTCATATAGCTGTCATATAGTATATGACAAAGCAAAAAGCCTTAATGTCAGTATTAACAAATGTACTATCACTCAGTCTTATCACCTCCTGACATCCTGTGACTCCCTCTTCCCAGCTTCCTTTTATCTTCTCTCTGTCCTCAGGTACCTCAGGTACCAGTCACTACAACAGCACTTGCTGCACACCAGAAAAGACTTTAGATCAACTGTCATGCTTACCTGGGTAACCTTTCATTTCTTTTTACCTTTCAAATGGAAATTATCCAAATACAGTGTTTTTCAAATCTCCTCTGTCTGCAACTTCAGGAATGTTCAAAGCCCAACTCAGGTCCACCAGGAATAAAAACTACTCCTGCTACAGTGGATTCCATGGAGATAATCGGAGGAATAAGAAAAAAAGAGTGAGTTAACATTTGGATTTGTGAAAATAATATTTATCTGATTGTGGTGTAGCTTATATGAGTATAATTTACATGTAAGGAGCAATGAGCCAAATTACAAAAGAGGTTTGAAAAATAATGAGACTGTGCCTAAACATATATTATTCATTCTGTAGATATTAATAATTGTCTTCAATAATTCATGACCTGCATTCATTTCTGTGGGATCCCAAGGTTTTCTGCCTCAGCCTTCCTCCCTGACAAGGAAGGGGTGAACAGAGCAGGAGCTCATGTCAGAAAGATTACTGATTTTTTTGGTAACATTGTAGATCTGAGCTGCTACTGGGGAAGCCAATATATGAGGAGCAAGAGGAGGAAGAAACCATTTGGAACCTTGGACAGCTCAAGATGTAACTGGTAACGCTCAAGTTTTTAACCCCAGTTTCTGCAGTGATTTATCACAGCTAAGACATTATAGTTAGTTATGGGTGTACGACTACTATTTTTCTTCAGAGTTATACCCTTAATTGCCATTTCACACAATATATTCTTGGCTTTTGTGCGTGAAGCTGCTTTTTGCCATGTGGTCAGTTTGTCAGGGTGCAGAAAGGGCAGCTGTGGGGTGGCAGGAGCTGTAGATCAAGCCAGGCTCAGCACTGAGCAGCTTCCAGGAGCTGGCTCTAGAGGGTCTGGGAGCAATCTCAGTGGGAAGGGGCAGCCCTTGCTCTGCTCTCCTGGAGCTGGCCCTGGGTCTCCCCTCCTGGAAGTGAGAGGATGTGCTCAGGGCTCTCTCACATTCCACCAGAATATATTCTCTTTTAATGAAAAGTCAAGTACTGAGCATTAGGGTTCAGTAATTTATATTCCAACACCAAGATAATTTTCTTTCCTCTTGCCCTTGTTAGTGTCCCTCCCTACCCCCTCTCTGCACCCTGCTGGACCACTCCACTCCAGGGCAGCTCTGTAACCCCCACTTGTATGCAAGTGCCTGTGGTGTGAATACAAAAGTAGCCAAGCTTCTCTGTTTAAAATGTCATTATTTTTAAGCAGTGGCATCATTTTTAAGAAGCTGTGGGACACGGGGGTGAATTTTAGCATTAATGGCTTGAAAGATGGATATGGTTCATTCTACCCATTCATCTTCTTGAACGTTGCTACATTGGCTCATTTTACCCATTTATTGCCATGCTGTCAGGACTGAGGGAAAATTTCTAGTCTAGAAAAGCAGAATTGAAGGGAATTAGGTAACTCGTGGGCATTGCCAGGTTGGAACGAAGGGCTTTTCAAGGAGCATCAACATATGAATGGGATTACCTTGGGTGCACTGGGGACCAGACATATTTTTAGCCTTTGGCAGACAAGAGCGGAGCCTCCAAAACCAGCCCAACTGCCACTCAGAATGAAAGAATTAATATGTCAGAGAACTAGGGAAACACTACAGAGGGGGAGCTGAAACATTTGGTGAAGGAGATAAGGAGATGGGCAGTGCCAGAAGCAGAGACATTTTTATATTTTGGTTTTTTTTAATTTATTTTCTGTTTAAGGATCCTAAAATAGTGTGTTCCAGATGAGTAATAAATGTCAGGTTGTTTGCAAAAGTTTGCCTGGTGCCACTGTATGTTCATGTTGTTTTGATTTGGAAAGGGAAAGTTCCTAAATAGGGGCTTCTGTTCATTTGAAGCAAGGTGGGGGTCTTGGTGAGTAACAGGATGTCAACTTAGCAATGAGTTAAGAGAAGCAGTAATTGCTTAAGATTTAAAACTGAAATGGTTCTCCTGCCAGTGGAGGGATTGGCTGATGTCAAAAAGCACAATTGTCAAAAAGTTGTAGCTCTCTTTTAAAATTCTATCTCCTTTTACAGTGACATTTAATCATTACCTTTAACTTACGAACTCACTTTCACACACTTGTAGGAAATAATGCCTGGGATCTGCTGAAATCTGTGCTTCAGCAGAAGCCTCTAGGCTTGGCTGCATTCTCTCTCAAGAGGTTATAAGTCAGCTTGAAATCCCTCTTCCTAATGCAGTGTCACTCACAGTGCCCAGCTCATGAGACTAGGCAGCATATATGTCCATGTAAATAGGTGATTAGAGGTGAATGAGCTTATGGATTAGATGACTTCACTGAAGAAAATCCATGCATATTTTTTAATAATGTTTCACAGTGGGATTATTTTTAAGCCTTACAAACCAATGCTGTCAGACTAGCTTAAAACAAAGCAAAAGCGAAATCATACACACACAAAAGACAAAATTAGAAAGCATTTTAACCCTCATGAGAACTAAAGTCTTGAAATATTTTAATTAGCTTCTGTTCATCTGCCTTTATTTATACCATTATACTCAACTGTATCACCATATATAGGTACCTCAAAGAGAAATTTATCCCGTCACAAAATCTGTACCAAAAATAGACAGGATGAAATCCTCTCTGAAGATGCTGCTCTCTCTACATAGGTGACAAAGGGAGTGTAAATGGCCACCTTAAATTACACAACACAGGAGATGGCAATTTGAGGTGCTATGAATACCATGTTTAATTCAGATTCTTGGACCGTTCAGAGGATTTCAATTTCTAGAGAGTCAGCAGGGCTTAAATGAAAAACACTTTTCAGACTGGCCCTTTTTATACCTGACATCAGTACATCAATCCTTCCCCATTTCTTCTCTGACTTGGCAATATAAATGCAAACTTTCTGAACCAGGACTGTTCCTTATTTTATGAACACTATGTAAGAGAGAACACTGGTTTAATTTTATTCTCTAAGAGCTGGTTGCAATAGGATTGATAAATAGTGCTAAAAAACAGAATGCATGATGTATTTTCATATTATATTTATTAGCTTGTAAGTTGTACAATCTATGAGCTGCCACAGTTCAGAAGTGCAAAAAGCTGCATGTAGACCTAAGACTGGTTTTCTTCTGGATTTGTGTAGGAGAGAAATGGAACAGGTGCATACAAAGATTATTCATAAAGTAGCAAAACATGCTAAGGGAAGAGAAGCCACAGACTTTCCTGTGAAATTCATCTTGTAAAATAGCATAAAAGGAAGAAAACTTTCTGTTCTATATCAGCTGACTTTTCCACAAAGATCGTTAACATATGTGTGGGTTAGTGCAGAAGGAGACAACAGTTAAAACATTTTAGGTAGGCTGCTCTTTTTGCTGGTGCATTTTCAAACATGTTAAAGGTTAGAAACCCTAAGGACAAAATACCTACATAACTTTACCCCTCCCATCTCACCAAGTCCCACAAACATGGAATGAAAGAATTCATCCTTGTATTTTAAAGATAGATTCTTATTTGGAAAGTCAAAGGCCTTTTAAAAAATAGTAACAATGTCTTAAGAAACCATTCATTGACACAGATCTGAGGGGTGTCAGTAAGGAATTAAGTTGTGAATATATACAAGAGGCTTTACTCTAAAAACATGAACAGCCCTGAGCTAAGATGAGCAGAGTAAATACTGGAAATGTGCTTACTATAATCTGTAGCCTCTAATACAGAAAGGGAAAGGCATTTCCTAGGCTTTCTCTTGCAGCCCCACTAGATATAAATCAGCAGAGTAATAGAGCTTGTTGATGCTCCTTTTTGAGGCACAGACTGATGTTTTAAATCGCACTGATCATTAACCATAAGGTTCCAGAGGTGGATCTCATAAAAAGAGGTAATAAGGATGGATTTTTCCTGTGTGGGACAAATCCAGATGATGCAAAAACCCCACGTGTTGCTTCCACCTGCCATATGTAGTTTCATAATCGAGCAGAAGATGCCATTTATAATTGGCATTAGAACTCATTAGAGCAACATTTGTTCTCATATTCTTTCAGGGATTTGGACTCTGAATCCCAGGGCTTTAGTTTAATCTTTCTGAGAGATTCCCTCTTGTCTCCTGAGCTACTTCTGACCTGTCACTTTAACCTCTCTGCAGTTGAGTGATTTTCCCTGTTGCAAAAGAGGTACTCTTGGTAGTTCCTGCGTATTTAATTCACATCCAGGTCTCTGACCAGCACAGAACATAGACTGGTGGGATTTTTTTTTTTTTAGTAGATGATAAATTTTAGCCCTGCTGTGTTGTATCTCAATTCTAAATAAGATTTGCTGTCTCTTTGAGATCTCACATGCTTCATAAGTCTCCTGACCAGTTTGGGCCATAATGCTGTCAATAACAGATCCCAAAAGTCAAAGTCTACAAGAGACGAGAATGCTGAAATCCAGTCCTTAGTTTGGTTTTCATGCCAGGGATTTGTGTTTTGTTCTGTTCCTAACTCAGCTCTAGTGTTGGGCCATGTAGTCAACATGTTTGCTTCCCTTCTGGATTCCAGAATTGATGATTTGCAGCTGGCTCAACAATAATGTGCTGCAGGATCTTCCAGGTTGGTTTCCCTGAAGTCTGTAGAATACTGAAAGTTTGTGCTACAAATTTCCACAAAATTAATCTCAATCAGAGCTATTTTGTTCAATAGGCCTGGTTGTTTTCTGATTTTATTATGTTGTGTAGGTCCTGTTCATCTGTAGCCACTGAATTCTAAGTAGAATAGATACACGTTGATCAACAGGAGAACTAAATAAATCCTTACACACTTTCTCCTCTTTTGCTACTCATCTCCATGTTTGGTGCAGTGACAATGCAACCCAGTAACCAAGCTGTTTGCATAAGGTTAGATGGAAAATAAGAATTGATCTGTATCAAGCACTGGAACTTATTTCCCATTTCCTGGTCTACTCCTTGGCTCTTCTTCACTAGTAAATGTAGCCTCCTTCCAGAAGTGAGACACTATAAAAAAAGAACATAGGAAGCACAGCTGTGAGTGAGGAGAAATGTTTCTATTTACAATCTTCACATAGTCCCTCCAGCTGTCTCAGATGCCTATTTTAGCTTTCACACTCTCATTTGCCAATAGATAAATGCAGGAGAAGAGATCCAGGGAAGTATAATGTGAACAAGCAATAGCTGGTAGCCTGGTGCCTCTCTGGTACCTTGTGTGTTTTTTGTGGAAGAGTGGATGGAGTCAGCAAAGAATGGTGCCATAGCAGAAGGGTATGAAATGCATCCAAGCCAGCTCCATGGAATAACCTGCTGGGCACCTCAGTGGAGTGAGGAATCATTTCTGAGATTTGGGAACCTGAAAGCCCAGATGGGAATGCGAGCATTCACCAGTCTCAATATTGCAGTTGGTGTCTGAAGTTTCCTCCTCATTAGTGTATTAGCACCAGGAGTGTCCTCTTTGAGAGAATCTCCTGATCATTGCCCTTCACCACATCTTGGCTGATGTCGTTGTGTCTCAGAGCACAGAAACTGACTTTTCTTTGGATGAAACCGACTGGATGATCCACCTTATCTGGAAACGGGAGTTTTGCAAAAAAGACACGTCTAATGAATGTTCTCACAAGCATTCAGTTCAGGGCACCAGCCTGGCTGCAGCCTGGAACAGTTGTTCCAACTTAACACAACAGACACCACATGCTTAGCACTGCTTCACATTCCTAGGAGGCTGAGTTACCTGCTAACAGATATCCAAAGCCAACACATACTAGTGAGGCTGAGAATATTGTCCTGCTTTCAAAACTTTCCCCAAGGTGTGCCTCATGAAAAGAACACCAGAGGAGCTAAAAGGTAAACTCAGATATTAAAGGAAGATTTAGCTGTGCTGGGATGCCCTTTGTTTACCACATAATTTGTTTTCCTTTTTCAGAGGCTCCACTGATACCATCACAGTTGAAAGCACAACTCCTCAGCCCTATGATTTTTCAATTCTGCCCAATCCTGAAATGAATAGTTTGAGAGTTTCTGACTGTCTCTTTTTTGCTCAAGAAATGTTATAGGAAATATAAAATAATTGCAGCATCCCGTAAAGTTCCCACCCCCCTTTCATTTCTTAAGTGATTCCTCCACTTAACCACACAGTTTCACTGAGGTAAAATGTGGCTTGTGCAACTCCATCTCTCTGTGGGACATTATTCTATGAATTCATGACAGCCTTCAGAATTTTTATCCACTACACCATGACTTGAGTTCTGCTTGTCTCAGGGGCAGCCTCCTATCTGCTTTGCTACTGGCAGGCAAAGTCAACTCGCTACAGAAGCAGAAGATGTTGGGGAAGGAAAGGAAGGCTGCATGTTTCACTGTAATGCCCCCTTCATGAGATGTGAGCTCATTTGCTCTGCAAGCAACAAAAAGTGTCCATTTCCCACACGTGTGCCAAGAGCACCAGAGAGGGCAGTGACAGGACAAGGGGTAATGGTTTTAAACTGAAAGAGGGGAGATTTAGGTTAGACATCAGGAAGAAATTCTTCACCATGAGGGCAGTAAGAATAGCACCAGTAGTAATAAGGTGCTGGAATAGTCCTCTGTGACAGAACTCCAGAGGCTATGGGGCTTTGGTTAGGAACTGGTAGTTTTATCTCAGTTTAGACTGTGATGGCTCTGTGTGCCTTTGAAATTTATATTCTCTTCAAAGTAAAACAAGCTTTAAATGTGTGGTGGCTTTTTTAAGACTCTCTTTCAGCTTGGAGCTTTTTTGAAACAAACTCAATTTGGAGTAGAGAGAGTGTTCTAAATTTGAAAATGTTAATATAAATACTTCATGGTGTCAGTGTAAAACAGGTGCCCACTGTGCACAGGACTGTGGTTTTGTTCATGTCTGATCTCTTGAACATCAAAAGTTTCTGACTGCTGTGGAAGGGTCTTTGTAAAAGAGAGCTGGATGACTCAATTAAAATTGCAACGCATAATGACAATATACAATTACATCTCAGATGATGAACTAAGGTCTTTTTTCTTTCTCTTTTATTTTGTTCTATGTGTATCAGTATCATCTATACAGAGCTACTTTTTTTTTTTTTTTTTGGAAGAAAGACCTGAGTTTTGATTCATCTGGTTCTTTCTTTATTCAAGGCACTTTACACTTCAGAGCGTGGATCAGGCACTTTAAACACTTGGACTGGCTGCTCATATGTTTTCTGAGCCTTATTTTCTGTCTCTAGATAGAAAATAAGTAGCTGTAACAGGTTTATTGGCAAGAAGGAAAACTCACAAAGCTTTAGCCTCACTCTTCTATTATCTTGCAACAGTTTAGCATGGCTTTGATTCTATGGAGAGCTTGAAAGACACAGAAAATTCAAAAGAAGCTGTAGCTCTGTGCCACAATTAAGAAACATGGATTTATCCCTTCCAGAAACCTGTGCTGTGAACTCTTTTCCATCATGTGTCTGATGCAACGATGTATGCCTGGCTTGTGACCTACTGTTGGATGACAAAAGGAGGACTCAGATCCCCCACTGATACCTTTGGAGCTGGAAGGCACTGACCTCTTACTTTCTTTCAAAACCCTGCTCTGTGTGACTTTTTGAAAGTGTTTTGGATACAATTTGAAACTGGGCTAATATGGATCACCGTTGCTACAGTGACTACCTAAACAGCAGGTAGCACAGTCTCAGTTTCTCAAAGAGTGAGTGCCCCAGCACACACTTTCCCCTCAAATTATTCCTGCTAAAGCAAAGTTACAGATTTCTTTTTCTGGCAGGTCTGTGGAGCTCACGCAGTTGCAGAAAACTACTGTGCAAGGAAAGAAAACCACAGCAAACCACTGTTCACTGAAAGGAAAATTGTGAGCAGATAGATACCCAGTGTTCATGACCTAGGAGTACTTGCAGATGAAAAAAGTGCACTTACATACATATATAATTATTGTGTTTGTTCTATAGTATTTGCTAAACCTTCCCGTTACTATATTTTCCCAGTTTAAAGTAAACTGATATTATGCTTTATCATTGCAGGCATGTAAATGTGTTTAATCCTGGTAAACATACACCTTAATGCCCTCCTTAAAAAGTCACTAATCATAATGTCATGATAATTAAATTACACAATTGTTGTGTCATAAAAAGATAACAATAAATAAGTGGGAATGTTGCCAGTGCTCCATAGTCCACTGAAGATTCACTGGAGTGCCATGAATGGCTTGTCAAACTGCAGCTCATGTCTTCACATTACTAAATAAATACCTATGCTTTACACTATGGCAAATATACCATGAATTATTTAACTTCATGGTATATCCAGGTGCTTCCTTTGAAAGCAAGGAAATAATCAACCCAAACAATGTTTTCTGAAAAAAACGTGATGGGAATTTTCAAACCAAATCTGTGGACTGAAAACATCACTGAAATAAATGACAGCCTGATTCCCTTGTTGGAGAGTGGCCTTCTCCACCACTCTGCTAACCCCTTTGTTTGAAACTGTGAAGCTAAAGAACTCCTTTCTCACTGCCTCCAGCAGGAATTAGAGAGGTAAGATTTCAGCTGCTTTTTACTGTTGTAGAAAATTACAAAGGAGGCCAAGTCATAGTCACTTCAGACACAAGGAGAAATGCAGCATATTTTTGTGTTATATTGATGTGAGAATGTTTTGATATTTTTATACCACTGTAAATTAAAATTTCTCTCCATTCCAATTCCTGAACATGAAAAGGATCATTCCTACTAACTAGGTTAATACCAGCATTAAAACATCAGCTGCTAATTTATCTGCTTTCTCCATCCAGGCCTATACTGCAGTCCAGTATATGTATGTTTGGATTATATGGAGCAAGAAAATGGGGCTGGGAAAACTCTTTGAAAGAAGAAAATAAACCAAAAATATTACTGAAGAAGAAGAAAAGGAAGAATCAGATGAGACATGGAAAAAAAGAATCAGAAATTCACAGAGTAGTTAAAAGTAAGTGTAACTAAACTTGATATTTGAGTCCAAGAATGTGCTTTTATCATTATCATTACTAAGATTAGCTTTCTATTTTGACACATACAAATAATGGTTATTTCATGTCCACTATTTGGAAATGTCTCAGTATTTTTTACTAGCAGAAAACAGGACTTTTAATATGTTGAAAGTTGTCTGATGTGTTATGTGTTCTTCCTTGCCATATTCAACACAAATCTAGCATAACTGCTTACTTACCACATTCCTACACTACCAGTGACAACACTAGGGACCAAAGAGAGATGAATTTATTCAAGTGCAAATTGCATAAATAGACATTTGAAGACATGGTTTTGTCATATCTTTCTCTAAATGTAACAATTCTCATTGCACGACTCTCTTAAATAAAAAAACTGTGGAGGAGAAAAAAATAATCTCAGAAAAATCAGTGAAGTCGACCTAATAGAAGATAAAAAAAGGGCTTTACTGCTTACATGGGAATTTCCCAGTGTGCTTAATTAAGTGCATTCTTAAAGAATTTAGAGCATGTTAGTTAACACATCTCATAGCAACTTTACAGGGCCAGCCCAGTGAGAGAGCCTCTAATTTAACTCCGGTAAGTACCTGGTGCTTTCTTGCACCCCACTTCCAGGGAAGTGGAGGTAAATATTCCCTGGAGGGCAAATTACAGCACAGAACATGTCAAGCCTTCCACTAAATCCTTGGCAACTTTAACAGAAAGCCTGTTGTGTTTGTTATGTATTTGTTATGGGCTGACTTGCTAACAAAGATGCTCTGTTCTTTTTTGTGCACAGAGACTAAACAGAGTAATATCAGGTTCTTTCCTAAAACCCAACAATGAGTAGGAAATCATTCTTATTCTTGTGATACCATACTGATTATGATAAATACACAGAATAAAGATGGAGTTCTGTAGGAATCCCACAATTTCATTTAGGTTGAAATGATATCCTTTCAAAACAGCATTAATTGTGGTGAAATCCACAATAGGATCCTTTAGTGAGTCCTTGAGCAGCAGAAAGAGATTCTTTTGCCAAAAAGAATTCTACACGTCAATGCTTAGACACAGAATGGTGGTGCAGTGTTAAACAGCTTTCCTTCTACCAGCAGTATCAAACAGTACAAAAGCTTATTCTTTAAAATTAGTTGATTGAAATGTGTCTTTAATCGTATAAAGTAAAAGCTGGCTGAGCTATTTTGCTCTAGTTTCTATCATTATTTACAAATCAATGCATACAATCCCATAATATGTTTTAGAAGCCAAACAAATATTTAGCATTTGCCTTTGGCTTTCCCAGGGAGAATTGCCCAGCAACAGAATTACATATTTCTCCTCCTAAGAGGAGACATAGTTGGCTCACAAAATGAAACCTAACTATGGATTATATAGTAGATAATACATTGATAATATTGATTATATAGATTATATATAGTAGCCAGCATCCACCTCACTGTAGGCTGGGATGGCAGCAGCTTGGTGGAGCTCATTTACTATCATTTTACTTCATCAGTATCAAAACTACTACAGTTTTCCACTTATATCTGGCAGTCAATTCCTGGCTTACCCACAGAAATATGTTTATATTTGCCAACTCATGGAGATGTTGATGTCCAGAACTTTAGGATTATTATGTAAATGTTGTCTGCTTTCCCTGCTAGGCAACATGAATGGCTGCTGATCAGACTGGCTGGGAACACAGGTGCTTTGTGGTGTAAACGGGTTCAGCCCCTGAGTTTGATTAATTAGTAGTCTTCACTTTGAAAAACTACAGAAAAAAAAGGGGCAAAATTAGCAGCAGCACACATCCATACCCAACCAGGTCCTTAGCCTACTCAAGCTGCAGAGCTGCTGATTTTTTACATATAGATAATATAAAAAGGAAAATAAGGAAAATACTGAGGCTGTCACAGTGTGGCTCAGGTAGAAGTAAGTACCAAACTCTCTCAGGCTTCCCCAGCCTACCCTACAGAAAATAATGATATTATGAATAAATATTCTAGGCACCTAAAAGGCCTTGACACCTGCCCTGTTGTTCCTTTTCTTGTCTCCTGGTAAAATATATCCTTTACTATATACTGGGAATAATACAAATTAAACCACATATCTTCCTTTGACAGAAATCTGCATCATGCTAGATGGGCCAGACAGCAATGACTTCTGTATTTAAACAAGCACATAAATTATGACTAAGTGCTATGAAACATGAATTCTGGAGTCTGGGGAGCAAAATTTCCCACCTCAGTTCCAAGTAACATAAATGTTAAAATTTAATTTCAGTTTGTCTTCAGAGACTTCATGGAAACTGATGCTAAAGCAGGACGTTTCTGCCCTCCTCTGACCTGTGTTATGTGTCTGACAACACATCATTGATGTCCCCATCAGCCATGGAATTAAGAGGCTTCTTCTACTTGTGCAGTTATTGACTGGACAGTTCAGCATTCAATAAGGTAAGATATTGATGTGAGGATAAAGCAAATTGCTCCTTTTGCTGCAACGTGGGTGAATGCACCCAATCTCACAGCACTACAGAATTTAAAGAAGATTGAAGTCCCTGGTGTTTCTTCCTAGTCCCAGGTTTTGAAATTGCTTTTGCAGTAACTCACAGCTGCAACTTAGAAACCAGGCTCATTCTCATCTAGCAGAAAATCCTGTTTCTTCTCCTACCTATCACTGACATGATTGGTGGCTGAGAAAGTCCACAGAACAGCAGTAAAACATGATTCCTGCTGGGAAACCCCTGACACGTTGTTTTTGAAGCTCTCTGCAGTGAGCACAGTCACCAGAACACAGTGTTCTTCCAGCGCTGGGAATGCAGATCCCTGAGCTCTCAAGTGTGCTGTTAGAGAGGCTGATTCCTAAGGCTGAGCAACAAATGGCATGCTTAAAGGGGAATGCAGAGGCTGAAGCTGGATTAATACACTGTCTCATCCCATTTTGCTGTTCCCAGGGCTCTTGCCAATAGAATTGGGTTAGAACAAAATCCTGCTCTCAGTAGCTTCAATATTCTGGCTTCTTCATTATCCCAAATCCAGATGAAATGGCTAGTCATTTCAGAAAAATTCAACTGAAACCTGACCAAATGGTCCTTTACGTTACTGAACACCAAACCATCAGGCCATATTCAGACTTGGGGGTGTTTGTTTTGAGCTTCTGTCCAGTCCAAGAAGTAGCCATTTTATTTTGTTTTGCACTACTCGTATGGTTTGTGCTGCTTCTCCCATTTACCTCTTAATTGTTCTGCTTCATTATGTTCCCTTGGGTCAAGAGTCATTTGAAATGACTGTGGCAGCTGTTGGCAAGTTTCTACTACATTTGCAAGCAAAGAGAAAAAAAAAAAAAGTAATTACACAACCATTTCATTGAAGTCAATAAGGCCATTCTTGGCATAAAGTGCTACTTAGGATTAAAGGTAGCAGATGTCTGCTTTAAGTCACAGTCTCCTACAAAGACTGAGCAAGAATATTAAATATTGTAAACGTTAAAGACTTGAGTTTCTCACAAGTTTATTATGGGAGCATTAATGCTTTTACAACTATAACCCACCAGCAACATACACGGTGCATTGAGTACTGAAGCAACAGTGTTACTAATGTAAATTGGTTCATAGATAATATATATACATGTCATACCTACATTAATTTGATAGTTTAGACTTGTCAGATTTCACCGAGATGCTGATTTTTAGGTGCAACAGTGAGTTGGCTGAAAATATGTCCCTGTTGATTGTGATCAAGCACCGTTAGAAATGACACCTTTTGAAGCACGTAAGCCAGAGGTCAGGAGACAAACTCCACAGAAAGCAGCTAGAGTGGAGTCCAGAGGGCTCCCTGCCTTGGCAGGGTGGGATGCCCGGGATGCAGGGGGTGTCAGCCAGGCCTGCCCATGTCCCGGCCCAGGCAGCAGCACTTCCTGCAGTGTAGTCCTGGGCCACCAGATGGCTCCCAGCACATGCATTCCAGCCTGATACATTCTCAGCCTCTTCACTCGACACAACTTCATTCAATAGCAACTCCTGAAATACGCTGATACGTTAATGTTTAGGAGAACTGGTTAATTAGGCACAATTACGAGCTAACTCTAAGCACTTGTATAGTAACTAAATAGAAACGTTTACAATTTGTTTATATAAATGTTTAAATATTATATCTAGGGCAATTAAGACACGCATGGTTACACAGGCTGACTGAGGTTTGTAATTTCTTTGAGCCTTGTTCTTTGAAGTTTCTTGTGCCCATGAGAGTACCAATAGATACTTAGGGAAGAAATCATGGAATAATAGAATCATTTTGGTTGGAAAAGGCCTTTAAGATCATCAAGTCCTACTGTTAACCCATCACTGTCAAGTTGACCACTAATCCATGTCCCTGAGCATCACATCATTAGTACAAACTGAACAGCAGACAAGTTGACTGGTGATGACAACTGATGTCAGATGTACCTGTGTAGGCACATACAGAAGAAATAAGATGTTCTCAGAATTGACTCTCGTTTCCTTAAGAAAACCCTCCATGACTTAGTAGTTACTCCAGTGCTAAAGGGCTCTGCACTGCATCTGGGTGTGCAGTACAAATCAGACTCCCAAGACCAGCATTGCCACTTGGGTTCCTCTAACAGCCAGGACACTTCTTACTCTAGTCTCTCTCCCTGTGAAGTTGTTGAAGGTTAGAACCAGAATCAAGTCTGTCCTTTCATTGAAATATACTGATTTCTGAACACATTGACACCCTAAGACATTTGTTCTACACTAGGCAAAGATTGCTGCTAAGTCCTAGAAACAGGCTTTGCTGGTGCAAATAAAATGTTTGCATCTCATACAAAATTAACTTACCAAATCAGCAAACTAACCTGTAATAAATAAATCTCCTGAAATTAAACTATTTAAATTATTTTGTGCTGGCAGTGTTCTGCTACTCCTAGAAATCTAACCATTTCAGAAAGCTAAAGTTCTTGACGGGCATAATCTGGCAGAAGACAGCCTAAAGTTCAAGTTCTTGGCTGCCACTGCCCTAGAAGAGAGCTCTGCCTTTTTTATTTCAGGCTTGATTGCTCCAAGTGTCAATCAGCAGAAAGGAGTTACACCAGGGCAACTTTGTGAGAGTGCACAGGGAATCCAGACATGCAGCCTGCAGGAGAGAACAGAAGGACTTCTCCCCATGGTGACCTAGATCTAACTAGTCAAGCAGACATGAAGAAGACTAAGAAAAGCAGTAAAACTTAAAATAAGTATAAAAGGCAGTATAAGAAAACAGCTAAAATATCCTTTCACTTACGTGTTTGAAAGAATAGTAGGGTTTTTTTCTAATATAATGTAACTGTTGAAAAATAAAAAGCCTCTCAACTGTCATACTGAGCTTGATTTTTTGGCCAGCTGGCCAAACTTCTGGCTGTTTACAAACTCAGGCAATGGAAACTGGAAATTTACTTCACCCAGACATGTCTTAGTGTGCGTCTTGAATGAATTTTAACCCATGTCAGTTTTTATGCCCTGTGACAAAACTGAAGGTAAATAACTCCAAAATTAAAGTTGGGTGCTAAGCTGTACCTGATTTTGCATCAGAATTAAGAACAGTTGGTAATTTTGTCAAGCTTTAGTCAACATAATTTGAATCATACTTAAAACATGCAAAATTATTTCACATGTATGTGTTGGGGTGAGACCCTTGCCTGGTTTCAGGGCTTGTTCCAAACTCCTAATAGGGGTTTATAAAGAATCAATGCTCTGCTTCCCTTGTCCTACAAAAAAAACCTGTATCACTTAGAGGTAGCACCAAATTTGAGCTTTATATTAAATCCTATCTAATATTTGCATAAGATATTATTACATGCTGGAAGCATTATTCTTACTCTCTGAAAGGTTCTTCCTGAAAAGTACATTTCCTGCTGACTTCAACAGTAGTGGGGCTGTTGTGAGGAAATATAAACCAGTTTTCTGCTCTCAAATACTCCCCTTTATACATTAGGTAATAATAAGCAGTGATTTCATGGCTTCACCACTGAAGCAGCTGATCTGTAAGAAGCCACAGTACATCTATAAAGGGTAAGAGAGGGTATTTGGTCCATAGACAGCATGCTTGTTTCTGGTGTTCTAGACAAATTTCTCTGTATTGTATCTCAGAATTCTTGGTTTGGCTTTCTTTCTGGGGAATCTTTTAGATCTCAAGGAGTCATCATTTCAGAGGTAACAACAGAAATTACTGGTAGCAACTGTAATTTGGTAATGACACAAAATAACGGCCACTTTTCACTGTTAAGGAACACAGTTCTGAAGTAGATCATGTCATCTTTCTCTGGGCAACCAGGTAAAGAGTTCTGTAGGTGCATTTTTTACACTAGAAATGAACAAAAAAAACCCTATAGGCTACTTGTTTCAGGGCTGAGATGTAGTAATTAAGAGATGACTTAAGCAGATTAAAGAGTTTCCTGTGAGGTACTCAGAGATTTTCTCAGAAACTAATTATGTGCTTATACAATTTCCATATTTCTTATTCTCTTAATTCCTTATCATTTTGGTTTAGGTTAAGTGACCTAAACCAGTGAATGACAGCCAGAGGAGGGCTATGGAACTACAAAAGTTTGGAAGAAGCTCAGGGAAGAGAAAGAAAAAAACCATGGCTGTTGTTCACTGACTTGTGGGAACTGATCAGAGCAGTTCAGCTCCATGGGAGAATTTCACATGGTTAATAATGTCACCTCAGAATCAATGAGACTGACTTGGGCAGATGCCTAAATCTACACAAACCTTCTGGTTTTCATTAGGTATACAGGCACTCCAAGGGGGTTGTCTGCACAGGGTGAAGTCCTCAGGTTGTGCTGGTGTTGCGCACGGACTTCGGTCATCAGAAAGGCTCAGACATCCCTCTGACTCACAGGGACAACACTTCTGGTACATTAGTTGGGTAGCACAGGGACATTGGTCCTGTTGTTGCCCATTAGCTGCCTCATTTGGGTAGAAGAGCTGGCTGAACCCATGTGCCACCAAAACCCATGAGTAAGGGGTACTCAGAGTGCAGCTCAAGCAGCTGCAGCTGCGTTCTCCTAACCCAGGCTGAGTCAGGAATCTTTAATAAGAAATGGGCTGGTTTCACTGAGCAGATGGGCCCCAAGCTTGCAAGTGCTGACCTTTACATCTGTGAGCCTTACAAGGAAAAGCTGGGCTTGTGAAAAGTGCCCAGACCAACAACGTTCTTCTTTTGAGAAAGGAAGAGCAAAGATAAAAGGAAAGGAAAAGGAGAAAAAAACTTAAAATAGAGGAGGTATTCCATATTGATAATTTTTTCAATCAACAGGTTCACTTTGGTGACCTAAACAGCTCTTCCATTTGACATTAATTTAAACTTCTGACATTATATTTAATTTATGCAATTTTGTAAAAAATACACCAAAGTATTTGCATTTTTACTCATAGATTAAACACTAATATTAAGCATTGAAAGAACAAAGAAAAAAAAATGTACTTTGATCAAGAAAGTTTAAAGACAGAATTAACATAATCACTACTTCACATGACTCAAGAATGAACAAATGTAAAGTTCTAATAGTAAAAATACTTTTTTTTAATTAATGACAATAATGAGTTACTTTGCAAAACTTAGTTTTAAGTGGAACTCCTTGAGTGGGCACAATAGGAATTTTTCAGCATGATTTTGCTGTGTTTAGCTTTGGAGATACACAGCAGATTTTAACAACCTGAAGCAGAAGAAAGAGTCCTGTCAACTTCAATGGGGCTTAAATCTGACTTTCAATTTTTCACATTTTTGCAGTAATATGAAAAAGAGAAGTTGCTTAAAAGTTCAATATGTTTTTCTTTAACTTTTGAAACACCAACTCTGAAACTTCATTAACTTTTCTTCACCTGCACAGCCACAGAATGTTTATCAATTCCTATAGGTAGTACTTGTCTCTGATGCCAAATACATATAGATGGAGATGGTGGAGTTGTCTTAACAAAAGTGGTGGCTGAGCCTGGGTTTTCTCTGATTAACCAGTGCATGTAGACAAATAAGTCTAAAAATGTTAGGCTTTCATATAACATTTTGAAGAATCCTTTATATGGAAGAAAAGCCATCATCAGCCAATAAAACTCCATGGACTTAAGAGCTTCCACAACTACAAGACCTAAAAATGAGCCAGACAACATTATTTCTAATGAGTTTTTTTGGTCTTTAAGATCCCTAGGCTCTTAGGAAACAGCCTAACAAAAAACAGCTTCTGCAGTTTCAGTTGGTACTATCACTTAGGTGTTTGTCACGTCCCTTTTGCTGCGAGTTTGTTATTTTCCACAGCTTTTTGGTAGGATAAAGCTTATCTGCTTTGATGGAAAAAAATCAGTCTCTTTTAAACTCAGTTTGTCATGAGCTGCAAGATTTTGCCCCAAGGCAGGTTAAGAAGCACTCACACGTCCTGCTGCACTGGCAAAAAGCTGTGACCTCCAGGAAAGCTGGAGCAGCTATGCAGCCCGTTCTGCCTGTGAACATCTCTTTGCGGACTAAAAGGCTTCAGGTGGCTCAGCCTTTCCTCTAAGTACACACTTGAGGGAAGGACTCAAGTACCTTTCTCCTTTCTGCTCCCCAACTGGAGTCAGTACAAATAGAGACTCATCCTGGTGAGATAAAAACGCCACGCACCCTGTCAAGCCACCTAACAGACTTGACCGCTGCCTCCATCGCAGTGGGATTGTCTCCCTCTCCTTTGCAGGCACACTTAAGAAAATGAAGAGCACTGAGAGCACCCGCTGTGCCTGTTGTAGGGGCTGCATGAATAGGAAATGGGGTTGTTCCCGGGGTCACCGTAGCTTGCTCTGAGGATCTGCTGCAGGGCAGGGTCTCTGCACTGCTCCCCCTGCAGGGTTTTAGCTTAATGCCACAATGGAGCCTGAAATCTGTGCCTTGCCACTTATCATTTATGTTTGGTTTAAAAGTCAAAACAAATTTTGTTCAGCAGCCAGCTGCAAGCTGGGTCTAGTTTAAAAAAAAAAACCCAACAACAACCAAACAAACCAAAGTATTTATGCTTGGTAAATCAGCTAATAATGTTGCAGAATTAGAGCCCTGCAAGCAGGCAGCTGCAGCAGGACAAATTTTAATTTCTAATTTATAACTAGTATTGCTCATTAGCTCTGCTGATAACAGTTGAATGATTCCAAACACTAATAAAAACCTGTGAGGAAAGTCCCCTCCTACGTACCAGGATAGTAGTGAAGGGACTGCAGCAAAGTCAAAGGGGCTGAAGGATCCACAGGCAACACACTTGAAGAGATATACTGAATTCCAGGGCAATAATCAAAAGGGGAGAAGACACGTGACTGGTAACTGTGTAGCCTTTAAACACTATATCGAGTCCAGCGCAGAGCCACAAGGATGATTAAGGGAGTGGAACATCTCCCTTATGAGGAAAGGCTGAGGGAGCTGGGTCTCTTTAGTTTGGAGAAAAGGAGACTGAGGGGGGACCTCATCAATGTTTACAAATATGTAAAGGGTGAGTGTCAAGGCGATGGAGTTAAGCTTTTTTCAGTGAAGACCAGTGATAGGACAAGGAGTAATGGATACAAGTTGGAGCATAGGAGGTTTAAGATGAATATCAGGAAAAATTTTTTTACTGTAAGAGTGACAGAGCACTGGAACAGGCTGCCCAGAGAGGTTGTGGAGTCTCCTTCGCTGGAGACATTCAAAACCCGCCTGGACGCCTTGCTGTGTGATGTACTCTAGGTGACCCTGCTCTGGCGGGGGGGTTGGACTAGATGATCTTTCGAGGTCCCTTCCAACCCCTAGGATTCTATGATTCTATGATTCTATGATTCTATGATTCTATATATGTGATTAATAGGTACTGGAGCACAGCAAACACAATGTCACCACTTCTGTCACTTGCCTCCTCCACACCTTGTGTGGAGCTGGTAACTGCGGTACAGGCTGCCAGCATAGTCCCTGCAGCTCCTTGCTTCATACCTGGCTTGATTCACAGGAATTAGGAGGCTGTTCCTGTAAGGAAGGACGAGTCATGAAAACAAGGATTCTTCTTGCTCTCACTTAGCGGTGTAGATACAGGTTCAGTCACCGGGGGCACAAGCAAGAGGAAGTGCAAATATTTGACAATAGAAGACAAACCAATTGAGGGCTCTCAAGGGAAGGGGACATGTCCTTTACCACCCTCACCAGCTTAATACAGAGGGTTCACAGTTTAGCTGTGTTTCCTGAAACAGAATCGCGTTTGTAAAAATGCAGAATATAAATAGTTGACCAAGCTCTGCCTTGAAAAGTAGTGAAATAAGGCATACAAGGGAGAAAGATCACATTTAAGCAACACTAACCTTTACGTGCTCTCTCCAACATCAGCCACACACTCTCTTCTGGGCTTCAGTCACCCTTCTTGCAAAAAATCTAGCACTGGTGTAGATATCTGTAGATGGTATAGATGGTGTTAGTAAGGAAGCTGATGTCTCTGTACTTACACAAAGATGGTCAATAGGAGTTTTGCCACATAGCAATTAATTCAAAGCTTTCATCTGATGCATGGTGGATACATTAAGCAGGTTTAATAAAGCCTTTCTGACACTAATTCTTTAGCAACAATGTAGTAAAGTGAATTGGATCCCTGCTGCAATACTGGTTTGTATTGATAGCTAGGGACATGCCTTCAAAGGCCACAAGAAAGCAGATAATTAAATACATTTAAATATGAATTAGTTCACTGCATTTCATGGTTTAAGGCTGAACTTCTCTTACGATAATGATGTCCGGGATTCAATCCCTCCATGCAGAGAGGAAATTAAATGAACTCGACAAAACTAGGCTAAGGCAACACGACGATGAGGGTGGCTCACAGCTTGCTGTTGGGAGGAATGGAGGATGGGTTGGAGGAATCACAGGCATAAACCAGGGCCATGGTTATTCTACTTTGTTTTTCTCATCCCAGCCATCTGCAGTCCCACTTGACAACCTCCTCTGCCTGTTTGCTAAGGTGGACCCAGCTCTGTGAACAAACTGACACTGAAACAAATGCGAATTCAGGCTATAATATCCCCTACTGGGCAGAATCCGACCAAGTGAAGCAGGAGTGATGTGCATGAAGGTCTAAACGGGTCTAAAGTCTTTCATACTGCAGAAAGTACCCAAACGCAGTTAATCCTTTATGCCAAGGTTACATAAACGTGCCAAGCTCAGCATGGGTGGGCCGGGATGCGATTGCCTGGGGCACAAACGACCCAGCAAGCAGTCTGAGCCTTTACCAACAGCGTCTATTACCTGCGCCTGGTGGTGCTGACCCCGATCGTTATTATTTCTGTTGTCGTTGCACGGTTCTGAACACAGAAGGGCCGGCCCAGTTCCTGGCCCGAGCCGTCGGGTGCTCGGGAGGTCTCGGTGCGGGGGGACGCGGGGCCGGCACTGACGGGCAACGGGGGTCCCGTCTCTCCGGCTAAGGATGGAGACATTAAACCCGTGGCCTTAAACCCGACACCAGAAGGGCTCTCCGCTTCCCTTCGCGCCCATTCGGCACCAGAGCGCTCCGGGGTCCCCGTCCGTCAGCAGAAGCTCAGGGGGGGCCGGGAAGACCCACCCGTGTCCGTGCGGAACCCGGCGCGGGGAGCCGGGCGGGGCGGAGCGGCAGCGACGGGGCGGGGAGAGGAGGGGAAGGGAGGGGAAATCCCCAGGATCCCCCGGCGTTATTCGGCGGGACCCTCCCCGTGTGCGGGGCTGGCTCTGGCTGGCGGCAGCCCGCCCGGCAGGCTGAAGGGGGGGGGCGGGGGGTGAATGGCGGGGTCCGGGCTGCAGCTGGAGGGGCTCAGCGCCCAGACCGCCCTCCCCCGGGGCGGCGGGACCGGCTGCCGGCGGGGGGCCTGAAGTGCCCCAGCTTCCCCCCACGGCTGCCCCAGCCTCCCCCCCCGGCTGCCCCCGCCCCGTGCGGGGAATGAGAGGCGGTGCGGCGGGGCTGCGGGAGCCCGCCGGGACCCACCATGCGGGAGCTGGCGATCGAGATCGGCATACGGGTCCTGCTCTTCGGGGTCTTCGTGTGAGTATCCGGCGGGAGCCCCGGGGGTGGGGGGGGGCAGCTGCTGTCAGAACGGCTGAGACTGCTTCAACTTTCCTGCCCGTGGTCGCTCGGCCCCCCCCGAGGCTTTCCTGCGGGATGGCGGGGTGGGGATGCGGGGCTGGCAAGCGGTTCACCGCCCCGCAGCCCCCGGAGGAGAGCCGGGAGCCCGGAGCGAGGGGGACCCGCCTCCGAATCCCCCGCTCGGGGCGCCGGGGGGACCCGCTGTGCCCGGGGAAAGGGGACTCGTCCCCGGGGTGAGGGGTTGCAGGAGCCGCGGGGAGCCCGCTCTGCCCTGGGGTTTTGCCGAGGGGCTGAGGGAAAATTGGGTGGAGGGAGAAACTGCAGTTTCTGAGAACACTGTGCAAAAGAGCGACCGAAGCATAAAGCCGCCGCGAACCTGCTGCTCTTTTCCTTTGGACGGTTACAGTTTCTCCTGTGAAGGTGTCCCCTGCCCAGGCGGTGCGGGCACCTCAGCCGGCTTGCAGCCCCGCAATGGGGCAGCTGCGGGGCTCCCCGGGGGCAGAGCGGGACACGGCGCTGGTGCTCGGGGCTGGGGCGGGAGCTCGGGCTGGACGGGAGATGCGGTGTCTTGTGCCTGGCTTTGGGAAGCAGGTCCGCACGCCGGCGTGTGGGAAGGAAAGCCATGGGAATCTGGTTGCTGAGAGATGTGCAGCTGATGCTGCAGGAACGCTCCTTTTGCCTTCTTTCGGAGGAAGATGTGGCGTATTGTTTTGCTCTGTGTACTTGAGGGAGGCTTCCCCCTTTCCTTCTAGGGCTGTGCTCGTTTCTGTCTGGCCATTTGTGTTCTCTCCGTGCACCGGCACAACGAGAAGTTACGCTCTTTGTATAAGTTTGCATTTCGGTTGCTGAATGTTTAAAGACGAGTAGTTGCAATCCTGGTGATCTCTCGGAAGTATCACAGAAAGTAAATCAGATTCGGCTGCCGTTTGCTTGTTTGTCTGCTTAACGATGGGTGCTGCAGTTCCTGGGTGCAGGGAGTGATAGTATAAGGCATCTGTCACCTGGTGAAACTGACTCAGAGCTGGTGATGCTTCGATGCAATTGATTTGATTCCCTTTCCGAACCCTTCATGGTTCATGAATAACTTGCCCAGTTTAATGATACTGGAGTTTTTCCTCGGTGCTCATTTCTCATGAATATTGATGCAAATCTTTTGATTGCAACGTGTTTAGTAAGTGTCATCCTCCTCTTCTAAGGATAAACTTGGTACCTTCAAAAAACTGTCAGGTACCTTTGATGCCTTTCAATTCAGGTGCATCTTACCTTGGAAGCAGACCTGTTAATTTCAACAGAACTCTTTTCTGCAACATACAGAAATACAGAGTGAGTAAAGGCTTCAGAAACTGATGTTACATCAGAACATTCCCCTTCCTTATGACTGCATGTGCAATTCATCACTTACACCATCCAGTTAGTGTTCTCTTCATACAGCTTGTTACCATGCTACGTAAATCATGCCCCATCATAAGTAGTAATCTCTAGGCTATGCTTGTCATCTGTCCTCATTTCCTGTCTAAAACAACCTGTAATTTTCACCATTCTTTATATGCTGTGGTTCTAGAATCACCTGCAGGGTGACTAGAGGAAGTGCTTTTGGTAGAGCCACCATAATGCCAGAGGGCAAATGAATACACCAGCACTTTTCACCTTTTCATATAGCTCAGTTTCTTCTTTCTTGGAATTCTGAGGAATAATTCTGACATTATAAGAGATCATTTGGAGCATACATGGAAATCCAAAAGTACCAAACGTGTAGTATTCTCAATTCACATCCAGGGCAGTGCTTTGTTTTGTGAAGAACTGCACTTCGTTTGTTGTAATGGCTGCAAAAATAGTCTCTAGCTAGACCAGAAGAATGGGTTTTATATTCAGATAAACTTAACACCAGAGTAATCTTCTGCTATTGAAGTAGTATTCAGCATTTTTCTCAGTTTTTCCAAAGACAAGGTTACTCCTATCTTGGAACTTTTGTGTTATAAATACTGCATTTTCTGTGCTTTTGTAGACAGCCAGGGCAAGGATTTTTATGGGAGTGCTGAGTTCATTGAAATGTTTCTTCATGTACAAAAAACTGCTGGTGAATTTGGAGGCCCTGGGACTGGAATCCAGGCAGTATCAATGTGAGCTTGACTGCAGAAGCTACTTCTAGGAATGAAAAGGCTGCATGGTTCCCAGTTCCCTTGGAAAGGAATGCTGTGAGCATCAATGAGTTTAGGCTAGGTCTGAGATCATCTCTGTTGTGAATGCCAGCTGTGACATAGATAGTTGTCCATCAGGAGCTGGACTGAAGAGAATTAGTTCCTTCAGAGAAGGTGTTGATGACTTGGGGTCAGTACCAACCTTTGTACTGTTAGACATCTGACCTTGAAGGTAATAGTTCCATAGCTGTTTGCCAATTGTGAACCATCTGTGCTTCCCAGATGTCTTCTTAGCTCCAACCTACTGATTAATGTAACTCAGAGTAATATACTGGCATATTTTGTACCATACAGTGTAAAAGCAAAGGTGCATATTCCATGTTGTAGTTTTGCTTGGAGATAAATGTCATTTCATAAAAATGGAGGTGTGAAAACTTATGTTGCTGATTGCTGAAATTGAATGTATTGCCAATTTCAATGTATTTTACAGCAACACTTGCCATAGTTATCAACTTTAGTCATTTCACCCAAGACAGAAATCCATAATTGCTATTTAAATTGTCTTTTGCCGTGCAAATGTGCACCATTCCAAGTAACACGTTTTGGTTGGTTGTGTGTCGGTTTGGATGAGTTCCATGGACAAACAGCAAGGATAATAATAACAACTGACTCAGTTCTAGATGTTGTGTTCTGAGCAATTGCTAAGTGTTCACTTAGCAATTAAAAACGAGTTTAGGTTTGAAATGAAGCAACTCAAGCTTCTGTGCACGCACAAAGATCTGTGCTGGAGGGCGTTTTAGCCCTGAAGATTTCCTGCTCTTGAAGAAAGGATTAGTTAGGAGAGATTTATTAGAAGAACCACAGCTGCCTAAAATTCAGAGGCAAGAGTTAAAAAACCCAAACCAAACCCAAACCCAACTGTTTGCAGTCAAAAACATGCGTGTTTCACGCTTTACCGGGAAGGTAAATAGGTGTTCTGTTCTGTGAGTACCTTCAGTGAAATGGTTCTCAAGCCACAAGTTACAAACTGTAAAGAACTGTGCTGCCCTACAGTTTTTCTCAGTTCCTTAACAGTAGCAAAGTAACTTTTAGTTTCCAAAATGGTTACACCTTTTGTTTGGGCTGAGCTGATCCCGATCAGCATAGATGGTTTGCTCCTTACTTAGCTAAGAAAACAATCTATAATTTGACTGTTACATTGTTACATTATGCTGTTTCAAATACTTTCCAGGTAAGCCTTGACTTTAATCAATTCTCACTTCATGTTTTTGTTTAGTTTTTTTTTTATTTATTAAGATATATCTGTGAGTACAGAACTAGATTATTTTTAAAGTTGAATTTTTCACATAAGGTCTCAGGAGTAGAAATGCTCTGTTATTTAATATAACAACTGTGAGCATGTACTTTGTTTATAGAAAAAGTCTAACACTAATCTGAAGAATGATTGAATCAGGGTCATGCATCTCTTGTGTTCTTCCTTTTGTACTTATTCCTGTGACCTGGAGCATCTTAAGATGCTCGAGTAATGCTAAAACATGTTAAACATGGTCAGTCTTTCATCTGCTCTGTGTGGACTGTGACATTTGTCACCGAATGCTTGATGAAAGCAAATTATTTTGATTGATTTGGCTTTATTCAGCTAAGGCAATTTAAAAAAGATTTGTGAGTGAGTTTAAGGGCATCACTCCTGTGTAAAAATATCAATGTTCTTCACCTGTGCTAAGAAGAAATCATTGAGTGGTATTTCGGAGTGAGCCTGTAAGTGCCAGGAGGGAGGTCTCAGGTTCTTAGCAAAATGCACATTGTTTTAGGCATCTCCTACAAGGAAAACTTTTTCATCTGTTTCAGAAGTTTTAGAAGACCACATTGTTGTTGTGGTACAAAGATAAAATAATTTGCATGTCTTGTAGTATATTTAGCTCAATAACTTGTCAACAGCATATCACTAATGTTTTCTAGAGCTGTCTGATTGATTTAAAAGACAGTCTTTAAAGGATTGCTTCATCAAACCTCGACCTCTTCAGTGAGCATGGTGTGACTAAAATATAAATGTCATTCAGAGTAATTGGATACCTTCCCTACAGCACAGCCTCATTACCAGCCTCTCTTGGGAATAAATATTTACCTGCAGGCTAGCATATGTATATGTTACATGCATGTAAGTACAGTATTGACTCATGGTCACATCTTTCATGTCTGTGTGCCAAGTTCAGACTCTGATCCGAATAAACAAAAGCTGATTCTCTGCAGGTTTTACAATACTCACAAGTTTACAATATTAAGATTTTAACCAAGTTATGAATATGCCTAAAATGATTTAGTGTGAAAAGCTCTTTCACGTAGTGTTCTTTGTCGTGGGTGGTGATCTGGATATTCTGCATGGTGCCTTCATAAATGATGCTGTGTTAAACACAGACAGAATATCAATTGGCTGAGGCATTTCCACAATGCTGCAGTTCCACTTTACTCTTTTCTCATGGGTCACACTTGCCTTTTCCCTGTCATATTTCTGGGTTTTTGGAGGACAGACTCAGCTGGGAATCATGAGCAGCCAGAGATCTCTAGGTAATATAACAAAACGGGGCTGAGAAGCAATCACCAGCCTCGGACCCTAAGATTTATTTCCTCATGTTGACACAAGTGCTGCCAAATTACACAAATCAGTTGGACCAAGCACATTTTAAGCCTCTGCTCTATAGCTGAAGTTTCCAAGCAAAATAGGTATTTGGCCATATGAGCTTCTTAGTAATTTTATCCTCTACATTCCTCAGTTCAGTATCCCATAATTCTGACTGTGTTTGCAACCTGCTTTTTGGCTTCTGATCTTAAAAGTCTTGGACTTTATTTCTCTGTACCCTTTTTTTCTCATCAGGAAAGGGTGATTAATACTTTTTTTCTCATCCTTTGTTCATTGAGATGAGAAATTCTTTGTTAGTAAGGTATGTGGGCAGTAGCCAGACCCATTGAACACTGGATATTCTTTGAGCTTTTTCAGTGTCAGTTTCAGAAATATTCATGATAATAGGAAGTGAGAACATCAACATGTTTGATGACTCAGCTGTTTAAAAATAGGTTCTGTATTGTAAATGATAGGTTAGATGATACTAAAATGAGGGAAATATTTAGGTTCATGGCCCAGCTTGAATTCTAGATCACTGACTATGTTAATACACAGTGAAGGGAAAGACCAGCTCTAGAAAAAGTTCTGAGCCTGTCTGCTGTTTAGGAACTAAGAATGTGTTTCAAAAGTTGCATGTTGAGCTTCAGTAACAAGCAACAGACTTACTCCAGTGCTCAGCAAGAGTCCCTTATACCTTCAAAGTAATGGAAAATTAGAATGCCATGGAGCTTCTATAACTTGCTGAGTTTGGCTGATCTGTCACAAAGTAACCCAAATTTCAGCTTTGCTCAGCTCTGTGTCCTTGAAGAGGCCACTGTAAAAGTGAAAGGCCATAAATACCTGTTATGCCTAATGTAATATGAAGCACACAACAGAACCACTGTGTTCCTGTCCTAGTATCTATGAAATATCACCAAGCTAACAGAGACAATTGGTACTTGGCGTTCCTCTGAGCTGAAGCTTCTGTTTCCATTGTTTCCTCATTTTATTTATTGGAACTGGAGTAGGATTTTACTGACTTTGATAACAGCTATTCAGGAGAAAGTGTACCTGTCTTTTTCTGTGCATCCCCTTTGGTCTGTGCAAAAGACTAGACTGAGGTATCAATACTTTTAGATGGTGAAGCTAAGTCGATTTCATTTGTCTTCCCCAAGTCCTGGGGGAAAGGCAGGAAAATGGCTTTTACGGCAGGAATTCTAATTGTCCTGTTGATAGGGTAGAATTGATGTCCATGGCTGAACTCGTAGCTGAATACGTGCTAAAAAAGGATGCTATTGTAAATGCCAGAACATCTGCTCCAGATTTTTGAGGAGTAAATGGTGACTTTGTGCCCCTTCGTGCTGAATCCTATTTACTCACTGGCTTTGACTTTTCTTTGCTCCCAGGCCTGATTGAGCATGTTTTATAATGAGAATGTTACTAAGACTGACAGTGTTCTGTAAGGGAAGTTCTTCTTTAAAAGAATTGATTTTTATACTTTGATCTAAGCACAGTCAAACAGTGGCACAACTGTGCTTCTTATGGCAAAGACTTTGATAAAAAGTATAGTCCTGTTGCTGAGAATGCACTCATCTGGCACAGTAAAGAGATCTTGATAGTCTCCCAGTCTGTAGGTGACTTTGAAAAGTGAGTACTTGGGAATAGTTGGCAGAATTATTGACACGAAAAATGGAGTAAGGATTACATTTAGTGTGTCTTGTAACTTTTATCTGTAATAAGCACTGTACTGATACTGAATAGGGGGCATTTGAGTGCTCCATTTATATTGGCAAAGATTAGTGGACAAAGAAAGCTAAAGCCAGTATCTATGTCCCTAGTTAAAGCATTGATTGTGATCGACTAATCAACATCAGGGACTTGGACCTGCATGGTTAAGGCAAGCTGCACTGGTTTCTGAATCAGAATAACTGCTTTACAGATGATCCAATTCATCTTCATAGAACAGACCAAGTTGCCATCAGATGTGGCGCGTGAACTGAGGTTTTCATAACTAGATGGGTTTTAAGGTACTTTCCATTCATGTCTTCCCTTGCATTATAAACGGTACATTTGTGATCTCTGGACCACACATCATTGCTATGCAGTGACTGATCTGTATGATTCTGCAGAAAACTAGATTAGGAATGTTTCCTTTCTGTAAATCAGGTTACTAGAGACACTGTATATTGTATCTGTTTATTTCTCTGCATTACAAAACACTTTTAGCTTTTGCTGTTCAAGTGGATAAATATTTTCCTTACTGAAATACCACTGAATTTTAATTAAAATTGCATATAGATGGAATGCAGTAAGTGAGAATTGTTTAATGTAGGCTAGAGTAACATGGTTTACAGCTGGTGTTTTCATAGTATGTTACTTCTGCAGGTGAATTTCAGAGAATTGGGGAGGAGTGAGAAAGATGGTACGGGGTACAGAAAATCCCTCTTATGAGAAAAGGTAGAAATATTTGAACTGTTTAATCTAGAAATGTGAGGAGACATGGCAGCAATCTTCACACGTAAGCAGCTGCTGTAAAGATGGATGAGGGAGGCAAACTGCTCTTCAAGTCCTTTGGGAATTGTACAGGAAGAAATGATTCTTAACTTGTAGCAAGAGAAACTTAGGCTGAATGTGGGAAAATGCAATTAATTATAAAGACATCTGAGTGCTGTGATAGGTTGCCTGAGACATATATAGAATCTCCACAAATGGAATTTTTTAAAAACAAGTTGAACTGAAGTATCTTGGGAGTATTATACATAAAGGTTGGCTTTGCTGCATGGCTATGTGGAGACAGGGTAGGTGGCCTTGTAAGCTGGCATGAAATCAGCTTAGTGGACAGAGGTCTATACTGCCTGAGAGGGTGTGGGGGAACAGTTGAGAGACATTAGGGCAAAACTTAGTGTAAGAGATTTTTGGCTCATGTTGATGGGCAGAAAAGAAGATGCTGTTACCAGTTCAGTTACTTGCAGAATACTTCACCAAAGGCTGATCAGAAGCTGGTGATCCCTCTGGCTGGAGGGCAGTGCCATGCCAGGCACCATATTCTAAATATTCCGCATTAATGAGATTGTGGGGAAAATGAGAACCTAAATTAGGGTGAAATGTTTCACCCTGCACTCTTGTGGTTCAACATTTTACTCTACTTTGAGTGAAAAGTTTTACTTTTCACTTTAGAATTTATAACGGAAGTGGAAATGTCTGCTCAGAAATCCTTCCATTTGGAAGGATTTGTGGCACCCTGCCAAGTGTTGTGAGGCCTTGCAAATTGAAAACAACAGAGGGGGAGTATCATTTGATATAAAGTGTTATATTTTCATTAGCTGCCAATTTTCACTAATGGGAGAACAGATCTAATAGCCTGCCTGTGCTCTCATGGCCTGCGGAGAGGCCATTAATAATTTCATTCATCCAGTGTCCAAGGTGATTTACAGGAGTGTAACTATTGCTACTGGACTTTGGCGAGCTACACAAAATACTAAAAGTGATGTTCCAATCCCCATAAATGCATCTTTAGAAAAACCCAACCAAACAAAAAAACAAACCAAAACCCCCAACGTTATTAATGCTCCGGAACATGCAGTTATTCACACAACTGCTTTTGGATTGAGTGGATTTGATATAGTTGGATTTGATTGTGAATATCATTAGGCAGGTTTCTTATTTTTCCCCAGAGAATAATGAAGTCATTGCATGCAGCATCTGTGAAGGGAAAACTGGAACAAAATAACTGGTAAATTTGTATTACATTTAGCAAATAACTTGGCCAAAAAAGTGTCTCTTTATGGATACTGAAGTGTTTTATTTTAAAATTTGCATTTCAAATGCATTTTTTACTAAAATGAGCTTAATAGATGCCCAAATTAAGTATCTCTTTTCAGTTTGGGTTAAAATGATTTGTTCCTGCTTGACCAAAGATTCATGTTTTAATTCCACATAAACTTTTGATCTAGCCTTCTAGATTGGTCCATAGTATTTTTCCCCTCTCTTGCTTCCTTACCAGCTCCTGGGTTTTTGGGCCATAAAAATGGTCTGAGAATGTGTTGTGCCATTTAGCTCTAATTGTGGACACTTTGTTTGATTCTACTTCTTACTTTTTTTCAGCCTGTACCTTCCAGGTACAGCATGATGTGGGGACAAACTTGACTGCCCTACAGGTCCCCTTTCAATGTCATATCTCTGTTTATCCATCAGATGTTTAAAGAGAACAGTGGTGCACAGGGAATGGGACACAAACCATGAACATATATATTAAACATAGTCTAGACTGAAAATAACTTGGCAGCAAATTATCAAGTTGTGTTCATATTAACATTCAGGTTTTGGGGAAAAGCTGGGTGAGTGAGAAAGAAAAAGTCTTGTGTAGAAGTGGTAGGTTTTTGATACGGGGCTTTTGGAGGGATTTGGCTGGGGGGACAGAGGGCAGAACAGAGATGAAATCCTGCAGCATTGGAGGAACAAACTAGTGTGTTTCAGAGATTGCTCCTGAACAAGCTGCAAGGGCCCAGCTGTCACTTCCAACTGATCAGACCTTGGTCCAGGCAAGATCTTAAAGAACTATCACAGGAGGGACAGGAGTGAGAAGCACTGAAGTAACAGTGAGCTACAAAGGGACTTCTGGAGACAGAGGGATAGAGGGACAGAAATAACTGAGAGGGAAAAGCTTTGGTCACAAAGAGAAACTCCTCATCTTTGTGACTTTAACCCCTGTGCTCATTTCAGGTCCCAGCCTATAGTCAACAAGAGTCTGGAACACAGGTAGGAAAGCAAAAGAAACTTCATCAGACTACAAAGCTCTATCAAATTTCTAGGAAGCTAGGATAGTTGTTCAAGGAACTGTTGAGATTTGTTTGGCTGAAAACAGTTTGAGATGTAATAAAATCAAACATTCAAAAACATCGCAAGCAAAATTCTGACCATGTGTAGTGTGTTTCAGTTGGTTTTTGCTTAGGTGATTTAAGCCTGTATTATGAATTCTGTTTTTCACTTAAGAATAATGTACAACAGCTTGGAAACTTGTAATGGCTGCATAAATGTTCATATACTGCTGACTTCTTTTCTCTCTACTCCTTCCTCCCCAAACACACACACACATTAAAATGGCTTTCATGAAATAGCTTATATCATAGGGGATATTTAATAGAAATAGAGCACAGAGGCAACAATTACTACCATAAATTATGCATTTTATTAAATAAAATTAGAGATAATGCAATGTAAACAGTAGCCAGTAGTTTTCACTGTGTTGGTATCTCCTGTTTCTGTTGATTAGCTCAGTTTCAGTACTGCAGCTGTACTGGATTGCCTTAAGTATTGTGCATTGACATAATAAATAGCAGTGCTGACCTACTTGCCTTGGGCTTCACTGCTCCATGTGAGCAGGGATCACAGGAACTCAACTGCTTTTTCACCTCAGGAGCAGCTAAATGCCAAAATAAAGATGTTTCTATTTCAGAATGGTTTATTTTATTTTCTGCTGAGCAGAAAGCAAAAGATGCAAAAAATTGCTGTCAATAGCAGGTTAAAGAAAGTTGTAAAAATGTAAACCAAACCCAGATATTTCAATCTGAGTCTTTTTGCAGTGTTTTTTATCTGTTTCAGTATAGCCACACTTGTCTCCTGCTCTTCTGTTCAAAGCTGCAATGCAGCATGACCAACTGCTCCCTCTTTCTTCCTTTCTCATTGCTCATTTCCAAATATTCCACTTCTGTAAGAAAGAAATGATGGTGAAAAGGTTGTATCTGAGCTAGTTAAGTAGTGTAATGCCTGGATACCCATTTTTATTCCCACTGAATGGGAGTTTTCTATATGGAATCACTTTATACTGGCAATAATGATACTCAGTGGTATCTAGTGCTCTTTGCATTTAAAGTCCTCAGCCCAGGAGCAAGGAGAATCTCTGGGTTGGAAGTTTTGGGATTCTCTCAGGCACACAAGAACAACTGGCTGGCTACATTAATTGCTTGTTCTTGTGCTGTTCATGCATGTTCAGATAATACTTTCCCTTTCCTCTTAGGTTTGGTACAACTGAAATAATATCACAGGAAGGAAATAGTTTACCCAGAGAGAGTTCAAGTGCCAGGGATGGAGAAAAGCAGTAGATACATAACGTAGTTACTGAAGAAACTAATATTAGGCTCTAAAGCTACAGGTTACTCTCTCTTTTTCAGCATTCTGAAAAGATTGTTGGTTCACTGCTTCATATTGGGTTTTCTAAGAACATTTACATATCACATAAATTAATTCATAAGGTGCAGGACTTCTGTGCATCTATATTGTTGTTAGTTCAAGACCTGAGCTGTTAACTGAGCCCAGACTCCCCAACTGTTGCCTCCTTATGGATTCATTTAATTCATATTCTCTCTTGAATTTGTACCAAACAAGGAAGAATGAGGGGTTGTGTTTGGTTTTAACCTGTTTCTATCCACATATATATAATATATATAAAATCAGTGTGGCTACATGTGGCTGAAGTTACGTGCTGTGGCAGATTTGAGCCTCATCTCAGGCACAACTGGGGAAGCCTTTATAACTACAGCCCTTGATGTTATATCAGAGAGAGGTCCAGTGGCTCAATAATAATTCAGAGACACTGACTGGCACAGGCTCCATCATCTGGTTAGACACATTCTGGCTGAACAACCTGTCTTACATCACGGTTGGCTTTGTTGGCCCAGCAATAATACAGCTCACCCTGACTGGGGTGCATTGCCAGCTGCAAGGAGGAGAAGTCATATCCTGATATCCCTGTTAAATCAGTGGTTATGTGAGGCAACTCTGGGAAGCCTGCTAGTAAGAATGAAGAAAAACACAGGAAACTGCTTTTTCAGCACTTCTGGGAAATAAGACCACTGTGGCAATGTGTGTATTTTTAAAATGCATCAGAATTTATTTTCAATTGCTTCTTAATCAAAATGATATCTCATATATCTGAAGGGCTAATGTGGGAACATGTGCTAGTTAAATGTAACAGTGCAGTTGCTAGCTAAATTGGAATATTCAGAAATACCTGAAGCCAACCTACACTTGAGAACCAGTTATCTACTTGCCAGTGATATTAAATAAAAAACCCAAGCTATTGCCCCTGCCCTGTGGCCTTCTAGTCCTGGGATTTAATTCCAATTACTTTTGGCTCCTCCCTACATAAAAGTGCACACACAAAATTAATACTGGGAAAAACTCTGTATATTCAGATTAGAATATCAGATGTCATCAGGATGTGGTCTGAAGGCTTTGTTTCCAGCTTCTCAAAACTACAGAATTCAATAAATGCTGTCAGCTTGCACTGTTCCCAGAGCTGTGTTAGGCACTGAAGGAGCCTCTTGCAACGTTTTTCTTACCATTTATTTTCTGCCAGTACTTTGTCTTCATAAATACTTGCCTACAAACAGCAGGCTACTGCAAATGAAGAGAGGCATCAGATCTTCTCATTTCTGTAGCAATAAAAACAGCTTCTGAAGTATCCATGTAGGGTGTTCCTGGTGAATATTAACTACCCTGTCTACTGCAGGACACTCAAATGCAATAACGGTCTGTATTAGGATTACAGATTGTTAATTAGAAGTGGTAGGTGTATACACTGCTTGGCATTGTATTGGGAAATAAAAGTTGTTAGCTATTACAGGTAGAGATAATTTATCAATACAGCTACTTCTGTGTCTCTTACTGGGAATGTAAATTACTTAATGAATTAGTTTTAGTGCAGTTACAAGATGATGGTTATAATAACACATTTCCATCAAAGTCTATGAAGAGACATTGAAACATTAATTCCTTTTCTCAGGTACATACATCTTATGCAATCAATAGCTCTTGCAAAACCCATTCTAACGTGTGTTAGAATTTAACTCTTGATTTCCATGGAGAAGTTAGAGCTGTTGCTTTCCTACTTGAATGCTTGTCAGTGCATACTTGGCATATGTAAATACTAGTGCACTTAATGAGCCAACTGCAGCACTGGAGTCTTGTTTTGATACTGATACTGACACTTCTTGCTGGAATGAATTGTCCTACCTTGCCGTGTAAAAGAGTGGCAGGAATCAATCAGATCTTGTGATACCCAGTGTTGTGCCTTAACTATAGGGAAAAACCTTTATTTCTATCTAAACTAGAGTTTATATTATTGAAGTTATGTTTTTAATTCATGAGCAGTTTGTCCATAGTGAAACTGCAGGTCGTCATTAATGATTGGGTCTTTGTCATATTTTTTGTACCCCAACGCGTTGTTCCCTTTTTGATGGCTGAGGAGCTCTGGATTGCCCAAGTGACTTGAGAAATCAAATGGCTCAGATATCCTTCCTGATGGGAACCTCCAAGCTAACACAAAGCTTTCTCATCGTGCTGCTGTGCACAGACAGGAGACTTTCAGAATCTGAGCTCCAGCTCTGTGCTGAGCAGAATGACAGTGACAAACCACAGGCACTGTTTCTTATCTCACCTCATCACTATCCTGTCTGTTTCAGTACTGGTAATTTTGCATTTCAGGCACAGACAATTTCAAGCCTTTCATATTTTTTTTCCATCTTTGCACGAGTTCCTAAAATAACCACTAAAAAATTTACCTATTTTTTGTTCCTTAATATTACCTGAGGGGGATAAACAAGACGAGGTTTTCTCCTGGCATGAGAATTAAGTTATTCTCTTCAGGTGTATCAAATAGCATGACACGAATGCTTTTCCCACTATTAGTTTTTTTCAGAATGGATAGTTGAAATCCTGCATTTAAAGATGAGCAAGGGTGATGTGAACAAGCAGTGCTCAGCACAACGTGCCCAGCCAGTGGAAACACTGGGCTCTTTCTGTCTAGCCCAGGTCACTTGTTGGAAACCTCTAAAGACGATTCTGACTTTCAGAATATGATTTTCTTATCTCCAGAGATGTTGTGCCCTATGGTATGTTCTGCTTTATGGCTTTTCCTTCCAATTAGGCTAACCTATGCAGAACCCTGCCAACTTCAGCATGACTGATGCTGTTCACAACTGTGCAGTTTCAGCATCAGGACAACTGGTTGCACAACCAAACCCTGCAGGTACACCATCAAAGCTTTTACTGTTAGATTTGAGACCTAGTTTGGTGAATACTAAATTTTCATGTCCTAATACAAAGTGAGCTTCCTAAGTTGCCCACCTGCCACCAGGGGACATTCTGTGATCCAGCCTGAATTTTCAGCCTTAAGAGAAAAATGTCTAGAAACCAGTTTTCTTTATCCAAGGATTTCTAATAACATCTGGTAGTTTCAACAAGCTTGTGCTGGCTCATGAATAGTGATAGACTGTACTTTTGGTTAGAATGTAGGAACATAAATCACTAAGTGTCAGGCAGCTTAGAAACCTGTGTGTCCTCGTGATTGTTTAATAGAACACAAAGGGAATTGCCTTCAAGCTAGTGAGTTCTCGTAGCCAGTCGCCCATCAGTGATGCTTCAGAAAAAGAAGAGAATTGTTCTCTTATGAGTCTTGGCATAAAAATTTAATTAGCAGCTGAGCTCTTTCTGAAGATTAAAAAAAGCTGCTTCTTTTTATACAGTCACTTGCCTTTAACTGTTTGCTTTGTGTTTCTGTGTTGATCACACAGACAAGATCTACCTTCTTCTGCATCTATTTTTTTTCTCTTTCAGTAGCAATTTTGAAATTATTTGCCCCAGTTTCAGCAATTCTTTTTTTGAATTATGTTTCAGTGTATTTGAACACAGTTCTTGGAAGACATTCAGAACACAAGTAAGAGGGAGAAATTGATACATACTCAGATTTAATAGGTAGTGGATAAGAACTGTAGTTGTTAAATACAATAATAATTATGACTATCATTGATAGATTTATTTCAATGAGTCTTTCTTTACAGGAGTACTGAACTAGTGAGTGTATAGTAATCAGAAAACCACTCAACTGGAATCAGATACCATTTATGTTATATATATTTTTATGTATTTATGTTATTGTAGGGTCATCTCTTTAGCATGTGATATTTTGCTCTTAAAGGAGTAAAATCTTAGCACACCTTTGCAGTGTCACAGTTTGATTCCTGTGAGAACTATGAATCAAGTTTTGTTTAATTTCTCAGATCTAAGCAAATATACTTTAATCTTTGTTTTCTAACTTTACAAGGACACAGGAAACAAAAGAACAATAGCCCCAAACCTTTAACTCTGTTGGCATTTGCTCCTTATGTCAAATATCTTAATGTCAAATTACTTAAATCTCTGATCTAATCTGATGTGTTTTCCAGAAGTGTACTGATGCACGGATAGACTGTGATCACCTTGAAGCATAAATGTTTGGGTATTGTTTGTTTTTTTGCAGTTAGTAGAAATGCTTCAAGGCCTGGATATGTCAAAGAATGTGTCTCTGCTTCCAGACATTCCTTGGTGTAACCATCAGTCCCAGAGCTTTGAGAGCTGCCTGGAAACAGTCACCAGGCCAGAAGATACCTGAGGGAATATGTCATATGAGATCTGACTGGCTGAAAAATGTAGTCATTGACACTCAGCTAGCTTCTTTGACTTCTTGTATGCCCAGACATGCATGTGCTTATCTCTTTGTTTATGTTTAGATGACAGCAGTGAACTACCTCCTAGCCATGGATCCTGTAGACATCTTCATAACAGATGTTAATTCCTGGGTGGTGTAGCTGTGAACTTTACTATTCAGTTCTCCCAAGTGACACATGTTGGATGTCATACCCAGACCTGTGACTTTACTTGGCAACAGAACCATTTCAACCACTAGTTAGTTGCTTCTAGCTCCCACCAGACTGAAAAATAGAAAAAAAGTGTTTCTACAGGCTCATCCTGTTCTAGGAGATATTCTCTAAGGTTATCTGCTCTTTCTATCAGGAGAAGGAATTGTCTGGGCTGCTTCTTTCTTCCTGCTTTGTGATCCTGCAAATACAACTGTCATACTTCAAACTCTGAACCTTGCCATTTGAAAGACACATTCTGTATTGGATAGCTGGTGTATAATTTCTTCAGTATAAAACGTCTGCTGCATGACTTTTCTAATCTCACAATATGCTTTGCACACTTCTCCCACAAAAAACTGAAGTGACACTATATTCTCCATAGCAGAGTTTATGTAACTTTTATAAAGTTGTAGAATACAGATTTAAAAAATCCTTTTTCTAATGGTACATTTATGAAGGTTGTATTACTGAAAAGCAGTGAGGTGGGATAGCAGTGTATTATAAGGATAATTAATGCATGCTATATCATAATGAGCTTTGGGACAAGTTTTAAATCAGCAGAACTCTTCTGGGTAATTTGAAATAGTGAAATAAGTTGTCCCTTTAATTGTTATTTTCAGTTTTACAGAATTTTTGGATCCATTCCAGCGGGTTATCCAGCCAGAAGAGATCTGGCTGTATAAGAATCCTTTGGTGCAATCAGACAACGTACCTACACGTCTTATGTTTGTAAGTACTAAAGGTTTATTGGTCATTTGATGGCTATAAAATAAGTACACTTTCATTTGCTAAGCAGTAGGAGACCTTTCATAATTATAGGATGTGCCTGTAAATCTAATAACGATTGTTTTCCAAACCAGGGAGGTACAAGATGACAGAATGTAGGAAATCGTGGGGATTTCAAGATTCAGTGTTGATATAAAGGGATTATAGAGAAATTATTAGAGAAGCTTTCTGAATTGGCTGGTTGTGTGACCTGACAAAACCTTGCCATGCTCTTCTTATGTTTAGTGCTTAAGGTTTGAAATCCAGTTTGGTTTAGGTGTGTTAAGCACTGAGATATTTACTTCCAAGTTCTTTTTTTTTTTTTTCTTCCTTTCTCTTTTTTTACATATAGACAAAACCTTTGTTTTAGCTTCTGCCAAAAAAGAGTACTAAATATATCATAGAGCTGCTCTGCTGTCACTGTTCTTTGGGCTGTCCCCAGCACAGCTCAGGTTGACTGATCAACAGCTTGGTCTGTTGATTTACAGACTGGCTGGTTGATCTTGATGGTTTGTCTGATTGTCAAAACTCATGGTATTGATAACCTTCTCTAGCAATGAGTAACAATTGTGATAATCTACATATAAAACTATAAGGGTGCAGTAAGGTAGACCACTAGTACCCACTGCTGGGTTATTTTGTATACTGAGAGATTTGAATTCAAGAGAAATGTTGTGAATACTCCAAGCTCAGATCTAGATGGATCCAGGCTGGAGAGCTGGGCAGGGAGAAACCTAATGAAGTTCAACAAGAGCATCTGGGATGAAGAACCCCAGGAAGCAGAACAGGTTAGGGATTGGCCTGCTGAGTAGCTGTGGGGAAAAAGACCTGGGAGTCCTGGTGGACAACAGGCTGACCATGAGCCAACAATGTGCCCTCACAACCTGGAGAGCCATCCTGGGGCGCATTAAGAAGACTGTGTCCAGCAGGTTGAGGGAGGTTCTCCTCCCCCTCTTCTCTGCCCTGGTGAGGCCTCACCTGGAGCACTGAGTGCAGTTCTGGGCTCCTCAGTTCACGAAGGACAAGGAACTACTGGAATGAGTCCAGTATGGATTAAGGGTCTGGAGCATCTACCATATGAGGAAAGGCAGAGAGAGCTGGGACTGTTCAGCTTAGAGAAAAGGAGGCTGAGAGAGGTTCTCATTAATGCTTATGAATATCTACAGGGAAGATGTCAGGAAGACGGAATCAGACTCTTCTCAGTGGTGTCCAGTGACAGAACAAGGGATAACGGTCACAAACTGGTACACAAAATGTTTAACCTAAGTATAAGAAAATACTTCCTTACTCTGAGGGTACCAGAGCACTGGAACAGGCTGCCCAGGGAGGTTGTGGAGTCTGCATCCCTGGAGTCATTCAAAACCCACCTGCACGTGTTCCTGTGTCATCTGCTCAAGGGGATCCTGCTCTATCAGGGGAGCTGGACTCGATGACCTCCAGAGGTCACTTCCAACCCCTAACATTCTGTGATTCTGTGAAATCAGACAACACCCCAAGGACTGGAAAGGCCTGAGCCTTGTTCTGTCTCTCTCTCAGTAGATATTCCTTGTCTTGGCAGGTGTAAGGTGCTGTCAGCTTCTCTTGAGTGCGTGGTAGTATGTGAGAGTCCCTGTAAGTTTAGCATATATCTGGCTTGCCAGGATGAATAATGAATGAGAGAGGTTTTGTTCATGTTTCACAAAAGCAAGGCACTGTTGGAATATGTCACTGCTGGAAAGGAAAACATTACTGAGATGCATTTGGAGAGAGTACTGTTTGTTAGACCCATGCAGAATCTTTTTGCAAAATAAAGAGAAAGGAGTTTTTAACAACCCAAACTTTCTTTATATGTGCATTTTACTGCAAAGTAAAAAAAAATACCTTCCAGGTAATGTTTTTGTGTAAGAAACAGCAAAGTGCTGCAAACACCAGTAGTTCTTCAGCCCTCTCAAAAATCTGTATGCTTGTGAAATATGAGGAAATCTGCAGTTCTACTGGATTTCTGAAGATTGATTGTCAGCTGTGTGAAGCAAGCTGCTACTTGAATTCTATTCTTTGTTGGTATTTTCTGCTGCTCCTGCTTGTTCAAAAGATTTCTATCCCCATCAAACCATCACTCTAAGCCTGTCAGCCTGGCTATATTTCTGTATGTTCTTCAACAATGGAATGCAGTTCCACACACTGTAAACAGAACTTTTAAGTGGAAATGGTGCATCTTTTTGCACAAAACCTGGTGTCTGCCTTTCTAAATGTAAGGAAGGGGAGCAGAGTCCAGGCTGTGTTTTAATCTGCATGGCTGACTGAGTTAAATAATATTTTGCAAATGCAGGTGAGGGGGAATATGGTCTAAGATGCACTACCAAAATAAGGAATACAGTGCATTATCAAGTTGTTCCCTCTTCAGGCATTCTAAAAGCATAAAATGAGGACTGGGACTGATGTATATTACAAAAAGAAGAGAGTCACACATCTTTTGGCATAACCTGTGTGTCCTGTCTCTGTTTTTAATTTCAGTGGGGCTCTTTAAGAAGTAAGGCACTCTTCACCCTAGGTTAAGATAGCATCTTAAGATTTTACTTAAGCCCTGCCACTCTTCCTGCCATATATACAGCTTATTTTTTTCCTTGTTTAAAAAATGAACAAGCAAAAAATGCCCAGTATTTTTCACTTCTCTTCAAGAGAATAAATGCTTTTGAAATACCTTGATTTATTTTTGAACAAATGCAATTGTGGAGAGGTTTGTAGATTCCACGAGCAAACTGGTTAACTTAGTCTGGAACCAGAAAGAAGCATAAATGGACTACTTTGCCTACGAGTTGCCTTTTGCCTCTCCAGTTGAAAGTCTGGGACAGAAGAGATGATGGGTGGACCAGCTGGGAACAAAATAATAATTTTCATGGCAAGCTACTGATTAAAAACTGCTTGCTATTGTGCTTCAGAGAAACTGATACATCTCTCTGGAGAAAGACAGTAAATACCCTCTCTGGGAGGACAGACTGCAGCACAGACATTGAACAAAGTAGGATGCTTTTGGGATAACTGGCACATTTTCAGTGAATCATCAACCATAGTCCCCATGATAATGGAGATGCTGTTCTTGGAAGTCAAGTGTGTGCATTGATGTGCAGATGCTATTTCAGGTTCCTAGTAGAAATAATCCCATCCTACAAGCACTGATGATAAAATAGTATCTTTCTGCTTAACTAGTGAGTATACTTGCAGATATTCAGGTGTTGCTTTCCTGGTGTTGAACAAAATCAAGCAGTTGGCTCCGCATCCAAGTGCTTGTAAATGAAAAGTAACAATAAGACATGATCTTCTCAAAGCTTCCAAGAATGCGAGTGAAAAAGGAAAACAGAAAGTAAAATAAAGAGCATTTTAAAATGTCAGGAACTTTGTGCTGGAGACTGTTATGTTGAATAGGGAGCACAGCCTGGATGGGTTGCCTTCTAGAGCAATGCTTAGGGTGGAAAAAATGTACAGGCACGGGTGGATCAGTGTTTGAATTGTGTGGACTTTATAGATTCTTGCTTTTTCATTTATGAAACTGACATTTTAAGTGCAGTTCCAGGCAATTACAAATCAATTATAACCCACAGTTATGTTACAATTTTAATGCACCCATTGCCCTGTAGTTTCAAAGACAAATCTTTCCACTTTGCTTAAGGTCAGGAGTTTGATAAAGATCAGTCAGCCTTCCAGTTTAAGTGGAGATAACTGGAACTAATTATAAATCAGCTGGACTGGAAAGGAATTTACTCTCTCACACATGAAATTTGTTATCTTTTCCAGGCAATTTCATTCCTCACGCCACTAGCAGTCATTTTTGTGGTGAAAATAATCCGCCGAACAGACAAGACTGAAATTAAAGAGGCTTTCTTAGGTAATGTATGTCATACTTCAAAGTTGGAAAAATGTGTGATAGCTCTCGGAGATTGATTCCAATTGCACTCTAAGCCTTGAAGAAAATTTGTCTCATTTACAGTCCATTAAGGTAGTTTTTAGTGCAGTTAAATTTTTCAAGCCATCTCGCAAAACCTGTGTTTTCATGTGTGCTTCTAAATGTACACACAGACAAGATCACCTTAGAGACTGTTCAGATGTCTGGTTTTCTCTCACAGCAGATCTGTTACTTGCCTCTGATTTATACATTTAGCTATTCTAAATTAAGGGATTGACTGGAAAGCTCTGTGAGACTCAGCTGCTTGGTGTAGGAAATTACCCCTCTCATTGTTTTCTCTGACCTTCTGGAGTTTACTGATCCTCATTGCAAAATCGTGCTCATGGCTCAGCTTTTCTAATCACAAGCTGGTGTTTCATCTTGAACTGCCAGTGGAGTTAGATGTGCATTTAATTCTGGACTGTGAACTGCTGTGGCTGTACTGTCGGTGAGTTCTAATTGCAGTTGTAGGCAGAAAGTTTGAGCAGAGCAGCAGATAGACAGTGGGGATGGTAAGTCTTAAACTACTTCAGCTAATTCTGCCTGTGCCTATATCTTGAAGTCTTTTAGATAGATGCTCAGATCCTTTTTACACAGATATTGCCAGAGACCTAAACTGCCCCAAGCACTCTCAGTGGCAGAGGGTACTTTAAAGCACCAAGAACTGCAGATGTTTTTGTTGGCAGGATGTTTGAAATATGCCTAATTCTGGAATTGTCTTTTACTGGCTAATTCATACTTTAATTAACTGATCATTAGATTGGAAGGCTAAAGCAGTGCTCAGCCTTGCTCTAGCTAGGTAGGATGTAAATGGTACTATGTATTGGCCTTTGAACATTTTTTTTAGGCAAGGTGGGGTTCCCATAGCTTGTTCTTTCTCCAGCTGTTCTCACCCAAGTGTGAAGAGATGGTAGTTGTGTTTTGGCTCATTTTTATGATCCATAATATCCTCAGGCAAAGGTTTTATGGACACAGGGCGAGTGCTGCTGAAGTGCAGCATCTGGGGCAGCAGTCCAAGGAGAAAATATCTCGTGTAGCTGTCATCATCAAAAGTGATGCGACTGTAACTGTCTGGCTGGAAATCAGACATTTGCCTGATACTTTTTTTTCTGATGAGAAATAAACTTCAGTGGCTCTTGTGTTGGTAAGAGGAAACTACAATGTGAACTGCATTATTAATCAGTTATAATCTGAATGGAGTGTATACACTGGATCCAAGTGCCACTGAAATCAAGGCAGAGATCTCCACAGACTTTAGATGAGGTTCTTTGGACAGCCTAGGGACTCAGCAGATGAGTACAAATAAAAAAGATTATTCAGTCATAACTAGTATGACAGTTCCTGTTTATTACTCCAGTTCTATTAAGAAAATTGGTTAATCCTGGGAACACATGTGGGGGGGAAATTTCAAGATTTTTAGTCAGAACATCCAGATCCTTTCAAAAGTAAAATTAAAAAAAATAATCCAATTCTAGTTTTAGACAAAAGGCAATTCTTTAACCTGAAAGTGGACTGTTTAATTGCATCATATAAATATGCACACACATACATACATAAACACACACATACATGTAAATATGTGTCTCGTGTCTAGGTCTATGCAGGAATTCTTGACCCAAAGAGTGTAAGATTTTCATCTGGTAAATTGAAAAACTGCTAAGCTCAGTATTTGATTCTCTAATAATTGTTTCCATCTGATGATTTATGCCTGTGCAAATGGCATGATAGGAAAATTGGCTTTGCATAAGAAAAGTAAGATTTCTCAGGGGTACAAGCAGAACAAAGCAAGTGAAGTGATTACTATGATGCTCTGGGGTCTGTCTTTGGTCTGGCTAGTAAGAAATACAGTTGGCTGCAAAGATCATTCAGTTTCCAGTCCAGTAAAAGTTTCAGTCTGTAAATCAAATGCTGCAATGCTGCAAATAAATAGCTTGGTATTTACGTTATCATTATTTTTCTGTTTGTTCATTCTGTTTTGTAGCTGTTTCCTTGGCTCTAGCTCTGAATGGTGTCTGCACAAATACTATTAAATTAATCGTGGGAAGGTAAGTCTTGTCATGTTATATTTGGTAGCTTTAACTGTTCAGATAATTGAAGACAGATTGACAGATAAAAAGTATCTTTATAAAAAGATAGCTGCTGCTCCAAAGCACGTAGAAACAAAACAGGCCCCTGGGAAGCTGTTCTTTCACTGGTGCAGGTGTTGTACAACTTCATTCTGTGACATCCAGCTGTGGCAGAGATCTGTGTGCCCTGTTGTTTTGCTATTTGTTTGACCAGTTGTGGATCCAGGCAAATGAGGAATTTGAAAGGACACGTGTGAGCTGAAATCAGTTCATTAAACTGAGAGCACGGAAGGGGAGAGTCACAGCATGTGGAAGTTTAGGTGCCAGTGCCACTAATTTGATTAAATAGGAATCAATTGAGTCTCTCTATACCCCAGTGTCCACGTTTTGTGTGAAGCATATTACTGAGTGTGGTATTTCCAGGTGGCATCAAGATTCATGGCAGAACAAACCTTGGAGCTAAGCAATAAGTGGACTGCTAGGGAGGCCATTATGTACCTGAAGGGCTACAGGAAGGCTGGGGAAGGACCTTTTACAGGGGCTTGCATTGAGAGGACAAGGGGTAATGGTTGTAAAGTGAAAGAAGAGAGATTTAGGTTAGAGATCAGGTGGAAATTCTTCAGTGTGAGGGTGGTGAGACACTGGAACACACTGCCCAGAGATGTTGTGGGGGCTTCATCCCCGGAAGTGTTCAAGGGCAGGATTGGATGGGACTCTGAGCAGCCTGTTCTGGTGGGAGGTGTCCCTGCCCATGCAGGGGAGTTGGAACTAGATGATCTTTAAGGTCTCTTCCAACTCCAAACATTCTGTAATTCTGTAATTAGGTGGGGTTTTTGTGCCAGTCTCATAGCCTACGTTGTAGTCCTGTTCTCGGCTAGATGTGTTAAGACTTGTGGAGCTTTCTGGGGCTGCTACTTGCTCTGTCACTGGGAAGTGCTGTGTGAGATTGATTGCTCTAGCAAGAGTAACCCTGCCTGTTGTTTTCAGAGGCAGCACTGGAGGCTTCCCTGAGAGAGACTGCCAGTAAAAAATGTGACCTTGAACTGGTTATTCAAGGAAAACAAAGCATTTCTGTCGCTGTGTTAAGGCAGGAGGGAATAAACTCTGTATGTAATAAGCAGTAAATGTAATAATCACTTTGAGGTTCATTTGTTACTACAGCTTTTATATTTTTAATATCCGTGGTGTTTTTTGTAGACCGCGTCCCGATTTCTTTTACCGCTGCTTTCCAGATGGAGTAATGAACTCTGAAATGCACTGCACAGGTGATCCAGATCTGGTGTCTGAAGGCAGAAAAAGCTTTCCCAGTATCCACTCTTCCTGTAAGTTCATTTAAATGAAGGGCCTTATTTTTTATCTATCTATCTATCTATCTATCTATCTATCTATCTATCTATCTATCTATCTATCTATCTATCTATCTATCTATCATCTGTCTATCTATCTATCATCTGTCTATCTATCTATCATCTGTCTATCTATCTATCATCTGTCTATCTATCTATTTATTTATTTTAAAATGCTGTCCTATCTATGTTTTAGAATTGCTCTATTTTTTTCCCCCTGTAAGATCATGAACCTGATTTTGACTTCACTGAGCGCTATAGCAGGACTCTCAGCAGAGTGAAGCACTATTCAAGGTTAAATACAACAGTGTGGTTCTCAGGGGTATCTGTTCCCTGCTATAGACCTTTGTCTGTATAGTGAATATTTACTCCATTATGTTCTACTGAAGAATGAAACGTGACGAGGTGTGTTTGACCTGCATAGTTTTGAGAAGACCTAGTTAATAGCTTTCAAGTACTAGATCTATTAAACCAAGGTTCAACTCACAAAGACAGTTCAACTGCTTTTATCATTAAGGTTCCTTCATGGGAGGCTGTGTGCTCAAAAGTGGAACCGGTAGAAAGGGATTCAGAGAGGTTGTCACATAATTTTGATGCTGTTCACCAAGTGAGGTTCAAGAAGCCCCTGTAGCTCTAGGAGCACTTCAGTTTGCCAGTAGAAGGATGATTCTCTAGTTCCCTCTGTTCTCTGTTGACAGTATCCACTGCTGGCTGTGACTAAGGAAGGGATCCTTCTTTATGTGGGTCTTTCTTCTGAGGGGTTCTTATACTTCCATGTTCAGATGTCTGCTGCCACTGAGCTGCTGTGTCTGGGCACAGGCAGGAGCAAATGGTGGCTCTGACAGCAGCCCTGGCATGTGGAGGGGAGTAGGTAGAATGTCCTGACTTTTCTGTCTGCATAAAAGTGGTGTGTAATGAGGGAACAGTGGTGTCAATGACCCCTTATTTAGAAGAGCAGGTGGGCAGAAAACAGAGGCAAAATTGGCACAGTTTGGAGTTTTTGTGGTTTCTTGTCTGCTCCTAGGACAGCACAGTCACTTGTCATGCCGTCTGGCTTTGGGGTGATCCTCAGTCTAGGTCTGCTGGTTTGGTCAGTTACTCCTGGCTCGTGCTGTAAACTGGCAGATGTTTAAGTGGTGTTATGGAAACTCGTATGTCTGATGTAACTAGTTGTATTGACTCAGATGTTTACAAAGGTTCCTTTCTCTGTCTTGAGGAACTACACTCCATAGTGTTTAATGTCAAGCGTCTAATTAAACTTTTCATATGTGAAATAACTTGAACACTGTGAACTTTTGGGGGGGGGTTTGGCCAGTATTTTTGGATGCCTTGTGCTGCTCTGTTTCTGAGAACAACCAGTGGAGTACCAGCAATTCATAGCTCTGGATTTTGTTTTTCTGATTTATTTATTTTCTAAGGTAATAACTTCAAATTGTCTGATTGTACAGAATTATACACTCCAAACAAATTGGGTAATGAGATGAATGAAATTCTGAGCTGGTCTTTCTCCCTTTTTTCTTGTTTGAGTTCCAGAAACAGGTAAGGCAGTAGAAGATGTTTGTGAATATATTATCAGCTTTACAGTATGATGTTTACAACAAAAGGTATTTATTGCTCTTTGTAGTCTCTCTTCAGATCTGGTTATCACAATTAATTGCAGTCTTCTTGGTTAAGTATATTGTCAACGAAGGCTTAAAATAAATATATGTATACACTGATGTACTAGGGTTTACAGATTAGCCCTCAGCCATGCTCTGCTTTGCTCTGGCACACATATTAGTTCTCTTACTGAGACTTCTTGTCACACAGCAAAGTGCTTTGTCCCAGTGCCAGTGGGGCAGCCATAGAAGGCATACTGGGGTTTTAATTTTTGCTGATACTGGATTTAGAAGCAGAGTTATGTTACTGCAGCTCACAAAAAATTCAATTGAAGCAGAATGATGGCCCAGTGTATTTAGCAGAAAATTGAGAGCCACATTTTCCAGACCAACTAATAAAATGTTGGTGTATAGCTGAGTTGACTATACTTCCCACTACAAAGTTTTTTATTATGTGATAAGAATGAAAAGATAGATATGCAGTAATTTTTATCTGTTGGTAAGTGTGTGCTAGAGTGAGGCAATTCTGCAGCTGCCAAAGGTACTTAGCTCTTTGAAGCCTGATGTTATAATATCAAAGTCTCCGACAAGATTGTGTGTTTTGAAGCCTTCAAATCTCTACATATTTTAGTCTCATAATGGAGAAGGAAACCATTTGAATTTTATAATCTTACAATGCTAACCTCTGCTCCTCCTATGTCATCCTTTCTCAGTTGCAGAATTCATAATGCAGCATCAAAAAAGGGTTGTGTTTTTCTCTTACTGTTTGGGCTTTTTTCATGGCTGTGGAAATGTGAGGAGCATCAGAGCTGACAAACTATAGTACCTCTTGCTTAGAAGCCTCAGTGAAGACCCATTTTCATCTTCAAAGCGTTTTTTCTTGGAGCACTCCTTAGACAGTCTGTCACAACTCTTGTTATATCAGGTTCAAATGGAGGCTGTGAGTGTTGTGCTATAAGTAGGTCGTGCAGGGATGTGTAACAGGAGTGACAGTGCTGACACTCCCAGGTGGTCTGACCTGACCTTCCATACTCAATAAAAATATTGTGAACTACCTGTCTTCCACTTTGAGAGTCAACTTGTGCCTTGAAGGTGTGTTCTCCTTAGTAGAGAACAGATTATTTTTTTTGGCCTAAATTATCATGTCTATCATATCACCTGTGCTAAGGAGGGCATGTAATACATGTAAGAACAATGTATGGAGCACAAACTGTTTTGTAAAGCCAAAGAGGGACTTGCAGATAGCTGCAAACTGTAGTTGCCCCAAGCAATTTTGTACCACATCAGAACAGGAGGTTGAGCCATATGATCTTTAAGGTCCCTTCCAACCTGAACCCATTCTATGATTCTAAGACCAGAACTCCACCTGCAGTGGCTGCTGAAAATGAGCTTTGAGCTGGCATGCCTCATTCAAGGCTGCTGTCTCCTAGCTCTGCATCCTGCTGTCTTTTTCTGGAAAGACTGTTGAAGTTGGGTGACTGCTCTTGATACCTTTTTATAACAGAAACTTGAGTTTTGAGTCTTGACCTGTTGCTGAAACCGAGTTCACTCATGTTCATATGTTACCTACCAGAGCAGTAAGTATTTAAACAAAATAAAGTAACTAGACACCATGGAGCTGGCAGTCAGAAATATTGCTGCACTGAGCCCAGGAGCTGCATCCAGCCACGGAAAGGTCTCATGTTCCTGTGTTTGGGTATGAGTGTTGTGAGCAGTGATGGTGGAGGGGGTTGAGGTGAGCACAGTCTGGTGATCTCAGTGTGTGGTGCCCTTGACCTGCCTTCTCTTTCCCATTTCTTGGGTAGTCATAGGGAATTTTTTAGTTTATAATTTTCTTTATAGTATTAAACTGCTAAAGGAATGTCCAAAGCCATAACCTGCCCAGAGGAAGGGTGTGCCCACAGACCTATTGCATATCTCATCTCAACAAGCAGTTAGGTCATTCTGATGGAAGTACACACAGCTTTGCAACAGCAGCAAAACCCACAGGATTGTGTTCTGATCTGCTTTCCAGGTAGATGATTTCTGAGTGGATTCTCTCCTGGGGCATTCTTAGAAAAAGCAGCAATTCTGCAATAAGAGACTGGCTTTCAGTGTTCAGTAAAATAGGTTGTTTAGGTTAGGAAAAAAAGAAAGAAGAAAATCATATATCTTATACACTGACATGACTGTAGTAATGAAGTCCTTGTATGAGCAAGTGTGGGTAAATAATAGTAACACAACCCATTTTCTTTAGAAACAGCAAAAATTCAGTGTGAATGAGATTCCACATTCTTGACCCTGTTTGCTTCCTTAAAGGCAGTGATTGATTCCTCGTGATAGCACTCCCTTCAGGCTCATATTCTGCTCAAAACCTTTGCAAGCAGATTGCAGTTCCCAGGGTTTTGATCTCAGCTTTATTTAGTGACTGTTTTTAAGTGTGTCAGTTCTGGATTGGTCAGAACTATTTAAGCTGTGTTTCTCAGCTGAGGCATTGCTGTCATTGATTTGAGGGTGCTGCATGACACTGGGTTTGACACCTTTATGCTGAAGAAAGAAAGAGTGGCTTGATGAGAGTTTATTTTAACCTCCTTGTTAACCTCCTTGGAGCTGGTACTGCTCAGTATTGGTAGTCAGTGGCAGATCAAGCTCAAGATTGTCATGAATACCAATATATGCAGCTTGAAATTTATTGCTGCTAGAAATAAATGAATGATCACTTGTTAGTCTGGTTTGTATCAGCTTATAGTTTGATTCACAAAATTTCTTAGGTTGAAGGTACCTCTGGAAATGGTCAAAACAGGGTCAGAGGGAGCAGGCTCCTCAGCCCTGTGTCCTGTTGAGTTTTCCATGACTCTGAATATGGAGATACCACACCCCTTCCATAAGGGAAACCTGTGTTTTTTCTGTCACAGTGAGAATGTTTTTTCTTGTCTCTAAATGCAATTTTTGTGCAGTTTGTGCCCATTGTCTCTTCTTTCCTTTCCTGGGTACCATGAGAAGAGTCTGGCTTTTTGTTTCCTAGAGCAGGACTTTGCACTTCCCTGTGTTGAACTTCAGGAGATTCATGTCTGATAGAAAGGTCCAACCTGATCCTAGTAGATTTGAGATCAACTGAATGAAAGACAAGCTTGATAGAAATTAAAATCAGTTGAATAGCATGAAGGCAGCAGAGATCATGAAACTTATTATTTCATTTTTGGGTTGGAAAGATTAATGGGAATAAAAACAATTTAAAAAATAACATTTTTTAGTATGAAAGTCCTATACTAGCAGTAGAAGAAATAGAATATGTTATTTTATTTTTGTAGCTGCAATTTAGTTTCTCTCATTAGTTTGAAAATTTGACTTTTGGCTAAATTGTGCCATTGATTATTTTTTTTTTTAATTCTATTTTTTAAAATAGAAATCTTTATTGATTCCAGATGTTCCTTTTTGCAAGGAAAAAAGCAAGGTTTGAAGAAATTACTTTGTGGTAACCTCTCAATTTGATTTCTACAGCTTCTAGAGTGAATGTTAATATAGTGCTGTACAAGAGCTCTTATTTCTTGTATGTAGTTTGTTTTGGTTGTTTATTGTTTTGGGATTTTTATTACTATTTGTGTGCTATTGGCTGAAAGAGAGTTGTAGTGATTACTGTTGAATAGAGTTGTAGTGATTACTGTTGAATGCAGCTGAAGAAATGGGAGAATTTAATCAGAATTCTGGAATCAAGCATATAATCAGAGTATTTGGTTGTAGGGACAATATCAGCTACTTCTGTGTCATCTGATTTTAATTATCTCCTGGATGAATGAAGGAGTTTCAACATATTTGAGAGAGTAATAGCCTTTTAGAAATGAAGAACATAATTTTCTCTGCCTTTCAAGCTCTAGGATACATTTACCTCACAGTCTTTGTAGACAAGATGGTAAATTTCATGTAAACACTCAACTTTTGTGTATTGATTGACCCAATTTTATAAGGAATTGTTTTTAAAAGAAACCATTCTTTTCACGGTATATTTTTAATAACTTGCAATTTGTATATGTAAGACCTAAGTAGTAATCTATCCTATTAATGTAAATAACATCATCAGTGGCCAAATTTGTAAGGCTGGAGCCCATTGTAGCATCATGAAAACAATTTTTTCAGTTTCATTATTCAAGATGAGCCTTTGCAGGGATGAACTGGTTGCAAATCAAGGTAAATTCCCTTTTCCAACACAGTGCATAATATTGCTCTGATCAAAGTCAATGTCAGAACTGAATTGCCTTGAGAATTCTAGTTTATGAACAGTTGTCATTACTACATCAAAGAAGTAATCAGCAAACAGGGTCAGTGGGAGAGCAGTGACCAAGGAGTTAGGTTCTTAATACCACTTCAATATAGCTTTCAGAAAACATTGCCAGTGGAGCATGTTACACATTGCAGCTTCTGCTTGTATTTGAAGTAGGATGTCCATATTCTGACAGGATTGGATATGAGGTTATCTGTGCTTAGGAGAAGGAACAGTGTCTCCAAGAAAATAAGTACAAACATCAATAGGACAAGAGTAATTGGTTACTCTTTTCTGCTGGCATAATAAACGAGGTTACATCTTCAGACCAGTCCTGAATAGTACTTGAAGTATCCAGATTCCATTATGAATGACAGTGGTAATTGTTCAGTCTCGTGTAAGAAGCTTAAGAATATCTAAGAAAAGTTCTTCTGCAGAGATCCCCCAGCCCTATCTTTAAATAAGGAGAGAGGAATCCCAGCTGACTTTGTCCAACTCATTACCTTTCCTTCCTTTGTGAGCAAGGTCAGCCCCCACATCCTACAGACACTAGGAATATTGAAACCTTTCTCTCCAGCACTGACATATTCCCCAGAAGTGGGATTCTTGTATTAGCTTCTTGAACTGCTATTTAGTAAGGCTCCTAAAGAGCAGAATGAAAGGGACTATACTGGACAGCTGCTATATGGCAAGAGGGGAAATGACCTTGTGCATCACCACTCTAGCCTTACAGAGCATCCCATCTTGTCCAGGAAAGACAGTGTACACTGCTTCAGGAGGCAGCACTCAGGAGACAGTTCCTTTACCCAGAATAGAGAAGGTGAATGCTGAAGGTCTGTGCTCCCCCCTTTTTCTAGAAAGAATGAACAGTTAACTTCTACAAGCTCTCAGAAGTTTGAGTGTAAACTGCCTCAGGTGCTAGGTTATCAATCAGCTATGGTGCATGTTACTGGGATAAAAAAGGTACCTCTTTGCCTGCCTATTTTTTCTTTATGAAAAGATACAGCCATGCAGGTGTGCAATTCATCTTTGTCAGTGCTTGCCACTTATCTGTCTGAGAACGTGGCACATCTTAAGGTGAAGGACACGTCCTTATCATTCCATCAGTTTCTCTGCAGACAATAGGCTTTCTTCCAAGCCGTGTATGAGCACTTTGTTTCTCACCAGCTCCCTGCCTTTTTCATTAAAATGACTGAAGATGAGGTGTCCTATCTCTCTAGCAGAATTCAGCAGACCTTTTTGTAGAAAAACAGGGAGTAATGTGATTCTTCCTGGTAATGTGTGATTAAACAGTTCCAAGGACTGCAAGAAAAATTGGAATTGTACCAGATGAGCCTGTTGCTTTCTTGATCTTAGGACCATTGTTTACTGATTTGCAGTCCGCTGTAATTTGTGATTCACACAGGACACCAAAGAGGTGTGTGTGGGTTTTTTATTTGGTTTTGCTTTCCTGGTCTGGAGACCAGATCATGCAGGGAACTCAACTGGCTCCCCAGTTTCAGAGGGACAGGGATATGCTGGAAAGAGTCCAGTGGAGGCTACAAAGATGATTAAGGGACTGGAAGATCTGTCATACAAAGAAAGGCTGAGAGACCTGGGGCTGTTTAGTCTAGAGGAGACTAAGAGGGGTCCTTATTAATGTCTATTAAATATCTGAAGGGTGGGTGTCAAGAATAGGCCAGTCTCTTTTCAGTGGTGCCCTGTGATTGGGTGAGGGGAAGATGGCACCGAGTGACAACACATGAGGAAAAACTTCTTTACTGTGAGGGTGACAGAGCCCTGGGACAGGTTGCCCAGAGAGGTTGTGGAGTCTCCATCTCTAGAGACTTTCAAGACCCATCTGGATGTGTTCATGTGAGATCTGCCCTGGGTGTTTCTGCTGCAGCAGGGGGGTTGGACTTGATGATCTCCAGAGGTCCCTTCCAACCCCTAAGATTCTGTGATTCTGTGATTTCAGAGCAGAATAAGTGAAAATGTGGAATCATCTTGAATTGATGAGGAACAGAATGAATGGCTGAGCCAACATCATTCTTCTTCAAGTGCTGGAGAGCCCTGGTTAAAGAAGTGAGGTGGAAGTATGAGTGAAACTCTGAGCTTAGCTGGGATAAAATAGATTTCCTAGCAGCTGTTGCTGTTTCTTGGTTATTAATGGCTGTTAAATTTGCTGTCATCTGTGTAGGGAAAAAGCTTAATTACCTTTCAGTCTAATTCTCCCTTTTTTTCTCTTGCTTAACTTGAACTTTTCAGGTAAAATTAGTAACCTAAGGTTAAGGTATGTGCTTGATTTCACAGCCTGCATAAGACTTGGTAGTGGTGCTGTAGACTTTAGCTGTATGTAAAGCCAAGATCATTGTTCTTCTGGCTGACCTTTATCAGTTAAAAGAACTTTGAGTTACACTAGAGATCTGGAGATCAATTTTAATCTGTGACCTGCAGTGACAGCTCTTGTCTGGAGCAAAACAGGTCAGAAAGCTCAAGACTAATTTGAAAACTGAAGACTATCACCTCAACTCAGACAGAGGAGGCTGGCCCATCAATTTCTGACCATATTTAAAACAGAAGTCTCAGTACACCACTGGCAAATACTCAGTTTCCTTGGTGGTGTTTAGCATTTCTGTGTGAGAACAAACCAAATGTAGAGAAGTTTCCATAACAAGTGTATTTTTAGCTCTTCCTCAGTCACATATCCTTCACTGTGGAGTTTTCCTTAAGGTAGTTAAGCTCAACAGTGGGCTGTTCTGGGCAGCACTTGGAGGGTAAGAGAAGCTCCGATGCTGCACTGGAGGTGAGGGGCAGGTAAATAGCCCAAGCAAAACCGTGGCTTGGTTGCATGTTCTTTGTATTCACTGCATAAACAAGTTTCTCTCTTCTAACTTTAGTTTCAGGTCCAACCCGGGTCTCATGAAAGATATCAATTCATCCTCTTCTGCAAAGAGGAAAATAGAGACCCACAGGTCTAGTCAGAATCTGTTTTGAGAACTAAAAGCTGATATTTGTGCATGATTTTGACCCCTGTGCCATCAGCTGTGAAACACTTTGATCAGGTTTGATCAGGAATGACTGCTAGAAGCAGTCCTTGCTCTTAATCTTGGTAGAGCAATTTTCTGTGTCTGTAGAGAGTGGAGGCAAGGCTTTCTGTGGCAGCATTTTCATTCTGATCAGGCCTCTGCTGCTGAAGACAATGTTATGACTGTCCCCTCCTGCAGAACTCTGTTTCACATCACCATGTGGGCTTGCAGCCCACAATAAAATTAAAGCAGAATATGTATGAGAGTGTTCTGCCCAGCCTGGACCTACTTGGAAGTAAACCCAACCATTCTGCTTCCATGGGGACTTTAAATCTGTCTACAAGGTGGTCACCTTAGTGAGTTGGGGTGTGTTTTCTCCAATCCACGAGTACTAGTTGTGATCAGTCTCTAAATGATACTGGTGGACTCAAAACCCTTTGGAGCAGCAAGAGTGAGAAAGCTGACTCACCTAAGTGCACATTCTTGTGTTACAAATAACCCTGAGTCAATCCAGGATAATTTCAATAAAAGCAAGAGTATCAACTGCATTTCTGCTGTAACCAAGAGAAAAATCAATAAAAAACTTGAAATTGAATCAGAAAGTTAAAATGTGAGGCACCTTTCCTCAGAGGTGGCTGACTGATGTATCACATTGCAGACAACTCAGTCATAAAGATTTCTGAAAACATGTATTTAGGTCTCCTGTAAGCAAGGAGGTATTGCAAGTCTCGAGCTAAAAGCTATGAGATAAATGCAGGAAATCAAACATATTATTTCTGCCAGAGAAAAGTACAGAAAGCCTTGTTTGGGTTTTGTTATTACTGTCAATTCTGCATAGAAGGCACCAACTATTGCAGATAACGAAACAGGTAATTATTTTCCCTTCCCTTCTGCAGAGGACTGAGCAAATAATGGAGTTACTGTTTTGACTTAGAAAACCTACACAATTTTTTAAAAAGCTGGTACTGCTTTGTTGCAATCAACTGGTTTTTCTCTTGAGACTTCTAGTTTTTCTTTGTTTCAGTCTGAACTAAGACAATGGTTTTAGCAGTCTCTCTGTCTGGGGTTCCTGCATTCTGTTGAAACAACCAGAAACTTTTGGAAAATGATAATTTTGAAAGTCTCTGGTCATGTTGGAAGGCAATGTTGCTTAGACTCCTGGATGAAGCTGCAAGTGGATAATAGCATAGGAGGTCTTTTAAAAAAAATTCTCTTGTGGGGAAAGAGGGAGGAAGGAAAAATCTTTGGATAATGCTACTGAGGGAATTAATCAGAGAATGGAAACCGCATTGGTAGACCAGATATTTTTTATGTCATAGCATTTCCACAGATACACAATACTGAGTATAATTTGAACTGGTGAGGGGTGCTTGGTGTAAGAAGTTCTCTATCATGAATATTCATTTTATTCTTCATGGTATTAGCCTGTCTTCTATGCTGATCTCTTCTCTCTGGTATCCAGGGGTAAGAAAGCTAGACTGTGAATGAAAAAGAGAGCATCCCTGTATCCAGAGAATGCCTCTTGCAGTAGGGAATTGGTAGGAGTTAAATAAGAGGAGCAGGAGTGTAATTTGTTTTGCCTTTTCATGGGTCTGTTACCAAACAATATGTCATGGCATACCTTGGAGATGCCTGTTTATCTCTAGCAATTACAGTCTTGATAACTGGCTCACATACCAGTGTCTGCATTTCTTTGCATGTGTCCTATTCCTCCAAGCTAAACTCTGCTTATTTGGGCAGAATGGGTTCTCAAAATTACTCCTAAATTAGTTTTCTGTCCAGTTCGTTCCTTGGTTTTGAGGGAAGGAGAGAGAAATCTCTTGTTTTTTTTCCTTCTCTAAGACAGTTACACAGTCTGACAGCCAAACTAGGAGACTCCTTGGTGTGAGCTGTCATCTTAGACTAGCAGAGCAGTTCTTAAAAGACAGCACCTTTGCTGTTGACTGGTTGATTGCTTCATATTTTATTTTCTGTCTATTTCCACTATTTACTGTTCCACTTGGTGTTTGTCACTGTATATGGTGCATTACTGTTGTATTAACCCCAAGGAGTTGCCTTCTCTGATGATATCAAAGCAGATCATGCAGTTCTTGTGTGCACCACGTTAGCCTGATGAAGCAGAAATTAAATGAATGTAGTATTTGTCGTGTGTCTTCCTGGGTCACTAAAAAGAAGAAAGGAGACTGGAAAATATTATGTCTCTAGAGTGAAAGGACAGCTAGCTCCTCCTCCCCTTTTCCACTTAATAGCTGAAATTAGTCAGTTGTAAAAACGAAGAGATTTTTGCATTTTAAAATCCATTTGTTGGAAAAATTAAAATGATTTATGTGCTCCAGAGTTATGAAATCATTGAATTTCAGTAGAATTGTTTGCTATCCTGTGATAATTTATATAAAATATTACTGCAGTACATGTAATTATAGTTGGGTATCTAAATTTGAACTGTTAATTATCTTTAGCTGGCAATTTCATGGAGGATAATCATATTTCCATCAGTTGAAAGTGAACATTTTAAGTAACAGACGAGCTACAACCCACAGGTTTTTGGCAGTAATTGCTGCTTCTCCCCTATTTTCAAGATAAATTTCTTAATTAACAGCTGTATGGCAGTGTCTCTCTGAAATATTTCATCCTCTTAAAGAGGAACTGAGGGATATAAGGAAGGAATGTCTTAGATATGCAAGGGAAAAAAAAAAGATCTCCTGCAGGGTTTATTGTCTTCTTAATTCAACTGTAAATACTGAGGAATGGTTGTGTTTAACACTTTTACCACTTCTCTGACATATTTACCTCTCAGTGCTCCATAACAAAGATGGTTTGAATTCATGAGGGGCTCGTGACATGGACTCTTTAAAATTTAGTTTTGCAGCCCCAATAATAAATCTTGCTCATGTGTTTGAGGTTCAGATGACACGTGTGTCTCCAGCAGGAAACTAGAGGTGTAGCAGCAGGATGTTATTTCATCAAGGGATGCACATCTGACCTAACAGAAAATCAGTCAACACTTGATATTCCTGTTGCCTGCAAGGAGAGGAGTGCACAAGCCTGGGACCACACTAGAGCAGCACCAGCCTGGGTGTGTTCAAGGACCTGTTGCATCCTGATGTCATTCTGTCATCTGTAAATCTGATGCAAATTCATTAATTAAACCCAATTTCACCAAGTGTAGTTGAGAAGCTCATGGCAGTGAGTGAAGAATAAAAGCCACACACTGCAGAGAAAGATGTCTTTGTAGTCTGGGACAGTTGTATGATTAGAGCTGAGCTTACAAGACAGTCTCTTGAAGCTCAGATTAATGCTGAGGTTGCCTTGATTGGAGCATGAGTGCTGAGCTCTTCTCTTTGAATTCCACAATTTGAGTCCTTCTAGGCTTGTCTTTACTGTGTTCTCAGACAAAGGGGACTTGTTCAAGCTTTCTGTCAACAGAAATACCAACACAGCCTATGGAGCAAGTTCAATTTCAGAATTTTTGTACACAAACAAATCAGAACATAGTTCTCCCTAAGAGGTGCAGCCTGAGACCACTTTGGATATTTCAGGTGTAATGAGGTATCTTGAAAGGTGCATGAAAATAAAATGTCAGAAAAAATCAAAAAAAGGTTCACAAGAAATCACTGTGGCAGTCCTGCCAAAACAACTTAGTGATTAATACTCTAGTCACTTGCTTTTCAGATAATACAGGTCTAACATGTCTCTGTCTCTGATACCTCCTTTTTGTTTCCCACTTCCCTGCCAACATTTGTATTTTGGGATGTGCTTTTCATGTTGCTTCTGCTGAATTGTCTTTCTCTGTGAAAATAATTTAATAAAGCTAGGCCTAAGGGAGGGTGATTGGCTCTCCCACTTGGAAAAAAAAATAAAATATTTTGCCTGTGATAATAAGCTCAAAAAGTTCCCTGGGAATTGTGCCTCTATAAAACCCACTTTGAATTGAATTTCAGCATTAAGATTTATGCAGCCATTTGGTATCATACTTTTTCCTTCAGGAAAGATAAATATTTCAGTCTTTGAATGGTGTGAAACTGAAAACATTCACCAGTAGCCCTAGCTAAAATTGCAGGAGGCTGCTGTGCAATTCCACTGATGAATAGTATGTGTTTGCCTTTGGAAAATGCACACTAATCACTACAAGTATAAAGCATCACAGACAAAGAGATGGATCATTTTTTGTGGTAGTTACATAGAATGGATGCATTGCAGTTTCATAATTTGTTGCCACTTAAATAAGTTGAGGATTTTTTTTTTCTTCAGCTCAAAAACTGCTTAGTGTAAAGAAGACCAGTATTTTGTGCTTAGCAAAGCATCCATTAACACTTGAGAAGCTGCAGAGCCTCATGGTGTAGTTCAGTTTCCAAAAAGTACTCACAAAAGCAATTACATTTTTAATGAATAATTTATTTGGGGTGCTTTAGATCAGATTCTTGCTCACAGTTTCTCACTTTATGCATTTCAACTTGTAATCAGTTTGGTCCATATAGATTTTTTTTTAATTCACCTAGATCCCCTACCTGGAGAGAATTAGATGTCAGGATGGGGTCACTAGTTACTCTGTGTTTCTTCTGTGTACTTCTTTTTTTAAAGGAAGAGATTAGTTAGATTCATCTGATGTGGTTTTATTTATTCCAATAACAATAATGCCCAAGAGGAAGCTGGTTTGTTTTTTTTTAATAGAATAATAGAATCATAGAATGCCAGGTTGGAAGGGACCTCAAGGATCATCTGGTTCAACCTTTCTAGGTAATATTATAGTTCATACGAGATGGCTCAGCACCCTGAGTACCATTATGGTACATTTTTAAAATATGCCTTCCAAGAGCAGTCCCAGATACCCCACCTACACAAGACAAGGTGAAAGGCATTCCCTTAAGTTGGTAACACTTAAACTATTAGTGTATGTAAAGGTTGAAACAGCACTTTCTTGTCTTCACACAGAAGTCAACAGCTAGCCAGTTAGTTGTAAAAGCCTGTTTAATTTGGTTTGGTTTGACTCTTCCATTTTCTACCCTCTACTGGTGGCTCATCCATCTGATCTGCAAGGCTTGGACCTGGTACCTTTACAGAGTGCCATTATCCCCCTTCAGGTTTTCCATGGTGGCAAGGTTCTGCACCCTTTGCAGGAAGAAGGCTTAGAACATGAATTCCTTGGGCAGAAGACATGCTGGCTGTGGAGTTTTTTCCTGGGAAGTTCCTTGTCACTGCTGTAACAGTCAATGAACAGACTCTGATGGTTCCTTTACCTTCTACCTCGATAGGTGCTTGTAGCAGAGTGCATCAATTCTGCAGGTACTTGATTATTGTGAAGTGGGAGCAACCCCTCTTGTGGCAAGGCTGTTGGAGAGCCTTACTGATATTTTTGCCTACACAGCAATGTTTATCTTTCTCTTCCTGTTTTAAGTGTTTTACAGAATCAATGCCAGCTTTGTAGATAATAGTTTGAAATAAAAACCATATAAAGAGAGCATGATACATGTGACTTCCAGTGATTCCTTTAAAGAAACATGAGCAATGTGCATTATGAATCTCAGCTCCCTCCCAAATCAGTACGGAGAGGTACAAAGATGTGTCAACCCAGGATTTTTACTGGTGTTTAAATAGGCCTGTTGGCCTTAAAACGTTTACCTGATGCTAGCAGAAGATCAGGAAATGGAATTAAACAATAAGGGGACAAATTAAATATTACATAATTTGTTTTCCTCTCATTTCAAGTTGACTCATAGCACCTATTCCTGTAAGACCTACATTTTCCCATTTTGTTCCCAAAATTCCCTTCATCTCAGTTAGTTTCTTAAGAAGCCTTAGCTGCCTTATTTCAAGAGAACAGTTTGATAACTTCCAGAAGGCAGAGAGAGAACAGTGAAACAGCACAAACTTGGAGCTAGGGCTCTCCAGGAGCCAGGGTTCATCCTTGGCTGAGTAAATAAATCCCTTCAGCTCTTTGGGCTTCTCCTTGACTCTTTGGCTTGTTCTCTTCAGCTGCAAACCTTTGTGGAGCAGTGTTCTCTCTGTGTCTGTGCAGTGCTGGGCTGCTACAATGCAAATATTGCATTTTCTGTCTTTCAATAGAGTCACAAAATCTACAGTGCTTTATCAAGACCTGACAGAATGTGTTCCATGTCTCAGGAGAGATTTTTCCTATGGTCAGCAACTTTTTAGCATCAGGGCTTTGACTTGAGTAAGATAAACCAGTTGTTTAACTATCTCAAAGGTTTGTACACAAGAAGGTAAAATCCAGTCTGCAAGAAGGCTCTTATTTACTCAGGACTGTGTATTATAGTTTAAAGTTTGCCTTCAGCTTCCTTCTGACAAGTACAGAATCAGCACTGGTCGAAAAAGCTTCTAGGAAACAATATATTTGCTATACTGGTTTGATGACTAATCAGCAGTCTGCCCTGTTCTGCCACATCAAGTGATTAATTTGTGTGTTGGAAGATGAAGTGCAAATCTTCAGTAACTGCATTCAAACAACTGTGTAATAGAAAGTTAGGAAACCACTCCATTGTACCCTCAGCTAAAATTGACCATCCCACAGATTTAACAGCAGAACAGAAAGCAATTAGGTTGTCACATCTAGCATTTGGGAACATGAGGAGAAGGGCACTTGAAAAGCCTCAGCAGAAGATTAGAGAGAAAATGTGTCTGGTCCAGCACTGCTGGTGATTTTACCATTAAATTGATTGCAAAATCAGACAGAATTTTGTGTAATGCCTGTGACCTCTTAGGTCTTATAGAGGTGCTTAGATATCACAAAGATAAAATATAAAGGTAGTCAGGAAAAGGATTTAAATTTTTTTAATATTTTTTTTTTTGCTCTCTGTGCTTTGCATGGTTATATTCTATTTTGATCTCTGCAGTCAGGAGCAAAATTAAGTATGACATTTGTGGAGAAAGTAGATGATGTGTTTCACAGAGCTGCCTGTTCAGCCACAGCACTAATTTTCCTAAAGTAAAAAAGATGTTATTTTAAAAAATACTAAGATGCATCTTTAAAAAACTTTAATCCATCCAGCATCTCTGGAAGCTGAAAAGCTGCAAGAGGAAAGAAGTTCAGTGCATAAACTTGGTGCCTGAGTCCTGTCATCACTGCCCGTTGAGCATGTTCTATAGAAAAAGGTTACTGGAACCTAAAGATTTCATTTAAATATAATTTGCTTTGAACCTTAACTTTTTAGAATAGATCTAAAATCAGGAAAGTCGTGCTGAGGGTGAAGCATGAAGGAGCTTTTGTGGCTCAAGTTAAAAAAAATTACTTGAATGTTTAATTTAGTTTGCAAATAAAACCAGGGATTCTTTCCACAGCTGATGTCACCACCAGAGGAAAAATGTCAATTACTAAAGGAAAAAAAATTCAATTGCTATTGGCCAGATGAATGACTAGAGGTACAACAGTATTTGCAGATGTGTTAGATTAAGTGGAATCCGAGTATTTATGAGAAGGAAGTGGATTTGCTTTGCAGTGTTGACTTGCCTGATTGCTTGCTTTGCTTCAGAGATAACACCCCTGCTGGGGAGATTATAGATGGAACTTGTGGGAAGCTGCCTTTTCCCTTTCAGTTCTCAAAGCACTGAGAACACTGGGGTTTTTTAAAGTTTGTAAGATCATTATTGCTTTATTTTAAAAAAGAAGGAGAAGGAAAGCCTCTCTACCTAGGCAATGTGCTACATCCCTTTAAAATATGAATTTAAAATACTACTAATAATTTTAAAATACTAAGTTATATCAGCATCATTTATATGGTTATATAGGAATCACCATTCCAATTATGAAACCCCCTCAATTTTTTGCCTCTGTTAGCTCTTAATACCACCCTAGAAAGTCCAAGACTTCTCTGCAGTAGAAGGATCCTGCTGTCAGATCTTCAGGGATAATACCCTCCAGCGTCAATGACAAAGTACTGCAATGATGTGTTTTTTCTGTATCAGTTGCATTTTCAGGCCTTGGCTTTACCACCTTCTACTTGGCTGGGAAGCTGCACTGCTTCACAGAAGTTGGCCGGGGGAAGAGCTGGAGGCTTTGTGCAGCAATTCTGCCACTCTACTGTGCCATGATGATTGCCCTGTCACGGATGTGTGACTACAAACATCACTGGCAAGGTGAGCCATGGAGACACCTTCTTTTCTTCTCTCTTTTACTCGGTGAGGCTGAAGTAACTCGCACTGACCTTCATAGCTTCAGGGCTATGCCACAGCAGCCTCTTCCCTCACAGTAGGTGCTTCTGGAGAGCAACACCACTCAGCCCAGCTGCACCTGTCCCGGGGAGGCTGTATCAGAGTCTGTTAAAATTCCAGTACGAGATGTAACTGATGTAGAAGTTTATACTATTTATTCATTACACACATATTACTAAGCTATGATTTTAGTTCTTCATTCTGTTAAGTCAGAATTATATTACAACTTACCCTCCCACAGTGGGTCCTTCAGACATAGACCCAGTGGAGAGTCCAGCAGGTTGTCCACATGTCGTTCCTCCCATGTCCACAGGTTGTGTTACTACTGTCTGTCAGCATCTACACTTTCTCTGTCAGAAAATCCTCCCATCTATTATTCCCTTGACTCTGTTTTTCATCACCTCTGTACCTGCCTGTCTTCTCTCACATCTCCCCCAAAGTATGCCAGCCTGTAATTACTTTTCCCCTGTTTATCCCCATATTCCTTTCAGAAATACTAGACTTGGTATTCTGATACTGTTATGTAGGTCATCTAGGCTTTATGTGGCCTTGCAGATTATAGTCCCCTAAAGGAATATTTTCTGAGACATGTCATTCTCTTGGTTCCTCCACAAAGTGTCAGTTCAGCAGAGCGTATCTCTGTCCCACTGAGCACTTCCTTATCTCATACAGCAGTCAGCAAACCAGAGCAGAACTCATCCATGCTTTTTCTTGCTGTGTTTTTTTGTGGTTGTTCAGCATCCTCCTCTTCCGTAGCTGCCTAATCACCAGCCATTGGTCTTGACATGTTCTTCAAGGAGTCTCCTGGTTTCCTGCAGATGCCTTGTCTTGTTACAGGGCTCATTACTCCTCTTTGGTCACCAGTTGGAGAAAGTCTCCAGCAGGAAGCTGTGCTGTGCTTGGCCAGGCTGGCAGGGAGGACAGGCAGGAGTTCCCAGTCTCCTGCTCCATGTGTGACACTGGGCTGGTTGGGGCTCTCTGCTAAAGTGAGGCTGTGAATGGGAGTGTACAGGTTTACTCTCTAGTTTTGAACATGTTTGCAGTTTGCACTGTCTCTTGCCAAGAGGAAGAACTATTTATGTACTGAAACGTGTGCTATGAGGCAGATCATTGTGATGTATTTTATACCTGGTAAAAGAAAACTGCACCCAAGGGGTTGTAACTGTGTCCATTAAAGCCACTCCTAATTTTGTCTTTGAGGTTTAAGGAGATGGAGCTGAAAACTCAGCCCTTTCCAAGCTAAGTGCTGGCAAACATGATCCTGCAGGTGACCAGTGCTTTTACCTGAAATATTTGTATTTCCAAAGAAGAGACTAGTTCACTCTAATATGCAGCACAGCAGCTCAGGCCTCATCTTTTATGCTCAGCAGATTCAACTGATTGTGTTAAATTACTTATGATGGGTTGGTGAGAGAGTCTTAACTATGCTATGGGGAATGAACAAGGGCCATCAATATAATGTCCAAGCCTCCACATACTGTAGGTGGAAGAGGGAGGGAGTATCCTTACATTAAAAAGGCATTGAGAGGGCTCAGGACATTATTTTTATGAGTACTGTGTGAACTCCCTTCAGTTTGGCTGGAGAATTCAAGATCTTAGTGTTGGTATTGGTGAATATTAAGATATTTTATTCTGAATCCTGAATGTATTGACTGCTTTTAATTCCCTAGATCTCTGTGTAGGCTTATAACTCCAAAAATGTTAATTTGCTCATTAAATAAGTGGAAATTTTGTATGGAAAAAAGTAAAGATAAGTACTGAGACTGAAGAATAGTCTCTTATGGGCAAAGAAAAAAAAAAAGTGACTACCATGAGAGAAAATTACCATGAGAGAAAATAACCCTGTGACTACCATAAGCTCAAACAAAACACAGAATTGCTGTCTTCAAAACCAGGAGTCAAAATAGGTGCCCATGTTTTTGCTCAGTACCCCCAGTCAGGGTCAGTAAGCTAGAAATCTTTGGCACAAATCAGGTAGTAAATTTGTCATACTGTGGTGCCCAAACTGAGACCCAGAGTTGCTTGATTTGAAAAATAGTCTAGGTAAGTTTTCAGCAATTCTTGGAATACTGGGGGATTCATAGAGGTCTGGCAGAAATCTCGTGTTTCCCTGTAATTAAAAAGTAGAAGTCATAGGCTTGACCTTATTGTTAAAATTAAAAAGCACCTGGAAGAGCATTCAGCCAACCATGGTTAAAGGAGGGTGATTAAGAATTGCCACCAACACAGGTTTGTGGAAAAATTAATCTTGTCACAGAAACTACACTTTTTAGAACTTGGTTGATGCTGTAATGATATATTATAGCGAAAATTCTTGTCCTTGGGACCTTTTGTACCACGACAGCTTGACAGGGGCTGTCCAAATGGTACAAAATCAGTCAGTTTCCAGTATGGGCAGGAGAAGCTTCCATCTGTTTGCAAATACTGAGTGCACACAATTGGCTTTTACAGTCGTACTAGAGTCTCTGTTGCATTTGTTTGAGATAGTTTTGTTTTGTCCTTTTGTGTATAAGATAGAAGAAAGGATCTCCTAAGTCATTGTCTCATCATCTTTCTCAACAGACAGCTGTGACTTCTAATAATATTTCTTATGATTATCTATTTCAATCTTAAATTTTTCAGATTTTCTTGCCATAACTAATTCCTGTTAAAAGGCTGTTCAGAATCTCACTCCTTTGATGATTACAAGACATTTATTAACCACTGAACAATAACCACAAGGCCTTTGTTTTATCATATACTAGGCTGACAAACTAGGGCAAATAAGCTATGTTTATTTTAGACAAAAAGAATTTGGATTGATTAACCCTTCTTTGTCATTAAACTCAATAGTTCACAGTTTGAATGAACTGTGTTTGAATGAAACCCTGTGGTTTCATTCTAGCTGAAAGTAAAATACAAGTATGCACAGATGATAGGGTGGTGCTTAGTAAGCCTTGTTAAAATGAAATGTGGTGTCAAGTCTTATTCTAGCCAGAGCCTTTTGCTTCCCTTTCCTTATTGTGTTCAGATCTGAGGCTTTCAGTCATTGTGTACCTTAAGTGGAGTTTGGCTCTGATTATTTGAAGATGAAATACAAGACCAGGTGAGCATATTAGCGAGAGGCAGGGAGAACATGCCAACAGAATGAATCCTCTTACCCTTCAGGTGCTCTGTGGTTCCCATGGGAGACTTAAAATTGCCTTTGTGTGAGAGCTGCAAACATACATATTTTATTTTATTTTCCAGTAAGTGTATGGGTTAGTAAATAGCATCAAAGAAAGATACTAAGATGTTAAAAAACAGTTAACAGGCATGCTTAGTCTTTGACCTTTCAGTTGCTTTTAGGAAGGATTCACCCAGCTTGAAATTGCTCTTGACAGCTGTCTTTCCCAGGGGCCTTTCAGGAGCTGTGAAGTGAAATGAATTCTTGTAGCTACAGGGGCCACCTCCTGAAGAAAGATGATTTTCTGTCTTTACCCAACCTGCTCCCTGTCCGCATTGGAGGATGCCTCCTGGAATAAAGAACAGTCAAGGGAAGATCTGGCACTTTAGCTGCTGTCTTTCCTGGGGATGCTTGGGCAAAGACAAGGAGCAGACTGCTGGCAGGTGTACCTGTCAGTGGGAGAGCTCTGGATGCTCTAATCAGCCTAGTTCAGCTGCATTGTTCACAAATGGGAAATCTGGTGGTCGTCATTGTAAAGCATGGGAAACTGGAAGAAGATACATGAGTTGCCTCCTCACAGGTGTTGGTCAAGGGTAAGCTGGAACATGATGAACGTTTAATGCTCCATGGAGACCAATCTAGTCCCCTTGTTTGTCTCCTGAAACAAAGCCAGCCATCTACATTTGGGGTATTCAAAATGTTGGAGATGTCCCCAAGAAAATACTGGTTTTATTCATCCTACGTGGTTGTGATATTTGGCTCCAAATTCTTTATGAAAATTTGAGCTTCACATTTTCTGGGTTAAACACCTCCAGGTCAACCAAATGTCTTTTATTTACAGTTGTCACTACTGACTGTCCTTCCCATGGTAACATCCTTCTGGTTTGTTTGCTTTTCTTATCCAGATGCTTTCGTCGGAGGGATCATTGGCCTCATTTTTGCTTATATTTGCTACAGACAACACTACCCTCCTTTGGGTAACACAGCTTGTCATAAATCTTATGTCAGTCTGCTAGATCAGAACTCTGTGAAGAAAGAAGAGAGACCTACAGCAGATAATACTACTGGGCTGCCTCTAGAGGGAATAACTGAAGGTCCTGTATGACTTTCAGAAATGTGCCGAATGAACTTTTAGCCTTCTCACATTTCCTCCAAACTGGTTTCTTAACACAGTGTTTCTTACTGGATGTTTTTTTTTCCTTTTTGTAAAGAGAAATACTTTATTTTTAATGCCATAATATCATCATACTTTCAAAGTCAAATTTTCAGTTCACATTGACTTGCTGAATTATCTGTTTTCAGTCGACTGCAAACAGATAGACTACTTGAGGGAAGTGGAAAGAACATGAATGAAAATAGTCCCATGTGAGAATGGTTAAGAAAGTAATTTTGAGAAGATGCAGTTGAGGATATAGTAGATCTGGAAACAGATTTTCTGAAGTTCTGAGTATCTCCTAGAAAGTTCTGGTTGTTTTCAGCACTCATTGATTTTGATAGGTGATGAGTACACACAGCAATTTTCATCAGATGTTCAGCATCTGTTCTGGCCAGCCATTTCTTTATATAATTTGATCAGTTAGGGCATCATTCTTATATTTATCTTGTTGCCTTCTAACATAAAAAAAAAAAAAAAAAAAAAAAAGAATCTCCATGTGCTGGTAGAACTTTTTATTAATTGTCAAGTTCTGACAAGGTCATTCTGAGCTACTAATGATCAAACACCCAAAAGGTATGAATGGTTCAGTGTCTGTAAGAGCCAAGCCTTGTTGCATTAGTAGTTCCACAGGATGATACTGATGTTCAAGAAATTCCACATCTTGCAATAACATGGACGTTCATAGGATGGATTAGAAAGTTGGTATTACATCATTACCAGTTTTTTGAGAGCTCTTGCATTAATTACCATCACAACAAAATTAAAGAGCACCCATGACATTCAACAAGCTGAAGTCTTGAAAACAGATTAAAAAAAAAATAATCCTAAAACTGTGAGGATAAAGAAACACCATTTTTCTGTGAATCTTGGTGTGCCATGTTCATTCTTGTATAGTGACTCACTGCAGCATTGGTGATCTGAAGAAATACAAAGATTTTCATTTGTGAGTTTGAACGCACAACCATGAACGCTTGTGGGGGTCTCCAGCACTGTAACATTCCCAGAGGAATGCTAGAGGCAGTTTTCCACTCAACCCATTCCACATTTTCAGCTCATCATCTTCCTGAGCGTGGTGTTTGCAAAGGTTGGCTTGGGACCTGAACTGAAGCTCACCTGAATCAAAGCACTTTTGGTACGGAGAAGGTTACTGAGTGTACGACTTCAGTTAATTTATTATTGGTGGGATCCTCTTTTGTTATGGATGCCCTATGCAGTATACATCCCTTTCCTGTGAAATTCTGTACCTTTGGATGGCAGAATGTCAAGATTCCAGAATATTTTCTTTCTTAGAGAATCCTGTGGAAATGCAGGCAAAATGTTCCAGGCCACGCCTTGGCAGTTGAACATTTCTTAGCTGGAGCTGCTGGTTGAAGCACTCTAGGTGGCATTGATCAACGACCATTATTATGGTGCTTTAGACTGGAAGACACTGCTGCCATAACTCTGGTTTATGTGTTCCTGTTGGAATATGTATTGGCCTTGTAGGCATTTTGTGATTCAAACAGCTCAATGTCTTTATGTAAGGCTTTATGTAAGTCATTTACTTTTCTCAAAGGTAAGCTTTGTAGATATATATTTTTTTTTTTTGAGAAGAGCTACTTCCTGATTGGCAACACTTGAATTTTTATAGAAAGCAAGTAAATTAGAATCCCTTTAAAAAGAAAGAATTTTCTGCCAGAGGATGAAATGATAAAATGTATAAACTTATATGATATTTGGAAGTAACTGTAAATAGGAAATGGCATTAAGGAACAGAATGTTACAGGCATGAACTCAGGAGAGTTCTGTGGAAATTAGGCCTGATTTATTTATAAAACTGATCCCAGTTTGACTGGGCAGTTAGAGACAGGATTTTTTACTGACAGTTACAGTAATTCTGAGCTCTAGAATTGAGACAGTTACCCAGATGCAACTGACCTTGCTGGTGCATATCTACTAGTTCACAAAACTAGCATCAGCAAAGCAAAATTATCCCAGCATTGCATTTGCACTGGATTGGACAGAACACTCCTCTAGTGTAATTGAGGTCTTATTCTAGTAATCCACACAGTTCAGTGGAGGTTGAATCTTTCTAGAATGTTTTTAAACCATCCTACAGAATTCTGTAACAGGGATAGCATTTTCTATTACTTCATTCTATGATTCTATGATTCATATGGGAGGATTAATGACAGCCCTAGAGTAAGGGTATCATGTCTTTACATTGTATAGGGCTCAGCCATCAGCTTTTTCTTTCAGAAGGAACCTAGTCTTCCAGATTATATGCAAATGTTAAAAAAAACCCACCAAACAATCAAAATTAGACGTTTAATACTGATGCATAGAGTGTTTTGCATGTTTTTATAGAGACCTGGCTTATTCTCAAAAATGAGTGAGGCCTCCTAACTGTGCTGTATACATTCCCAGTATTTTAATGGCTTTTGATACAAACCAGCTGTCTTCTTTGGGATGGGGAAAGCTTATGCAGCCCTCAGATATGAGCAGTGGCTGTTAAAAGATTGGAATATGGAGTGTAAAGCAGCATAAAGACTTCCATTGCAAGAGTAATTGGTGAACTTTGCAAAGCAGTAAAGAATACTATTTTAATGGGAATAATTACATTGAAAGTCATAAATAGACAATGTAAAAGCTCTGATTAAAATGTAATTAAAATTTTGAAAGGCTTAATGAAATGAAACTTGTGGAGGGAGCTGTAGGTGCTGTAATTACCAGAAAAGTCAGTGTAGGGAAGGCATTGTTGTGGATCAATGTATTTTAATCTCATGCTTTCTCAATGTGAAGGAAATGTAATGTTGTAACACACCAATAAAACAACACATGAATGTGGGTTTGTACACCTGTGTATTACCATTTTTTTTCAGAAGGATACAAAAATTACCAACAGAGTTTCTTAATAAACCATGTGGGATGTTACAAAACCCAAGCCCTAATGTGACTGCATTATTGATAAACAGCAGCAGTTCCAAGAGCCTTGTCTGATACCATTAAAACAGAACAGTCCTCCTCCTTTAGCCAAGACATGCTTATCCAGCATCTTTTCTGGGAAAATGTACTGTGTGAATCTTCAGGGTTGAAATGTTAATGTTCAGAATGTGTTCAGAATTGCCATAAGCAACAGGTAACCTGCTCCAGTCCTGCTGTGGGAGCAGGAAAATGCTCTCATGTTTTTTCAGTCAGTAGAAGCTTCCAAGTGTAATTAATGCACTTAAAAAATGTGAACAACATTCAGCCATAGCACAGAATACAACACTTATGGGACTAGATCTCATTACAGCATTACCCAGTGGAATGAAAACAAGCTCCAACAAGAGGACTCAGGTTGCCTTTGTCTGACACCAACCTCTTACTCTTCAGCCACCTGTAAGAAGTGAGTTTTGCAATTCTTAGCGTTGCGGTGAGAAGCAGTAACAAGTGAAGAAGTGTCCAAATGCACTTGTGCTCTCAAGTTCAAGGGAGTTCTTATTGTGACTCACAGCTGGAGCAGAAGCAGATTCCTGCTCTTCACAGTTCTGATGTTATAGGTTGAGCAAAACCACATCTGATCCGCGAGATGCTTGGGGTGACTGGTGAGTCCACTTGTACCTGCGGTTCGGAGACAACTATGCAGGAAAATTCTCGGTTCCTCCACAGTGCCCTCAGAGAGCAGCCTCCCAACACAGCCATGCTCACAGCAGGCTGATGCTTCACTTCTAAGAACCTTCTGAGGTACAAAAAGCTTCATAGTCTGTCCTGTCATCAAACATCCTCAGCCTGGCAAAGGTATCAGTGTATCACCCATTTAAAACAGCAGGGATCCTGATGTGGCTACTTCAAGAGGAGACAGAGCTTACTGAGTAAAGATGTCCTTCTTCAGACTGCTGTCTAATGAAACTACATTGTTAGCTGTATGCAGTGAAATACAGAAGCTTTGGAAGTAGTTTCTTCCAATCCTCCTTATTCTGCATTTCCAGCACTGTGACAGTAGTGCCATCAAAAGCCTGTTTCTGTCTTCCAGCTTTTTGATGTGTGGTCACTGCAGTAGAATGGAAACAGTCTGTGAAATAAAGAAGCCATCGATCTGCCATTGTGGGAGCCATTTGTTTGAGAACCACAGGTAAGGCCAATTTTGCTACTATTCTAGTTAGCCTCACTCTCAAAGTGACTTCCTAACTCCAGGCAGAAGATGAAGAGTGAAGAGATGTTAATTCAGATATCCATCCATCATGGATGCTTCCAGTTCCTGGAAGAGATACAAACAAGGGAATATTTGATTTATTATTCCCATTGGCTTTGCACATTTCTCCTTGCTGGACACACAGACTAGGTGACTGACTGAGGGTTCCTGGGAGTCTCGTTATTGTCAGAAATCCCCTTGAGCTTTGCATTCAATTCCTCGTATCACATCTTTAGGACAAAAGAGTCCCCATTTTATTGAGGGCAATGTTTACAAATCATTTACTGTTATCCAACAGACTGTTGAATAACTATCTCCCTTACCAGGCAGAATGCACAACAGTGTTGTGTGTTAGTCTGCATTCTGGGCACAGCACTTCTTATCAGCATTACAGAGCATTTGTGTATCCAAAACTTCATTTTCTTTTCATTTCCAATCCAGAGGATTGAAGCTACAATGAAAGGCTGGAGTGTGAGTTCTTATTGAAGCTGATGTAGCACTGCAAAAATAAGGAAGGGAAAGGAACACGACAGCAATGTCACAGTGTCACTCTCTCATCTGAGAGGTGTAAGCTTGTCTCTGGAGTGAATGTGCTGGAATTCATATTGGCTGCATTGTTCAACAAAGATAAAGCCACTTGAAACATCTTCTGTATCAGTGAGGGTCAAAAAGACTGGAGCTGGTCTCTTCAAACAAACTATTTCATGAAACAAAGGGCTAGAAATCACCTTTCCAAGGCTTGTCTGGGAAATGGGAATTCTCTTTCACGAACGTAATGGTTTAGAAAATGCTTTTAATTCCATAGTTAAAAAAATTCAGCATTTTAGCAACATTTTAATAGGAAAGTCTCTCCTCACAGCTCAGTGTATAAAACCCTCTGCCAGTATAGGGAGAGAACAATTTCCACCCATGCTCTTTTGAGGCTTCCAACCCACTTGTGTCCATAAAAGACAAGCAAATGCCCATAGCTGAAGTGTTACTCTGAAATGGGCAGTTTGTTCCTTCCTAATTTGTTCATTTCCTAATTCAATCCTGGGCTGAGAAACCTCCCAAAAATGTCAGTGCAATTCTTCTGTTTCTGTGATTTTTTCTGATGGGAAATAGTTTCATTTCCATTTGTGACCAGTTTCTTTTTAGCATCAGCTGGAGTCCTCTCTTTTTCAACACTGTCAGAAAACTCCTGTGCTTGCCAGCCCCCAGCCTGATGAGTACAGCTGATGAGTAGCTAATTCAGGTTAATAAAGAACAGGCACCATCACAGCCAAAGCAGTCTCCTCCATCAAGTTTCAGTAGGAGCTGGCAACCTTGGAGCAAGGATGGGATACTGGTCTATGGTACGTGAAGAGGTGCTGCAGGAACTCCTGACTAGTAAGTGAAGTTGTATTTTCTGTGGAAAGATAAAACCAGCCTCTATTCTCAAGGTAAATGGGATTAAATTAGTTGTGAGTGTATTTCAGTTGGGAACTTGCAAAGTCTAAACACTGCAGGGTTTAATACTATGAAATTGTAGAACAGCTTCTTTTTCTGTGTAAAGGAGGACAGAAGAATGGACCTTGTTGCTTTGATGGCCCTTAGTTTGTGGAAGGTTTCTGCAGAAGGGATAACCCTGCTGAGCTTTTCTAGCTTTGTATTTTTTTCCCTAACTCTTAATAGGAGGAGCAGCAGGGTTTGTGTTCTGAAGTGCATTCCTCTTTGCCGTTAAATGGAGCCTGGCTTCTAGCTTGAAGGTTTGTAACCGTTGAGGTACTGATTTATAACCAATCAAGGCTATTAATATCTTCTAACTTTACTGGAACACTCAGGCAGGTAAATACATATTTTGCCATTATGTTGTCCTTGCCAAAAATAAGAGGAAAACTTGCATTGCTTCTGCTGCTCACTTCTTGTACAACTGTAGTCATGACAAGATAGTTTATGGAGTTTAATGGCACTGTTAATGACTGTACAGTGAGAAGCATTTATGATGCAGTTAATGCAGCTGTGAAGCAAGGTGCTCATAAGTTAAATCAGAGAAGAACTGCCTCTTTATGTTGTGATAATTCACTAAATAACTGGAGTCACTGCTGTAATTAGTATTAATGCTCAGAATTGTACATTGAGAGCTTTGCTGCCAGAATGCAGTGAAGTAAATAATTCTTTAAGGACTGTGAGCTGGCTTCTCCTCTGCTAAATCTTTGCTGGTAGCATTGCTGACGTTCACCTCAGTACATCAAGATTGTGAAGAATTTGTTTAAACACCAGAACTAACAGGCACAGTACAATCTAAACTAACCCTGTGACCTGAATTTCATTGGCTTTGCTCGGAGCGACCAGGACAAAAATACATCTTGTCAGCTGAGATTGACTAAAAGCGTTTCTGTCATGCTGAATTTTCACTTGGTTTCGAAGGAGAGCAAGAGGTATAATTTACTCTTTTTGGTGTGTTAAAGGAATAAAGGTTAGGTTGAGAGGGGGAAGCAAATCATACAGCGTTCAGGTAAGCAGAGAAAGGTTCAACAATCTTCCTTTTCTCTCCCTGCCCTGGGTGTAGCCTCACAGCTGATACTTTACAGTCCATAGAAGAGCTTTCATAAAACACTTCACCTCTATCTTCAGGTTGAATTGTATGTTTGTTTTGGCTCATTTCTGTATGCCTCCATTAGTGCTCCAAATAACTTTTGTAAGTTCATGTTACCACACAGGAAAAATATGTCTAGAAGCTGAGTTTTTAGGTGTGAAGTTTTCTAAATGGGCTCTCAGTATCTTTTGTGTGCAGTTCCCAATTAAACAGTGATTCCCAGAGGCCATTACTTAAGAAGCTGAGATTTTCCTGCAAAGAGCTGGCTCTTAGAATTTCAGTTAAATGACAAGTTACTTTTTTTGCATTCAGCAGTGCTGGATGCACCCCTGAGCTCTTCAGGTTTTATTCAGAGAAGCTGGAAGTGGCTGATATGGGCTCTGAGCCAGGCTCCACCTGACACTGGGTCCTTAAATGAGGGTTAGTGGCTCTGGGCTTTCTCTACAGTCAACAGACCATTCACTGCATAGATTGCTCTAGAGGAGGTTTTAAACCTTCAACTGCAAGTGAGTTCCCTAACTCTGTTTAGGCATCTGGCATGCACTTGATAAGGAAAACATCCTAAAATTAATATCATTACTGGTCATTAAGAAATAAAACTTCCTTTGATCACTGCTGAAATCAATGGAGGTCAAATGCAGTTGGGGAATACCAGCATTATACTGTGCATTATTTTCTATAAGTGTGTATATGATAAAGTGAGCTGGCAGGCAGGCTTATGCTCTTAGAATCATAGAATTGCTGAGATTGGAAAAGACCTTTAGGATCATGAAGTCCAACCATTAAACCTACTCTGCCAAGTCCAGCACTAAGCCATGTCCCCAAGTGCCACATCCAGACAACTTTTAAACACATCCAGGACTGGTGACTCAACCACCCCTCTGGGCAGCCTGTTCCAATGTCTGACAAGCCTTTCAGTGAGGAAGTTCTTCCTGATGTCTAGTCTAAACTTTCCCTGATGCAGCTTGAGGCTGTTTCCTCTTGTTCTATTGCCAGTTACTTGTGAGAAGAGACCAGCACCTACCTCTTTGCAACGTCCTTTCAGGTGTTTTTAAAGGGTGATGAGGTCTCCCCTCAGCCTCCTTTTCTTCAGACTAAACAGCTCCAGTTCCCTCAGCTGCTCCTCATAAGACTTGTTCTCTAGGCCCTTCACCAGCTCCATTGCTCTTCTCTGCACCCACTCCAGCACCTTGATGTCTTTCTTGTATTGAGGTGTCCAAAACTGGGCACAGCACTTGAGGTGTGGCCTCACCAATGCCAAGCACAGAGGGACCATCACCTCCCTTGTCCTGCTGCCTCACTCTTTCCAACACAGGCCAGAATGCCATTGGGCTTCTTGCCCACCTGGGCACCCTGCTGGTTCATATTCAGCCACCTCTCAATCAGAACCCCCAGGTCCCTTTCTCCTGGACATCTTTCCAACCACTTTTCCCCAAGCCTGTAGCATTGCCTGCGGTTGTTGTGGCCCAGGTGCAGGACGCAGCAGGTGGCCTTGTTGAAGCTAAGATAGTTTGCCTCAGCTCCTCCATCCAGCCTGTCCAAGTTCCTCTGCAGAGCCTCCCTGCCCTCAGGCAGATCAACACTCCCTCCCAACTTGGTGTTGTCTGCAAACTTACTGAGGGTGCACTCTATCTCCTCACCAGGATGGCTGAGAAAGATGTTAAACAGAAGTGGTCCCACCACTGAGCCCTGAGGAGCCCCACTTGTGACTGGCCACCAGCTGGATGTAAGTCCATTCACCACCACTCTCTGGGCCTGGCTGTCCAGCCAGTTTATCCAGCAGAGAGCATGAGCATCCAAGCCATGAGCAGCCAGTTTTGTCATCAGAATGCAGTCTTAAGTCATCACAAATTCGAATTAGTCCTTTACATGAGGTGAACTTCCCTACAGTATAAACTGTTCCACTTCAACAAATCTGAATGTCAATCATTCAAGTTGATATATGAGCTCTGATACAATCTGTCACTCTTTCCTGCTGCACAGCAAAGGCAGGTAATAGGATTGAGAGTTGTCTGGAGTACACGTGGGTTGAATCATGTCTACAAGTTGTTGTTTGTTGGTTTTTGTTTGTTTTATTTTATTTATTTATTTATTTGTTCCTGGTAACACCTAATGAAGGACATGAAAAGGCTTGATGGATAAAAGCAGCTTGGACATGAAACCTGTGGTTACTCCCTTCTTTGGTGGATTGTTTTACTAATGGGCTGTCTTTTTTTTTTTTTACCTTTTTCCTACTAAGACTAAGAGGCTTTGAGCTGAGCTTTTTGCTTTTCTGCTGGCAGAAAGCAGGAGCTGCCTTCATTTTGACTGCCTCGTCTTCCTTGCTAAGCAGAAAAGGGAGATTCAAGCCATATTTTTAGCTTTTTGAAAATTTGAGCTGGGCAATGGCAGAGATGAACCTTAGAGGCTTCCTCAATGAAGAGCTTTTTTTCTCCCTTGTGCAAGGGCACACTCCAACAGCCTCTCCCTGAAGCAAATGGAGACTAATACCATGTACCTGACAGGGCACAGACAATTTATTCTGGATACAGAATGTTTTAATGAGGGAAGCCAAGGAGTGTGGAAAAGAGCTGTGTGCTGTGTACTATAAGCCTGGAGCCTGGGACTGCAAAACAGGTCCTCGTTCCTTCCTGGGAGGAGAGGGAACAAAGGCAACTGGCACTTGAGCATGCATGTTACACAAAAAATAACTGGAAACATTTCCATTTCCTCCCCAGCAATGACTAATGACCTGCATTTCTGCACTGTCCAAATTCATGTCAGCTAATTGGTTTACAACTTAGCAAGTCAGGAAATTTGTTACCTGTGAATGAAGGAGAAGATTGATTTGCCATGAGATTACCATGAACTCTAGTTTGGATTTGTCAGCTCTATAGGCTGTGCTTTAAATATAAGATCAAATTAACTTGTTTCATCCATGATTAGCCACCAACATTATTAAGCAGAGTCCTGCTGGGAATAGATGCCTGTGAAACCATGTGTTATCAACCTGGTGTGTGAAAATGGGTGTCTTTCTGGGGATACTGGTTGGACTTTCAGGAAGGTATCCCTCTTCCTGTGGGAAAGCTTCTATAATTTTCCATACATGTGATAATCATCAGAGACCCACTCTAGTTTGACATAAGCAGAAGGTCTGCAGTGGTATATTTCCCTGCCTCTGCCCTTGATCCAATGTAATTCATTGAGTTAAGCCAGGTTCTGGAGAACACTCTTCATTTTTCAGACTTAGTAACCCCTGGTAGAAAAATGCCTCAAGACCATTTGATTATGTTTAGGATCCTCATTTTTGTGTATGTTCCAGGACAAGAGCATCTGGAAAGCTACAGACAATGACACTAATAAATTATCCTGCAAACTTTTTCAATCCATGCAATCTGAATTTAGGTCACTCATTTGCAAATGAATCTGTCTACCCGTGGTCAGACTGATGTCCTGCAATGAATCCCTGGCACTTAGCTGCAGGCCCTTTAGCATATGCTTAAGCTGGCTGTTGCTGTCTCTCTAGCTGTTGGCCAAAATTGAAATCAGAGCACTCTGTCAAGTGTAGGAGTGTTATACAGTGGGACTGCAGCAAAGATCAGAACCTGGACCTTTAAAATATTTGGCAAAGTCTGAAATGGAAAGAAAACATGAAACTACTGGAGTACAGAAATGGCCCAAAATGAACATGTTCTCCTTATGTAAAAATAAGAACACATACAGGGGGAAAAAAACCCCAAAGTGGTGAGGATTGTTTCCATCATGCATGATGCAGTAGAAAATATTTCAGGGACTTCCAGTTTGTAGTTTTCAGCAGGATGAAGGCAAGTGTGTGGGATTGGTTGTATTTATTCTGAGCAGAACTCGATAAGAATTTTAAAGATTGTGAAGAACCATTGTGAAATAGCTTCTTCTTGAAACAGTAGGCCAAATTCATCACTGTCGTGTGACCTTTTGATTCCTAAATGAGACAGTTTTCTTACCCCCAAATAGCTGTCCTTAGCATTGCTTTGTTTTTTCATCTGGGGACCCTGCCTCATTCTTATGCCCACCTCTTTTATGAGGACAGGCTGAGGGAGGTGGGGCTGTTCAGTCTGAAAAAGAGAAGGGAAGACCTCATAGTGGCCTTCCAGTACCTGAAGGGGCTACAGGAAAGCTGGGGAAGGACTTTTTACAGGGACTTGTAGTGAGAGGACAAGGGGTAATGGTTGTAAACTGAAAGAAGAGAGATTTAGGTTAGAGATCAGGTGGAAATTCTTCAGTGTAAGGGTGGTGAGACACTGGAACAGGCTGCCCAGAGATGTTGTGGGGACTCCATCCCTGGAGGTGTTCAAGGGCAGGTTGGACTGGGCTCTGAGCAGCCTGTTCTAGTGGGAGGTGTCCCTGCCCATGCAGGGGGGTTGGAACTCAATGATCTTCAGGGTCTCTTCCAACTCCAAACATTCTGTGATTCCTGGGTGTCATGAAACCAAACACCTTTTCTGATGCTTTTCCTTGAAGTGGAATGTAGTGGTGCTGGGTCAGCTTAACCTTTCACTACAAAATCAAAACTTGGCTCCAGTTTGCCCACACCCCAGAAGGGTTTTGAAGTAGGTTCCAGCAACCTACCACTTATGGTGGTAGAGATGGGTCCATTTGAAGAATCTGTGTTCTGAAGATATGAAGTGGTTTAATGCCAGGGTTTCAGGCAACAACAGTCCTCAAATCCAGAGCTTTGCTTTGGGGCAGTACAAGCTCTTAGAAGACCAGGGCCCAGGAGTTTTGCAGAGAGCTGAGCTCGTTTGTTGTGTCTTGTTACAACCAGATCAATGCTCTTTTTAGGTCTGTAACCAAAAACTTGAAACAATGCTCAGGGTATTTAGAGGATGCCCTTGTGCAACTTGAAGCCAAAAAGGGAGTCCACAGCAAATGAGCAGAGAGTTTGCCATCCATAGGTGACCATCCAGTTTACTACTAACTTATTCCAGGAAGTTATTGATCACTCTCACCTCTCTTTGATGGTTATCTATAATAACTTTACATATGTATTACTATCATACCTCTATATCCTATTATGTCTTATTAAAAATGACACCTGTATTTCTGCATGATAGAAAACACTGCATTGACTCCTAAACTATATAATTTCTCTGAGATAAACTGCTGTTCACCCTGTGTTTAGGGGGGGGAGCTGTTGCCAATACGTAAGCACATAATTATTTAAGATGAGAACATTAATCAGCTAATATTAATCACAAAATAGGGACTGGATTTCCTGGAATGAAGCCTTTGCTTCCCTAGCTCAGTTTTATGCCTTTGATATTCTACTCAGGAAGCTTCCATATTTTTATTAGCACAACTACTTTTATCAAGATCCACTGCTTGTAACTTCTGCATCTCTAATTTAGGTGTAGCATTTAAATATTTTAATTCTGACTCAGAATTTTTGCTTTTGTAGGCAGCAGGATGGGTTCCTCTGTATCTATTTCTGAGGAACTACTGGGTCTGTAAGTAAAAGTTTAGTTTCTTCTTCCTTGTGACCAGACAACCCACCAGAGCAGGAGAGCTGAGGGGAATGTGGCTCATGATCCTTTCAGCTCTGATCTCTCCCTGGCCTAGGAATCCATCCTTACTGTGTGAGATGTTTTACTCCCTTCCTTTACTAATAAAGTCTCCCTTTTCATCCCCACAGCAGCCAAAGTATTTTACTAAGCATCCTCCCTATGTGCCCTTAGGTGTTGGGTTTTTTAGTAAGCACTTGCTCTCTGTGATCCAGCTGTTTGTTTTCTATTGCCCCAGGCACCTGGCACAGGCATCAGTGTCCCCCACCATTCAATTCTCCAGCTGATAATCACTTGCAGAGCACTTTGGTGCTTTTCACCAAAAAAAATATCCTGTTCACTGCAGGGCAGTAGCTCTGGTTTATTGGTTTCCTCTAAGTGTCCCCGACCCCAATCCCACTTTCTGCAATTTAGCTCTGGCTGCTGCTTTACAGCACATGAGAGCAGATGCTTTTTGCCTTGCAGCTTTGCAAAAGCTGGTAGAGGAAGTTAGTCTTTTCATTAACCTCTTTGATAGCCAGCTGTGCAGTGTCTTTTTCTTTAGGGGTTTTGTGCTTTGTCTGACTCTCTTGTCAAGTTCTTGGATTTCTCCACTTCTAGTGCTGTCAATTGCTGCTGTTTCTTCCTGTTCTCTCAGCTGTCATTAATGAGCTCTTTCCCATGTGTGCCTGCTCAGCTTAGACCTTGCACTGAGTAATTTTGATTTTTCTATTGCATTTATAGGCTCCAGTCTGCTGAGGCTCACTGGGTCCCTTTGCCTTGTAGGCACCAATTGCCTTGTCAGGGGCTAATTCTGGGCCCACTGCATTTCTGTGTGGCTTTTCTCATTTCTCATACCAGGTGTGGTAAGGACCCAGAGGGGCTTTGCTTAGCCAGAGGTGAAAGACTTTTCTGTTCAGTCTAATTGGTGAAACTGAAGGAACCATCAGTGCTTTTTCAGCTCCTTTTGAAGCACAGATGTTCTAAGATTCATGTGAGTGTATGGTTCCTCAAACTCCTGAAACAGAATATCATTATTTAAACTCATCTTTCTGAGTTAAATGAGTACTGTTAAAACTGCAAGAGCCTCAAGAGCAGATAACTTGTTTCTGACAGTGTCTTCTGCCTTGATTTGTTAATCTCTGTAGCTCACAGGTGCAGGGAACTCATCTTCTGCTGTTTACATCTTCTTTTCTTCCGTTCTCCTGAGGCTCTGCCATCCTGTTACTTCTGCTGTCTTCTACTCAAAGTGGTCTGGTTAACTTGCTTTGTGTGTACCAGCTGTTGTTTGGGAATTGGACACTGACAGAGATTTCCATGCTAAAATCCTGAATTCCATCCATCCTGCTGGGCTGGGATGAGGTCAATATGGTGCTTTGCATAAGGCACTTGTCAGTTCTACCTCTCTTGCCCGTCAAGGTGGTTCTTTAGAGCAACCAGGGCTTTTACCCTGAGGTTTGGCTGACTTAAATCATTACCAGTAGAAAATAAAGTCTTAGATGAGTCCCTACAAAGTAATTTCTATGTGGACATTGTACCTCGGAGAACTCTGCTCCAGCAAGAGATAACTTGGTCCTTTGTTAAAATCCTATTTATTCATTATTAATACCAATCTGAGGTTGCTAATTGTTTGAAAATATATGTACTGCAACAACAGAGTGCCTGGCTTTTCCAACTGCATCCATGCATGCAGCCTGACTGCAAGAATGTTTTATTCCTGATGATTGAGTGAAGCTTAATAGATACCATTACTGTACCAGTCAATACAGACAGGAGCAGAAAGGCTTTTACTGCAAATTGTGTGTTTGAGGAGAGTGGACTCATTAATCTAAATATCTACAAGCTTTCTAAAAGTGTCTTATTGACTGTGGCTGTTGGTGCATCAACTCACATATGAGGGACTGCAGAGCCCTGAGGTGACCTCCTTTCAGCCTTGCTGCAGGTTCATGTTCTTATTTCTAACCAGGGCTGAGGACAAGGGACAGGCTGCCCTTTGCTGCTCTGCGTGCAGGGCATGGGAAGGTGTTTCTGATGCAGGTGGTGAATGACATCACCGAGGACAGAAAGCATCCTCCCTCAGAAATAGTTATCTTGGTTTAACAGTCTGTATGCAAAAGGTTTGCTGCTATTGTTAGCCCAGCTCAGTCCATGGTGATGGTCTGGCATTGCCTGTGTGTATTTTTATCTCACTAAAATATAAAATACTGAAGAAGAAAGCAAATATGTGGAGTTTATTCTGTGCCACAGTGATTAAAATATGGACAGGGTGATACTATGGCCCTTTAGGTGGCCTTGAAGTTGATAGGGAATTTGGAGTCACCCAGCATAGCTCAGGATATCTGGGTGAGCTTTGGATTTGTGTTGCAAATGCAGCTTTGATTTTCATTTGCGTTGGAAGACTGAACCAAGCTTACCTTCTGTCACCTTAAAATAATGTGTAGCTTTGTATCAGATAATTTGGTTAACAATTTAAGACCCCTGAGGTGGACAGAAGGTTACTGAAAATGGTTTGGTGCTATGAATAATATATTAACTGACACATTTGTTAGGAAATGACACTGGCTTGGTAAATATACTACTTGAAATTGGAAACAAATGAGTTGTAGATTGTTAAAACACCAAGTCCAGGCAGAAGACTGAGGGGCTGTCATAGCTCTGATCACAGGTTCAGTTTTGGGATCCCACCATGGCTGATGGGAACATCTCTGGCCTGGTCCTTCTGCCAGGGGTGAATTTCTGCAGCAAACATCCCCACACAAGCACTTTGAGACACTTGGACACAGAGCATGCTCTTCTGGATCCTAGTACTTTCAAAACTAGGGATGTAATCTCTTTCCAAGTGATTGGAAGGGGGTTTGTTGCTGTCTCACCAGTAAATCACACCAAGCAACTTAGCAGCAGTTTCATATCATGGAAGGTTAATGAAAGGGAAAATGGAAAGTGTTCTGATAATAGCACCACATCTCTTGGCTCTGAAGGTGCTTCTGTTTAGACAGTCATTATCTTGGTCTTCAAGCAGTCTAAGAAAAAAATATTACAAGTTTATGGAGTAGGAAGCCTACCAGTGAATGGAAAACAGTTTTATTCTGAATTTTTATGTAATGTATAATGAAGAACACATGGGAGAAAGGACTTCATTGCTTCAAACTGGGATGAGGAAGGGCCTTTTGCTAATAATTTACTCATCTGATAAGATGAAGGCTGAAATTTAGGTACAGAAAAATACCTAAAACCCTCCCTGCAAATTCAGAGGTGGTTCCATGCTCCAGGCTGGGACTCCTCAGATCATTTACATCCATCACTTCCAGTTTGTACTAATTCCACCAACTCAGCACAAAACCCTGAGATTTATCACAGGCCTGATGCTCTTGTATATCTCATGATCTCTCCAGTCAGAGCTCCCACCAATTAATTGTGCTGCAAGGAGCTGCTGGTGGAAAACTGCAACCTGCAAAGAAGGGATAAGTGAGCACAAGAACTTTGCGAGAGTCATTTCATTTTGTGTAAATATCATGAGGTCTAATTGTTTACATGGAACCTTTTGGGCCTGAGCAGTTGCAAGGTAATGGAAACAAATTATATCCCATTTGTGGGGTTTTCTTGCCAAAATGTGGAGAGCAGTGACTGAGAGATGCAGATCTCTAAATCACCCTCTTATTTAGTTGTATTTGATCCCTTATCTAGGTGGGGCCAACAGCCCCCCCATGAGTCCAGTTCTGTGATATTTTCCAGTACTTTCTGAAATGCAGCCATGCTCAAAGCCTTCTAAATCAGCTTCCCAACAATGGTAATTTTATTCCTCTTTTTTGATAGCTGTTTGGCTGCATTCCCAGTTTTGCAATGCTAGATGGCTCCTTCTTCAACTTAACTCTGCCTCTTCTCTTGTGTATGTGACAAGTATCCTCACAATCTGTGCATTGGTGAATTTTAGGAATTATTTAAATATAGTAGCAGCAGTTCTGTAATTGCAGTCTAGCTTGGAGTGACCTGACAGATTTGGGTAGACATCTCGGGTATGTGAAAACTTGATTTCCTTGTCTTTACAGAAAGGGAGAGGTGGCTGTGTGATTTACTGGTGAGACAGCAACAAACCCCCTTCCAATCACTTGGAAAGAGATTACATTCCTACTTCTGAAAGTACTAGGATCCAGAAGAGCATGCTCTGTGTCCAAGTGTCTCAAAGTGCTTGTGTGGGGATGTTTGCTGCAGAAATTCACCCCTGGCAGAAGGACCAGGCCAGAGATGTTCCCACCAACCTTGGTGGGATCCCAAAACCGAACCTGTGTTCAGTGCTATGACAGCCCTCAATCTTCTGCCTGGACTTGGTGTTTTAACAATCTACAACTCATTTGTTTCCAATTTCAAGTAGTATATTTACCAAGCCAGTGTCAGTTCCTATCAAATGTGTCAGTTAATATACTATTCATGCCACCAAACCATTTTCAGTAACCTTCTGTCTACCTCAGGGGTCTTAAATTGTTAACCAATTATCTGATACAAAGCTACACATTATTTTAAGGTGACAGAAGGTAAGTTTGGTTCAGTTTTTCTACAGGTAAGGACCTACTTAGGAGGTCCTGCAGTGATGGAGACTTACCCTGTGCCTATTTCTCTTTCTGTTGAATGATGTTATTCTCACTGATGACCAGTAAATGAACTTTTTGATTAACTGCAATTCAAGAGAGTGTCCCCTTCTATAATTTTTTTTAACATGTAGTGACACACACTATGTTGTTCTGTGTTATTTTTGCTGAATTCTCTAAGCACTTAACTTCTAAGTTTATTGTGTCCTCATGTAGCAAAACATCCCTGAACTGACATTAAATATAGGTGGTTTCTCTGATATACACTTAAATGCTGGAAGTGAAGTTTTGAATGAGCTGATGAGAAGAGGCAATTGCTGCTTTGATTTAGTGGGTACTGATTAGCCTAAAAATATTCACTTAGGATAAAAGTAAATGGGAGGAAAATGGGGTAATCATGATCTAGTAATACTGCAGGAGGTACAGGGATTGAATAACAAGTTTGGCAGATTCTGCAAGTGTGTAGAAAAATTGACACTGAGCTTACTCAGTGCAAGGTCATTAATTAATAATTAGCTGTGATAATATGTTTAGCCTGTACATTACAGAAAATTCAGACCCAATCTGTTTCCAGAGGTTATAGCCAAACTGCATAATTATCAAATCATTATTAGCCAAGGGTCTGATTTCTCTCGTGTGTTTTTCTGCTTTCCAAAAAAATATTGTATTTGGATATTTCCTACCTCAAACAGCTTCTCTCAGGATAATGGGACACAAACACTTCAAAATAGGCTAAAGATAAAAAAGATAAATAGTATTTCACAAGAGAAAAGAGAGACATAAATGAATGGAAGAGGGAAAATTGTTTTAAAGTCTAATGATTTAATCATGGTACCAAAGGCAAGAAGGATCAGGCAGAAAAGGAAAAGTATTTCTCTAGTGATCTGTGCTCTGTAGCAAAAGCAGTTAAGTTCTACCTGTTTTGAGAAGGTTCATTCCCTTTCCTTCCTTGGAAGATGCTCCAGTTTGTTAATAATGAAGATTAATATGAAAGCTGTTGAGACTAAACCTATGGATGGGTAAAATCCTTGATTTTTCACATGGATTTGAACTTGACATTCTGCTACCAAGCAGGATTCTCTGGTGATTAGCTAGGCAGTGCTTCATGCTAGGGCTGTCTCAGATTTTACAATGAAGATTACTTTTAAATACTGAAAATGAGGAGGGTTTCTTGTTGGAAAAGCTGTTCCAGATAGATAATCCTGCCATTTAACCTTATTTAACTTGCTCTGTTATTCCCAGTTTCCACAGATGCATTCTGAATATTTCCTCCCTTTACTTATTTCTAGAAAGAAGCCCAAGTAAAACAAAAGGACTGTTTTTCCACAGTTCATCCTGACAATCTCACCTCCCTCTTTAAACCCAAGCAGAAAAAAACTGCTGGACCCTCACAATTTATTTCAGGCTGAGTGGAATTAGTTTAATTTTAGCACCTTCCTGCCCTCATGGTGAAGAATTTCTTCCTGATGTCTGACCTAAATCTCCCCTCTTTCAGTTTAAAATCATTACCCCTTGCCCTGTCACTGCCCTCTCTGGTGAAAAGCCCCTCCCCAGCTTTCCTGCAGCCCCTTCAGGCACTGGGAGGTGCTCTAAGGTCTTCCTGGAGCCTTCTCTTCCCCAGCTCCCTCAGCCTGTCTTCACAACAGAGTTGACACACTTATGGCAGAAGACAATTTTCTGCATGATAGTTAATTAATATGAAGCCAAACTCCATTTATCTCCCCTGACACAGATAACTGTATTATCTTTGCCTTTTCTTTTAAGTACAATAAAGTTTTCTTTCTCATATCCCTGAGTTATGGCCTGATCTCTGGGTTACATTTACATTGATTAAGTGGTTTTGTGGTTGTTGAAGTAAAAAATGTAAATTTGGTGCATGAGAAAACAGATCACTGCCATTACCTGACCGTATGTTCAATAAGGTACTGCAGAGAAGTAATTTACCTTCTGAAGCTCATGGATTGATCTTTGGTGATTGAATAAGGATTGAAACCCCCAAGGGCATCAAAAAAGCTCCTGAGTCTTTTTCAGGAGTTTGCTCCCATAAAATAAATTAATGAAATTTAATCCTTAGTTTAGACTGAAGCTGTGAAGGTTGAGCAGTGCTTTTTTTAAGGTGCACCCTGATTGCAGTGCAGCACAGGGGGTGTATTTGCACCCTGGAGTTGAAAAGCCTGTTGAGGCTGAAGGTGCTTGTTGCTGCTGGAGGGAAGGGTGAAATATCTTTTGATTCTGAAAAGCCACTGCAATGGGTTACTACAAACGTAGAGAATGAATCGACTTTGGTGTAGAAACACTTGTACTTTGGAATTTGAACAAGGGATAATGGCTTCGAATTGGAAGAGGGGAGATTTAGGTTAGACATTAGACATTCTTCACTTTGAGCATGGTGAGACCCTGGCCCAGGTTGCCCAGGGAAGCTGTGGCTGACCCATCCCTGGAAGTGTTCAAGGGCAGATTGGATGTGGCTTGGAGCAACCTGGTCTGGTGGGAGGTGTCTGGGACTAGATGATCTTTAAGGCCCTTTCCAACCCAAACCAGCCTGTTGTTCTATGATGATGGGATAGGTGAAGCCCAGAACACGAGAAGGAAGACTGGGCACCTGCTAGTGACAGTGGGATCCCAAACTATGGTAGGAAGCACTCAGTAAGCTGTACCATGGATTGGAATCTATGCAAAAGTCTACCTGAACAGCCTAGATTACCTTCCAGCTGCTCATTACTTCCTCAGTGGGTGCCTTCAGCAGTCATCAATGCAAATATTTTCCATATGAGGGTCACAACCTGCAGGTGATGGCTCTAATGGTGGCAGTGTTGTGTTGTCACTTCTGGCCTCTGCTCATCCACTGACCAGCCAGACTCACTGCTGGGTGGAAACAGAGCTGTCATTTCAGCATGGAGAATGCTGGAAGTGCTGTTCCAGCTTGGCCACCCAGTTGCCTTTCAAAGGCTGGATAGGAAATACTGCCTTGCTTGAATTGATTGATTTGATTTGGATCTGAATAACACGAGGCCTTTGTACTTGCCAGATTTAATCCCTTCTGCTTCACAGCACCTGATTCCATGACAGCATGGATTTTAATTCATGAAAAGGCAGCTCAGAAGCAAGGGCAGCCTGGAGTGATTTCAGGCTGTACTGGCGACTGAGCTGGTATTATACTTCTGTTTGGATAACCTAATAATGAGCCAAAGACCACAGGAAAACCTTTTTGATCCCTCTTCGTTTTTAAAAACAAGATACTTAGAACTCCAGTTGAGTTTTTCTGCATCTTGGATGTATGTCCATTGACTTATGCATGACAATTGCTCCTTCAAGCAGGGTATTGTGTCACTGTGCAAATTTATTTTATATAAAGCCTTTCATGCATACTTCAACTCAGAACACTTGATAGAACTGAAAAAAATGGAGAGATGGGGGCTTTTAATGATGGCACAGTTATTCTGAGAACTGTTTAGTTGTCTTATGTTTCCCTTTTCTTCTGTGCTAAAATGAGTATTGGTGCAGTTTGCTCATCACCATAGTATCTATGGATGTATCCAGTGAGGACTTCCAGTAATAGCCCCTCCAGTCCCTGACATTGCTGCTCCTACTGGGAAATGGACTCTGGTGTGGAAGGTCCTGGGCCCTCCATGGAAACAGCACAGGAGTCTTGGGATATGCTGCACTGAAGGTCATTTTAGATCTCTCTTTAACCTTGAAGTCCTTCTGCATTCTGCTTCTCTCTCTGTAAATGTGTTCAGTCACTTGTCTGTTTGGATTGTAAGATCTACAGTGTTACTTGCTTTTACCCAAGACAACAGGGCTGAACTTTCCCGTGTTTTAATCCCATAATCAATAATCTTTTGTTTATTATCACTGGCTGTCCTTGAGTGACACAAAAAAGACCCAATTTCACTGCCTTCTCTTCACTGATTTTGAGAACAAGGGTATGTGAAACCTTGCTGGGCTTACAAAGGACATTATTGGTTTTATTTATTATCTTAGCATCTGAGGGATGGAGGAAGAAAAAGATAAAATTATGCAAGCCAAGTAGGAATAAGCATGAATTACTACAAAAGAATCTCAACAAATTTGATTTGTATTTCTATTGTATTATCTCTGGGTAATAACATGATATTTCTTACAGCCTCCCTCCTCAGTATTGACTAATAAAATAGTTAGTGATCTGTTGTGCCTAAACAAAGTACAAATATTTCTAAAGGTCTTAATCTTTCTTGGTAAACACTAAATGAAAAGGGATTAGTCTCAGCAGAAGTATCTTCTGATACAGAATTAATTTGCTATTTCATACTGTGATCCAGTGTATCAACCAAGGATGCATTAATATCTTCTTTAAACACCTTCAAAAATGCCTGGAAAAAACATTTTATTTTCCTATTCCTCTGGAAATGTCTGCAAGCTTCTTTACTATGAAACCATAACATGATTTTAAAGTCTGGATGCTCTGACTCCTTGTGGAAAATTATGGAGCTGGAATGAACTGCAGAATAGAGGAGATAGGACTAAATCATTTTCTAGTGCTGGCCTGGGACACCAGAACCTGACTTTTCCAGCCCATAATGAGTCAAGGGGAGTTGTGGACTAGTTTTTCTCTTCCCTGTCATCTGAGGAGAGATGTGATTTCTTCTCCTTTATCCCAGCTGCTTGGCAAAGGGATGGAATGAATCAGTGAAGAGCATCTGCTCCTTTGCCTCAGGACCCAAAGTGGGCTGGAGATGGGAAAACAAGGACAGAGGTGTCATGTTTTCTCCCTTTTCTTCTATTTGTGACTTGTAATCCAGTAGCCCTGGTCATTCTATAGGTCCCTGGGTCTCCCTGTGTGCAAATGAGGAGGTAGAAACAGTAACTTAGGTTGGAAAATAGCAATTATGGAGCCTGATATGTATGGGAGAGAAGGTGCAATCTGTGCATCTGTATCCCTGTGGATAAAGTGTTGCTCTTAGGACAACCTGGAGAGGGGAAGGCTCATATTGATGCAGTTGAGAAGGATTGTTTTGGCAGGTTTAACTTCAAGCTTTGGAAAATCATTCCTGTAACAGTGTAAATGTATTAGGGATTTATGATCCAACTGATCCAAGGTGTGTGGTTTCAAATGAATGTTCTCTGGATTGGACAGCAGTGAGTTCCTGCACCTTCTTATCTGAGAGGCTTAACCTTTTGTTCATGGCTGCTTGGGAGAAAAAGTGGGGTCTCATAATGGACATAAACTCACCTGGTAAGAGAGGTTCTCACATCCAGAGATCACCATTTCAGCTTGGACCTCAGCTTTGTTGACTTAGATGAACCCCTGCTCAAGGTGTTGGCTCTGCAATCCCTAGGGCCTCAGAAGTCAAAGTATCCAATCCAGGTCTACAGATTCTTCTTCAGCAGGCACTAAAAATGATGAAGTATTGATGATATAAATACTGCACATCCCTTGGGAGGTCAGGGTTGCACGTTGCAGTGCAAGCAAACTTCATACCTTTCTGAGAATGAACCATGCAGATGTTTCCTGTATCTCAGTTCTCCATTAACAAGTTGTTTAATCCCCTCAGCCTGATTGTAGGAGAACTGTGAAAAATTTGCAATACTGAGAAAGGCTACTACACCAAAGTAATGAGCCCAGAGGAACAGTCTGCTTCACAGGACAGAAGTAACCAGATATGTGATATTTTGAGTAAGCTTTTTTAGTTTACTTGGTGCTTCAGAACAACAGACTGTTGGAAAAGTAGCTAAGCTTCATCTGGAATGCACAAATAACTTATTTATTCTTCATTCTTCCTCTGCAATGGCTCAGAATGCCTGATAATCAACAGCAGCTGATGAAACAGGTGGAATGTATTTAGCCTAGCCAGAGGTAAGTGTGAAGAGCCTGGATCTGTCTACCCCTGTTTAAGAAAGCAGCTCTTACCCCTGCTCCAGTCATCTGTTAGTACTAACCCCTCAGTGATGACCACCCTGGAGAAAGAGCTGCAGGACAGGCCCAGTGCAGAAGCCCTACACTTATGGGTTTGGACTCAGATAAAGAGTCAAGTTACTGAAGCTTAAAATTCTCTCTCTCATCATTTGAGGCATGTTAACTGTGTAGGTGTGAAGCTTTGTAGCCTGTGGTGATTGACTCAGCTGAGCTTCCATCTGTGTCTGGACAATCATCACAGCTCACCTGCATGTAACTCATATTTCAGCCAGTTGCATGTGCCCAGGACCTCCAAACAATTTTGGCACTAGGTGAATTAAATCTTGTAGGTGTCTGAGTCTCAGGAATCCAAAAAAACCCCCATCTTATACAATAATTAGCTTGAAATCAGAATAAAAAGGTCTGACTTTACTGGCAGTGCTGATGCTGATACTTCTAAGTAAGTTCCTCTTTTACATTCCCCTTGGAATAATGGTTTCTGCCTCCTTTCACATGCAGTCATGAACTATTACAGGATGGGGTTGCTAGTTTATGAGCACTTTCCAAATCATTAAAAATACATATATTGGGCTACCCAGTGCTATAAAACATAGATCAATGAGTCACTGTGCAGCTCATGGAAATACTTCTGAAGGTTATAAAAAGTACCACTATATACATTTTTAATTACTTTCTTCTGGGCTTAAGTGGTTATTAGAATGAGGGGGGAGGCAAGTGCATTTTTTTTGGCAACATAGAGCTTTAATAAGATAGAACTCACTCCCTAACTGAAGAGTCTTTACTTTTTAATACAGAAGCCTCTCTAAGCTATCTGTAGCCTTATGCAGAGCAAACTCACTCCTAAGCCTCCAGTGTTACAGATAAATGCAAATTAGAATACACAAGATCACTTGGAGGCCCAAGTGAAATTGTTTTCTGAACAAAGATTCTAAGACACTTTTGTCTTCCACATCATGTCACAGAAAAAGGAAGGATAAATCACTGGGATTCTCCCGGCAGAATATTGCAGCTGGAGATCTACAAACATAATCATGAGAAGAATGTGGAATTAGCAGCCAAGGTACAAGAACTCAATAAAAACAGTAATTGCAAAATGCTGTAGTGTGTCACCTTGTTTTGATAATTTTGGGAACAAAGTGTTATTCTAAAGCCCAGATATATATTACATCCATTCCTACATTTTAGCAGTTTATAGAAAAACTATTTCTAAGAGAAGTTAAATTTCAAGCTGCTTCAGAGTTTAATATAGCTTTTAATTACAAATTGACTGGCTATATCTGGTTAGCCAGGCCAACCAAATTATCTGGTGTGCATGTGATAAACAGTCTTTCTGGAGGAAGAGACATGGTCCATTTCAGTATTTTGTGAATCACATCATTCCTCTAGAATGGCAGGGAACTTGGGACCTAGTGAATCGATTTTGCAATTCTGGTTGACTTAAACATACATTATTGTAAGAAAAATTTGTCCCAGAAGACTTGTGCCAAGTCTGAACATAAGCAGTGGGGGTGGGACTCTACAGGGACTCCTGTGCTTGCTGCCTCTACTTCACTGCCTGGATTTTGGAAGCAGAGAACTTAGTGATTCTGGTCTTATTTCCTAGTTCTAACTTCCTCCACACTGTCAATGTCACTTTTTGTCTCTCCATTGGAATATAATAATTTGGTTTATTTTTTACAGGAAATGTTCTTTTAGAATGTCAAAAACTAAGAGCTGTTGGGCTTCCTGAGGACCTCTGCATGCACCAACAAATACGAAACATCTAGAAGCAAATATAATCTCTCTAGTAAATGTTTGCCTGTACATTCCTGAGGGCTACAAAATTATGTCACCAATTTATTGAGACAGGCCAATTAACTTTGCTTCAAGCATTTACTGAGGAAAATAACCAGATGATATCCCTCCAGGTTATTTGAAATTTCATGATTCACAGTGATTTCCACACCACAGTGTATCCCATATGGTGGTTTTTAGATCCTCACTCAAGCTTTTCATTCAGGAGATTGAGCATGGGTCAGATGCTCTGGGTTACATCCTGCTGGTGGATCAATGGTGGGAAGTAGCTCTGGTCCAGTATTAAAAGTTCTCTACATCAAAGTGTATGAAGAAGAGGAGATAAAGTAATTTATTTCTGTTATTAGCCAGCAAAGGCAAAAAAAAATGCAAGGAAAGGAAGAGTAAGTGCAATATTACCTGTTACGAGCCTCGGGATACTGGGATTTAGAGACATATTATTAAGGCACAACTCCCTGGTTTTGTGGTTACCCCAGCTGAGATGGCTCAGATTGTGGAGACAATTGCCTGAACTGCCTCCTTGCCCAGCAACAATAAATCAGCTTCCAGCAAAGCTGGGCTCTAGTTTAGCAGAAGATGCAGCTGAGCTCAGACCTGGCACTTGGCACCCCTTGCAGTTATTGGCCAACAGATGCAATGTGTTAGTGCCTTGGTCCTGAGCAGCTTATTAAGAAGCACTGGGAAATAAATGACAATCAGTGTAGCTGGCAGGGCAGCCTGTTCAAAGAGTGGCTAACCAGGCATCCAGCTACCCCTGCAGACCATCTGCACATGGCAAATAAAAGATACTGCTAGGAGCTTTGCTAACCTGTGGATGGCATGTTACCACACACCCAGTTGTTCTGTTCTTCAGAGCAGGGGAGCTGGAATACAGGATGCTTGACCCTGAATTTCAGCCAATTTCAGGAATGTCTCTCTCAATTGCTTTTGCAATTTTTCCTTTCCAACACTCAGTGGCAAGAAAAAAGCTATGTAGATCCATGGGCTGAAATTCAAACTCCCTATCTACACAAACATGTTCATGATGGGGGCTGAAGACCCCATGCTTTGATCCCTGCATGGGGGCTCCTGTGCCCTTTGTGATGGCCCACTGTAAAATCTCCACTTGCAGATGCTAGAAACTCTGCTAGGCTGATGTGCCTCAGGAACCCCACTGAGCACCCTCAAAAAAACCCCATTTATTTCAAGTAAGCAACTACAGATAAATCAGTGTTTCTGACCTCTGGGCCCTTTGTATGGAGCAGTGATACTCTGCTGTCTTTCACATCATAAGTGTTTTAAACAATCATGTCTTTGGATTGTGGTAAGTCATGTCTGAGGACATATCCTGCTCACTCTTTGCTGAAGGCTGTGTTTCCTCAGTCTCATTTCTATGCACACCATGGCCACTTCTTATGTCCAGGCATAATATTAGTACTACAATGAGCAGACACATTAATTCCTCATTTCCTGGTATGTTTACTGATGGAAAAAAGAGGTAGGGAGTAAGCATTTTCGGTGGATACAGCCTCCTGAGAAGTGTGTGACAGCTGACAGATGTCAAATTGCTTCTAGATGGTGGTGAAGTCCCCTGCCTTGCTAAAAAGCCAGAAGAACAGATTGACTCTATCCCCAGCCTCAGCTGGAACATCAGGAGCAGCAGAGACAAATCTGAAGAGCAATCACGTAACTAGAGACCCCGTAAGGCAGAAAAATTGTCCTGCCAGTTGAGAATATAAGTCTGATGGCAATTCCACAGTGTTGCTTTTCTTCCCTATATGCTTATTATGGAGGTATGACTAAGCAGAGCTCTTGAAGAAAGAAGAACATCTACATAAACATATTGGGGAAAAAAAACCAAACCCTTGAATATTGTTGGATTGTTCTTCTAAAAGCTGAAAAACATACAGTCTGGCATCCTTATTTTTATTCCTCTGCAAACTTCATGTAACTTACTGTTGACAAATAAGTGGCTAAAAGGTTTAAGATCAGGGAAAGAAATTGATTTGGAGAGAAATTGCTTTCATATTGCTTATTATGCTCTTACTGATGCTGGTGAGAAGATCTGGGCGAGATGCTTGGGATGCTATTTTTTACACTTTTTTACAGAAAGTCACTGTCCAGCAATGGTGAGGGAAGATGCAGGGAAATAAAATCTGATCCTGGAAATCAGTGCCTAAGATAAGTGTCCACACCTTCCTGATTTTCTTTCTTTTTATTTTCCCAACTTTGCCTGTGCTTTTAGTCCTGCTACAAACATTTTATTCAGCTCTAGTTTTAACTTCTTTGCTTTTTAATGTTTCTGAGAGAAGCTCTTTAAACTACATCTCCGGAGGTTCCTTCCCTTGTGTTATGTTATTTCATTTTGTTCTTCACAGAAATCAGGTTATATCCTTCCTAATTAGATTTTGGTAGCATTTTTCTCCTTTTTTTCCTTGAGTATAAAATTTTGAAAGGTAAGACTTCTGCTAAAAGCCTTTTTTTCTTTCTTTGAGAAGCAGTCCCTCTGAAGCCTTATAGAACTTATCTCCCAGTTTGTTTTCTTTCTGGCTTTCTTCTTCTCCTCCTCCTTGTGCTTATCAGCCCGTCAGGGTACAACAGAAAAAAGGAAGAGTTTTCCAGACATGCTGCTAAAAGAAATCAACAGAAAAACCAGAATTCTAGGACTCTTGTTTTATAATTCCTGAGCTCTTCATAAAGGCATGCATGGAGAATTCAGGTCTAAGTACTTTATACACGTGAAGTAAAATTTGAGTATACTGATACAGAACTAATCTCTTATCCAGAAAAACTACTGGGTTTCTTCATTAGAAAAGAGAGAAAATACTTTTTTTTTTTTTTTTTCTGCTTTCTATTAATATTTCTCTCAGGTTGGTTTTTAGTAACTAAGTACATCATCAAGTTGCAATAGTCATTTAATCATAGAGAAATGACAGTGGCTGGCAATGTAAGTATAAAAGAACCATTTGTATACGTGAAGGAGGGTGACATCATTAGCCACATCCCTGTTATGAAGTGCTGAGCTTTCCTAGAGCTGATGTTTCTTGTCCTTATTTTGCCAGACGTTGTTGAAAGTACACCAAGTAATGGACAGTAACTTGGGGGGGTGGTAACTGCTTCTGCTTTAGCAGTTTGTGGTTTTATAGTCCCATGGTTGAGGCTCTGGTGATGCAAGACCATCACTTTTCTATTAATGAAGGAGTTGAAAGAAATGAACTTTGGGGAGAAGTTTCATTAGGTCCTGTCTGTTCTTGATCTTATCTGAAAGTTGAAGAGAAGCAGCTGATCAGGCACAAGTGAAACTGTTTTAACAGCCTGTGTTTCCATTTGGAAATGATGCCTGTGACTGACCTGAATCCCTTTTTCTTCAGTGAACCCTCAACTAACCAGTACTCATCTTACACTAACCTGGAACAGACTCCTTGGTAGGAAGAAAAATAAATTTGCATATCTGGAACTCTCAAAGAATTTCAAAGCCTGGTGATAAATAATTTCAAATCACTCTTTTTAGAAAAGATCAGAAATGTAAAAATCTGAAAGGACTGAAGTGTAGCAATACTAAAGCTTAGGGCAGCTGCTGAACTGCTGAAATATGCTTCAAAGCACTGAGACCTTGCTCAGGTCAATATGTTTAAGAATTCTATTAACTCTGCCAGCATCTCAAGCCATCAATGAAACATCAGAGTCACTTAGGTACATCTGGTATTGGCTTCTGGGGGCAGCCCTTCTTTTTAAAGTCTTTGATCAGAAAGGTGGTGGTTCTGGGTATTTCCAGCCTGGTCATTATCTAAATCAGGTAATTAATATGGGAGCAGATTCTCTGTGACATTTATTCCTTGGTAGCATCCATGTGGACTCAGTGTTCTTACTAGCTGCCTGGCAGATGAACATAAACATGCAGCTCTGCTCCATGCCGAGTTGTATTTGAAAACATCCTCTTTACTGGAAAGCATTTCCTTTACATTACAGTTTAATTCTGGAATTGTCAAAAGACAAATATATTTCTATATTCTGTTTCATCAGATGGTTTAGTGCTTAGGGGTTGCAGGGTGAATGGTTGGACTTGATGATCTTGAAGGTCTTTTCCAACCCTGATGATTTTATGATGATTCTGTGTCAAAGTCTAATGAAATGTAATGAGATTTAGGTTCCTGTTTGAAAATTTCATCTTAAATATTACTCACTTTTGCACAGAAATCTTAATTTTTGGTAGGATGAAGAAGCATTTGATAAGTGAAACAGGGTTGTGGTCTGGCTGTTATCTGCACCTCTGCTCAGTCTTCCTCACAGCTCTCCTTCCTCTTCAGCTGCTTTCATTAATTCTTGAAGAGAACAGACATTTCTGTCATGGACAGAAGATATTTTAATACAAGTTTTCTCTTAAAATAACTTACAACTTTTAAACAAATAATGTGCAAATGTAGAGATTTATAAGGTATATTTAACACATGCAGCACTTTGTGTTTTTAAAGGAGTGTTGGCGTGAATGCTTATAAGAATTTGATTCTGTTTATCTTTATTTATCCCACTGTTCTGAAACACTGTGACATTTCCATCATCAAGAAAGCCACTTGGATTTTAGGAATTTTAATGCAGCTTTTCTGGTGCTTAAGACATGGTTTCCACTAACAAGTTGTCCTGCTACAGCCAATACCAGATCTCAGCCTGGCTTTAAGCTGTTTCCTTGCTCTTCAGCTTCCATTTCTTTACAGCTCCAGCAGTAACTGGCCTAGTATCAGTTCTTCAAAACGTGGATCAGCCCCCCAGTTTCAATGTAGCAATTTCAGGTCTGTATCACAGAATCACAAAAAAATTTAGGTTGGAATGTCAGAGGACCTCTGGTTGGAGCAGAGAACCTCTGCTCCAGCCCACCCAGTGCAGAACAGAGTCAACCTTGAAGTTAGATCCATTTTCAAGCTTGAGCTGGTAGCTCAGGTCCTTGTCCAGCCAAGCCTTTGGTATTTAAAGGCTGGACATTTCACAGCCTCTCTGGGCTCTATTCCAAAGCTAAACCACTCAAACTCTGAAGAGTTTTATCCCAATGTCTGAAGCAGTTTCCCTTCCTTCACCACGTGTCCACTGACTCTTGCTATTTTACTCTAATTTCTGAGATCAGCCTCCCTGTTTTCCTACACAAATTTCCTCTTGATCCCATTGCCCCACAACTCTTCAGGCTTTTGTCTCCACCCCCATAGACCTTGTTCAAGGCATTTCTTACCACCTTAGCAGTCAGGTTGGCAAAGATGGTCTTGCCCCACTTTGTCAGCTCTTCTGTTTTCTCCCAAGTTGTTTACAATTGAATAGTCCTTTCTTGACTCCCTCCTCTTGCTAGGAAACACCTGAACATCACTTGCCAATTTTGCTTCCATTAGGGAGGAGAGGAAAAATAGGGTCTGCAGGGGAATAGAAACCTGCTTGCACTGGTTTAAACTTGGGACAAGCCATAATTTCTCAGCTTAGTGTGGGCTGACTCCTTTTGCTGTGTCCTACAATCACCTGTACACAGACACAGATCTATCAGGGACTCTTACCATGCAGACTTTGCACACTTATTCCTTGAGGATTGCTAGAATAATAAAATACAATTAATCATAGGGCCCTTATCAACAAAATATTTGTTGTTCAAGTTCAGGGACACTGCACGTATCTTTTAGTTGGTTGCTTTCCCTCATGCTCTTCTTCTGTGTTTTAATAATCTGTGCTAGTTTTATTTATCATGAGCAGCTAGTCTCAGACCAAATTAAACAAACCACTAGGACCTTAATTTGCCAAGCACCACCTAGGGTTTTTTCTTTAATTAAAAATACTTGAAAGTTTCTGACTAAAAAGGCCAGACAGCATTAATCAAAGGAAATGCTATATATATATGTACTTTTATATATATATATATATGTATATATATATATATATGTACTTTTATATATATATATATATGTGTATATATATATATATATATATATATAAAAAAGTACTTGCTCATTTGATGTGGGCAGCTCAGGTTAAATACCTCAAAGGAAGTGCCACATTTTGAAATTTGTGGTCACCAAAATGTAAGCTACAGTAGAACTGGGCAAAAGTTGTCCTTTATAAGAGCATCTTTTGCAATTGTAACTTTATGCAAAATTAAAGTTACAAATGCAGGGTGGTTAGTTGTTTTGGATAACTGAATTAATGGAGAATTCAGAATGTTTTATCATTCGATTTTAGCCTCTCCTTAGTTCAGCCATCTCCTTTTTCCCTGTAGATGAAATAAAACCACACAATACTCTGGGTGATGTTTCCCTTTTCACTTATTCTATCTTCAGACACATTTTGAAACAAAAAGAAGTTCAGCCTCTTCCTGACGATAAGAAATTGGTCTTTAGAAATTTTATTTTCTAATTTAACCAGTGGTATCACTAAGAACAGTTTCTCAAGGAATGGTAGGTTTCACTGGTTAGTAGGTTTAACTGGATTTATATGGGATCATTCCCTGAATGATTTGCAGATCAATTGTTCTTGCTTCCCCTTGGTTTATATGTCATGATACAATTACTAAGTAATTATACTAAGTATACGTCTCACCTTAAAATACTCAACTTTGGACATGAAGAAGTAGTGTGATGTTCATAACATTCTAGGCATAATTTCCCTAATGAGGTGCTCAGAATCTATAATTACCTCAGAAAATGCTGGTCCATGTCTAATCAATGTTATCAACCTGGTAGTAGCCAGTCCTGATTTTCTTAAGAAGGGACATGACATCAACATCTCTTGGTTTATAATCCATCAGGTGTAACTTCATTTCAAATAAATCCAATAAAAAACAATTTTAGCTACAAACATGAGAACTGATATAAGCACAAATAAATATGATGTGGTGCATAATTAGTTAAGGGAATGTAATGATAGGACATGGGATGATGGTTTCAAGCTAGAGAAGGGTAGAATTAGGTTGGACATCAGGAAAAAGTTATTTAAGATGAGGCTGGTGGATTTACTGGAACAGATTGCCTAGAGAGGTGGTGGGGGCCCCATCCCTGGAGACCTTCAAAGTCAGGCTTGATGAGGCTCTGAGCAATCTAGTGTGAGATGTCCCTGCTTATTGTAGAGGGGTTGGGCTAGATGACCTTTAGAGGTCCCTTCCAACCCAAGACATTCTATGATTAGTTACCTTTTACTTTCTCAGTCTTTATAGAAAACCCACAGTAGGATTGTAGATTTTTTTATTGCACCTTTAGAGATTCTGATCTTATTTTTTGCACTCACATGTAGGATTAGAAAATTTTTCCATCTCATGGTGATTGGGCTATGACAGAAATGGTGAAATTCCACAGGCCACAGCTGCTGCTGTGGTGCAGACCACCAGCAAGTACTCATTCTGCTCAGAGAGAGGCCTGGGTGAGCAGCTCAGTGATGCCTGGAGCTACCAGGGCTTTCAGTCCTGGTCTACATGGGAACCCTGAATCTCCTCTGATGTATTTTGTTTTCAGTCCTTAAAATGGGAGTCACCTTGACTTTAATAGTCCCAGAAGATGTTCAGATGAAAGATGCTGGCCCAGATCTTCCCTCCTGAGGAAGAAATTACTATTATGTAAACCTTTCCTGACAGACAAGCATCTTCTTGGAAACCCCCAGTGACAAAGACACCACAGTCATCTCTGTTAATCACTTCCCATGCTCCAAGATTATTAATCTTTTCCTTTTACCCTACCTGGAACTTTCTCATGACAATTTAAAGCTACTTGCTCCTTGTTTCATAGGGTGCTTAGGAAGAATTGGAAGTTGTGGCTGCCCCACTCCTGGAAGTGTTCAAGGGCATGTTGGATGGGGCTTGGAGCAACCTGGTCTAGTGGGAGGTGTCCCTGCCCATGCAGGGGGTTGGAACTGGATGATCCTTAAGGTCCTTTCCAACCCAAACCAGTCTGGGATTTTATGATTCTTCTTCTGGTAATGTTTTTATGGATTTGAAAATCTGTCATGTTTACCTTCACTCTTCTCTGGAGTAGAAAAAAGAAAAGTAATTCCAGTTTGGGAGCTAGTTAGTAAAACCATGATGCAATCACTTAGCAGAGACTTTAGAGTGGAACTACCTATAAACAAGAGTGTGAATATCTGACTTTTATAGACAATTATGGCAGGTTCAAATTCCCGTATGGAACTCCAGAATTCCTGAGGAAACCTTAAGCACATCCTAAATCTAATATTCAACAGTCTAAAACCTAGTTTAGGAGTAATGAAAGCTTTCTGTGAGATTTTTAGAGCTTTTCCTTTGATTTCACACTCACAGTGCCCTGACATCTCAATCCATTCTCCTGCTACAAAGGGAAACTAAAGAATAGTTGATCAAACCCAAGGATGGCAGGGTTTGTATTCAGGGACAAGTGGAGTGCTTTCATCCACTGCTTGGCCACACAGCTTTCATCTTCCTTATTACTGGGCCTGACATGCTGCTATGAGGGACCTTTTTTTGCATCTTTCTACTTCCCTGTGTCCGTTAAAGCCAAAGGTTTGGTGGTTTCCTGACAGGTCATTATAACACACTCCAGCTTAGGTTAAAGCACCAGTATCAAACCGGGACTTCGAGCCGTGTGTGTGAGTCTTCACAATAGATTTCACAGTTGTCACACGTTCGTCTGGCAGACTTTAAAAAATAATACATACCCAATTACTGAGTGGAAACAGAAAGGGGCTCAAATGTGGTGTTACCTCAGCTGTGCACAGGGCTAAAACTGCCCTGAAACTGCGTCTGTTGAAAAAAAAACTGGTAGTGAGAAACATTCTGTTTTGCAAAGTAAATGAGGAAAAGATAAGCTACACAGAAGATTATTCCCCTGCAGGTTCAGTTTGATAACTAATAGTGTATTTAAATAGGATAAAAGAAATAAAACTTCAATGGTAGGAAGTGAATGGAGGAATCCAGCTTTGCCAATACTGTTTCTTCTGATTCATCTCTACCAGAGTCCCCCTTGGGGAGAACAGAACCTCTCAGCAAACCTGGAGGATTGCTCCTCAGAGATTTTCGGGTCTGACTGGCTGGTCTCTCTGCTCCTGCTGGTGCATCTCTTAATGCCAGACTTATAGCATACATACATATTTAATGAAAAAGAATAACAACAGAAAAAGGAGATTGCACAGCCCGAGGGGAGTCAGGGTGGCCATGAACACTTTCTTCATCAGCATGTCCTAGCTGTTAACCTGGAATAAGAGGTTAGCACTAACATTCTGGCAGTGATAAGGGGTAGAGAGCTTATTTACTAGACAGAAGAGCAGTGATGCCCTTTTTCTTTCCACCCCCCACAACCTCACACCATCCCAGCCAATTCAATTTATACCCTGCCTTTGGTGTACCACAGAATTTAAGGCTGAAAGAGGTTCTGAAGGTCACCTTGGCCAATCTCCTTGCACGTTGTACATTGCAAATTACAGCATCTGTGCAACCAATCTGGGCCTGAAAAGACCAAACCACACCTGATACCATCACAAAGCTGAGGGGAAGGATAATGTTCTTTTTGGCAGCTGGACACTACCTTTCACATAATGCATTAGAATGTAGCCCAGCTGTTGCTTTTATGCTCTCTTTAGAGCATTTAACCTTTTAAATATGCTAAAGTGCTGTTGTAAAGAAGGCACTTGGAACTTACGTTCTTTAAGCACAGCAATAGGGCTTTAAAGTACAGTCTGTGAGCTGGCATATTGCCCAGGAGAACAGCTTGTAACTGCTCTCACAATGAGGTTTGTCCACAAAGTGAGTCAGCCTTTATACATGTTTTCTGGAAATGTCCAGGATGAGCATAGGCAGCCCAGGTAAAACATTTCTGATTAGTCACAGTTCCCTCACTCTATTCCTTGCCTCTCTCCCCAAACTTTCTTTGGCATTTCAGTCATTTCACTGTTTACTTCATCAGTGGACTTGATAGGATGCAGTTTGTATTTCTAGCTTGAACCTATCAAGCAGAAGTTCCTATCAGCAGTAGTAACTTAGAAGGTAAACAGGAAGGCAGGGAGTGGTGACAAGATTTCCTGAGCAAGAGCATATAAACCCAAGCAAAAGTTTCACCTAGAGAAAAATGTTCCACAGCTCCAAGCTGATGCAGATTTGTGCATCATTCCAGGTCCACATCACTTTTTTCAGCAGAGTCATATGCAGCATGTGATTTGCCTTGGAGGACATGGGTTGTTCTTGGTGAGGCCTTTCCTTTTAAACCATACAGGATGATTCTCATTGCAAGCAGATGGTTGGTTTTTTTTTTGTGCACAAGGAAAATACCACTCACCTCATTCACATCCAATAAGGTCAAATAAGGTTAATTTAAACTGTGAATTAATGCTGTGCAGAGGTAAAATTTATTTGTGGTTTAAATAATAGCCCAGTGTCTCAATGTGCAACTCAGTGTTGTTAAACACATGTTCATGTCTCACTCCACTGTCTATTTTAAATCACATGGTAAAAGTTCCTGTTGCACTTTGTTCTTACAAAACCTAAATGTTTATGCAAAAAAAAAAAAAAAGTTGCTTTTTTCTTTGTCCTGTAGAGCGTCTGTAAAAGGGTCAGTTAAGTTGTTATTACACTCTTTGACGAGTAACAGGTAAAATGTTAGCACCATCCATGATGCTGTCTGCAAAGATGGCAATTAGGAAAAAAAAGCCAGCAAAAACAAACCCAAGAGTTTTGAACCTAAATCCTAAGAAACCTGACTTACAAAAAAATTGCATTTTTAAAAAATGATCTCTCTGTTGTTTTACACTTACTCATAAGAATTTAATGTCAAATATCTTTGTGCAAGCCTGGTCGAGTGGGAGGTGTCCCTGCTCACAGCAGGGGGGTTGGAACCTGATGATCTTTAAGGTCCTTTCCAACCTTCACCATTCTATGATTCTGTGATCTTTATGTAGTGGTTATTCTGTATGCTTTTTATGTTTCAGCAACTTTTATAAGATGTTATTTTCCCCGTTGAGGTGCTATGATGTTTGATTGGACATAAATGTGCCAGGCAGGCTGGAACGATTGGCAGGTGCCACCGCAGAGCTCTAGGTTGCCAAAAACTGGATGGTGAACACTTTGTGTTTGGAAGGGAATGAGCACTTTGTTGTTAGCCACTTGGTAGTCAAAATCACTTGTTAATTGCTGATTTTGTAATGTTCCCTGCTGTTCCATATGACTGAGGATCCAGGAATTTGCTGCAAACCACGCAGTTGTAAGAGCTGAGCATCACTTTTCTTCATATTTGGTAAATTGTGCAATTCTCAGATTTATTTTTTATTAAGGATATTTGGAGGCTGTTTTTTCAGCAAGTTGTGAAATGACTAGGTTTATTAACGAATTAATGAGTTTTATTAACAAAGGAATCAGATACAGTGAACTAATTCAACATAATTAACTCTCCAATTCACTGTAATGCGCCCACCAAAATAAGGATTATGACCAGAGTTGCTTCGTTCTTCCATCCCATGTGATTTCCTTCCTCAGTCCTTGCATATCTCTGATGGTACCTTTGGGTTGGAGGCTTCTTCTCTAGGACAAGATGTGTGAGAAAGGGACTTTGAGATGGTCTTACCCGATGACTGATGAGGCAGTATGGCCCGGGAGCAAAGGACTCCCTGCTGCTTTGGAAGCAAGGAAGAATCTTCCTCACTCTCAGATTGAATTATTTAAAAATAACTCTTTGATTCTTTCTCAGTATAAGGAATTAATTCTTTCTGTAGGTCTTTGCATGGCTGGTACTGCATGAATGCACGAGTAAACCAGCCACTGCTCTGTAGCCACCTTCCCTCTTGTCACGTTGGGAAGCTGGAACTTCTCTTCTTCATCCCAGACCAAAGCAAGTCCTGGATTTGCTACTTCCACAGGTAAGCTGTGAAAACAATGGATTTAGTGAAGGGTTTTTTTGTTCAGTCCATAGCTAAAGGCTAGAAAACCATTTTGTAACTGAGTTGCCTGAGTTGAAATAGATATGTTGAAGATCTCTGAACACTCAGAGAATTCAGTAGACATTCCTGAAGCTTTTGGTTTTGTGGAATCAAGGCATCACCTTTCTCTAATATGTAGAGCTGGAATAAGTGAAGTAAAACTCAAACTAATTTGTATGCAGAGATTTGTTCATCTGTGAATCCCCTAAACTCCTTCTGTAATAAAACCCAGTCACGTGGCTGTTTGCAGATACCAGCAAACAAAACAAATTGCAAGAGGGAGGCCAGACCAGGATTTGGAATTTTGCAACACAATTGCACATAATTTTTCCTTAATTGACTGAGGCAGCTGATTAGCATTGGATAAAACCATTTATCAATTTGAAATAATGCTCTGCTTACATTATTGTCTACTTCTGTTGTTGGCTGTGCCGTGTTGTAATTGTTCACCCCGCAATTAGATGTGGCTTTGTTTTCTCCTTTATCCTATCTCCTCCCTGCAGATGCAGCTTCACAATAAGCTAGTCCAGGGCGCTCTCTGAGTTCCTCTTTCTGCTTAATATCTTGGAAAACTAAACAAACAAAATCTGTCCCTGTAAACCCCTCGAGGCTGACAGTCAAGCTGCGTATGAAATTTGCTGCAGCCTAGCAGTTGTGCTGCCTAGGGATGAGAACTGTTGTCTGTCAGCTTTCCTTTGCAGCTAATTTCTTAAAATAATCCCTGTGCTGCAAGGAGGAGGCATGGGAGCTTCATCAAATAAAAAGCAAAAGCTTCTGTTGTCTTGGAACACATGTTGCCATTCCTGCTTTTGTTCTGTTTCACCTGTGAAAGAAGTGAGGGGTGGAAAAAAATGAGTGGGGATCAAGTCTGCCCCAGACTAGTAAGTTCATGACTTTTCTTCATTTTTTTTTGTACTTTATTGAAGCACTTAAAAAAGTAGCAGCTCCGGAAACTACGAAAAAGTTTCACTGACAAGTGTACAAAGCAATTTTCAGTTGACACTAGCTTCTCTTTATCTGTTTCTATTTAAAACAAGAACAGCACAGCATAATCCAACCCTTTCTTCAGTCTGTTCCATATCCTCTGGGTAAGTTTGTGGTATCAGCATTGATTTAAAAATTAATTTGAATCATGTTATTTGCAACCCATTGGAGAACAATTCCTGAGGAGCTGAAAATGGGGATGAGCTTCCAAGTGTCCAGCACTTCTTGGCAGACATCAGTGAAACATCCCAGTGACCTACAGGCAGCCCCCTACTGCAGTGGCCCCTAGCCAGGGGCAGAAAACAAGTCCTGATCCCATGGAGGGACCTGGATCCTGGCCCTACAGCACACTGCTGCTCCCAGGTCTAAGGTAACTGTCTCTGGCTGCTTCACAAAATGCAGCTGCTTTTTTTCTTTTCTACCAGAAAATGTAGTGCATTATGCTTTTCCTTGCCAAGGTAGATTTCACAGGGAATATAAACCCTCCAGCAAGGTAGGAAAAAATTTACGTAGAAGATAATGGGAGTAGGTTAGTAAAGTCCAGCAGTCATAACACAAAACATTCCTTTTGCATCAGAAATAAAAAGGAAACAGCAAACAGAAATGTACATTTTGTCCTTAGGAAACCCCTGCATACACTGCTAAAATGGAAGAGTTCCTCAATATATTCATAGTTTTCTTAATTAAAGGGATTTTGAAGGGGGCAAGGAGCACTTTATAATGATTAGAGAAGGGCAAGGAGGACACAGAATTTTATGTCTCCACCCTTAATCAAGCTGTTTTTCTGTTATGGATGTTTGCTGTTGTCATGGGATGCCTTGATGACATATGGATTAGAAGGCTGTGCTTGCTGGGCTAAAGCCCCTCATGCAGCTCCATTTGCCAGACCAAAGTGAACCAGCAGGTTGTTCTTCTCATCAATTCCCCATCTCTTCACCTTGTACCATCATTTTTGCTGTCCCCTGCATGTTGCTTTTTCCTCCAGCGATGAAAACAAGTGGGATGTGACAGGCACCTCAACTTTAGTCCCCATCCACCCTTTAATGTGCCTTATTTTTGGACCTCACTAGGAGAGATTTCAGTTTATTCAGTCAGGCTGCTACTTATCCTTTTCCCTCTTTGATGAGCTTCCACTATATGCACAAGCTCTGTTTTCATTACCAAACTGTGGTATTTTTCTGTTGTCACATTTGGAGTGATTATACATCCTGGCACTCTGCTTTCCTGATTCCAACCTTCCCTTGTGAAAAGCTCCATCAGCACCTCGATTTTCTTTCTCAAAATCCTAGCACTCCCCTGGGTTTTTGTCAGCAGTGAACCTGATATTGAGATGGCATTCTGATATAAGCTTGGAGTTTCTTTTATGTGTACATCAATTGCTCAGTGGTCTACATTTTGCACTAGTAGAACATGAAATACCTCAATTGAAGTCAAAGGAAGAAACTACAACACAAAAACCTAAATTTTTATTTTATTTTTCCAGTTAATTCAGTATTCCTAGTCTTTCCTGAATTCAGCCACTGGAAGAAGATTGTTTCCAGTTGGTGTCTAAACTGAACACCTCCTTTTGAATGCTCCCAGTGCAGGTGATATAGACAGAGCCTGCCTCACAGAGTGACAGCCCTGAAGACTCTAGACTCAAGCAAGTCCATACCAGCTGGCCCAGGAGGGTGCTGAATCCAAATATGTTAATGTTTTGGAAAAGATCCAGGCTGGGGAAGGGAGACTCTCCATCTTAACCCTGAGATCCCAGGGACTGTGTTGGATTTTTCATCAGGCTGCCAGAGCCTGGTTAGGTCTTAGTGTCCTCAGAGTCATTTCCCAGCACTCCCTTGACAAAGGGCAGAAAGAGCTGAAGCAGCCTACAACAGGGAATAAAACACACATGGCAAAGGCATTTTACTAAATAGATTAGTGTTGAAAAATGTGATTTCAGAGTGACAGGTGTTGGTTGCTAATACAAGTCTAGTTAGTGTGAACAGCAGCTTCAGCAAAAGGTGAAAATGGAAATATCCTTTACAAATCAAGATTCTTCCTATTGTAATTTTAAAGCAAGAAAATTAACAAAAGAAATTAAGAGGGTTAAAACAGTTACTTCAAACTAAAACAATGTGGTTTTGCTCAGTTTTTGCACAGTGTGATGCTCTCCACCTTCCAGACACGGGACAAGAGCAGTTGGCGTTTCTCGTTTCTTGGGCGCCTGCAGTAGGTGTGCTGACAGATTTTTGCATTTACTTCTGGCAGACCCTGTATAGAAATTCTCTAACCCATTTCAAGCATGTAATTATTCTGGGGAACCTACTGAGGCCAGAAATGGAAAAGCCTAAGGTATGGAGAAGGACGGGCTGGGCTGACATTACTTGCCCGGCACGCGACCGGAGTCGGTAAGACTGCAGCATTGTGGCCAGCACAGGGAGCCCTGTGGCTACTGGCTGGAGCCCATGCATGTTCAACAGGAGAGAAACAGCTGCTGCTCAGAGAAGAAAATGATTTCCAGGACTCCCTTATACAGTGTCAGCTTATAAATTCCATGTTTCCCCAGCCCTGCTTGTAAAGTCTGTGCTGGTTGTGCTGGCTGGGGTGGGAAATGAAGGAGCATGGGCAAGGAGTGCCTTGGTCATGGAATGTGACAGTGTTGATTTTTTCTTGGTAAATGTCCTGCTCTTCTCTAAGTGTTGGGAATTATTTTGGAAGGTGGGCTTTGAAAAGCTTTTTCTCCAAAGCTTCTAAACCAATCAGTTAAACAAAATTTCCACTGGCAAAAAATCAAGAAACAAACCTTTCCTCTATTTTTGAAAGATATTTGCATTTCCTTGCTCACAGATAGTTTCTGTTCTGCTTCCCACAGCTTTATAAATCCTTTGTTACCCCTGGGCAAAGAGCCAGTATTTGCTTGTGGAAGAAACTGGATCATCAATTTCTATAATTTTAACTCCTCCAAGTCCCTCCTGGTATCAAAGGGTCTTCCTTGGAGGTCAGATGGTGTTCCCCTGTGGCATCAGCTGCCCCAATAGATATGCTCAACCATGAGCCACTTTCCTTCCCAGCTTAGGTGAATCACTTTAAACTGGGTTGCATGATGCATGGTGGCAGCTGGGGATAATTGGAAGAGGACTGTAAACCCACCTTTCAAATGGTGTGGTTTGTGGCAAAGAACATTCCATGTCATTGCTGGAGGAAAAACGAAGGGCTGTGGGATTCCCTCTTCCCATGTCTGCAATTTTCAGTGGCTTCAACATCTTGATTTTGAATTACTAGATTACCAAGGACACCTCATTATTTATTTTTTTCCCCTTGTTATTCAACTGATGAAGAAACCTTCCAGTATCCAGCCATGTAAAGTGTGAGGAGATCCTGATGTCTTACGGCAGGCAGCAGCAAGGCCTCCTTTGGAGTTGCCTGTGAAAATCTGGGCATACAAATGAGCAAAGGAAGACGAATGTGAGTTAGAACAGCAGTAGGAATAAGGAGCTTGACTTACGGGGGTAACCTGAAAGGGATTTCCCTTTTTGAGCATAAAAAAATAATGCTTGTGAGGGGAATGAGCTCCTTGCCCCGGGCACATTGCGGTAGCATGAAAGCAGTACAGAAGGTACAGGACCAGCCCATTAACACCAAGGCACAAGAAGAGGCAGAAAACACCGTGCCTGAAGCTGAAGAACTGCAAGGCTACTGGTGGTGTCATCCAGGCTTGACCTGCACAAGTCATGGCCCCTGCTGGGAAGGCTGGATGACAGGGGCCTGGCACAGGGGCAGCTGGTGGTAAAACTTGCTCTTGCAGGAATGAAATGTGGTAGCTTCATCTTATCCCATCCCACACTGCTCAGAGGCACTGGCTGTAGCCTGGAACAGGGATCTGGAGGATTGGACAGGATTTTTCTCATTTATAATCTGTGGCTCCAGAGAGCTGGTGCTGAACATGCTGAACCTCCCAGCTGCAGATTTTTGTCAGAAAAGAGCCAAGAAAAATGGGGATGAGGGAGATCATAAGCAGGGAAATCCTGTTGTGAGAAGAAAGATGTTGTCATATCCCATTTGCTGCTACATGCCTAGTCCTGTTAATGTGTTTCCATTGCCTTCAGAGATCAAAGTAATTGTTGAAGGGACTGGAGCAGAAACACATTCACCGAGACCTCATCTACATGCTGCTGTTACTGCCATGGTTGTGTGGCTGTCATGTCTGTACATAAGCAGCTCATTTTTAGCAATGTATTTGGGGAAAATGGAGGCAGCTTTCCCATACGGTTTCAGTGAAAAGGGAGAGAGAAAAACTGAGTGTATCCAGAGAAGGTGGGAGCAGAGTGGCAGCACCCCAGGGTCCCTGTGACAGGCTCCCAGCTGCTTCTGTCTGTGGAAGCCTTATGGGCGATTCCAGTCTTCTGAAAGTGAAAAGTCTTGGCCAACCATGTTATACAGCAACATGACAATGATCCTTGCTGAGCTACTGAGAAGCAAGTTACAACCTAGCTGAGAAAAGGACATCTGAGCTGGGCAGGATGATTTGTCAACAGCTGCTGTATTTGATGAGCCTGTGATTCACTCACCTTGCACAAACCACAGTCTTCCTGAGCTTAACCTGACTGGGTCCTACTCTAAATGAGAGGTTACAGATGTAAATCAGGCACCTTATTGGTTATGGATGTGGACAAGGGCATCCATCAGTTAACTTTGAGCCTTCACGATTCACAGGCTTGTCCTAGTGTTTGAGTCATCCTCAGTGAACAAAAGCTCTTCTTCTGGAGGGAGAGAGCCAGCAGACATTTTGTCAGGTTAATTAAAGCCAAGAATGCTGCCAGTGTTGCAGCTGTCAGAAATTACAAAAGAACCAGACTTGTGTAAGCCTGGCAGATCAGTGAGGTATTTTATATACAAACTTTGTAAGCAATAAAAAAATAAAAAATAATCAAAGCCAGGGACAAAAATGTCGAAATCAAAGAACTTTCTCTGGCTGAATCTTTCTAACATCTTGGATCTGAACTTGATGGACATTCTTCTCTCCAGAAAAGTTGTACTGAATGTAATGAAATAACTTAGAGTTATTGAAAATAACTGAGAAAACTGCACAGAAAACCATTTGAAAATTCATAGGCTCTTTGATGAGATGATGCTTAATACAATGAATGATGCTAATAACAACATCTCTTACTCTCTTGGAGCCACAGTTGCTTTAATAAAGGGGAGAAAACAGGCAAAAATATTAAGCCATATTTGTCCTGTCAGCCTGTCTAATTAACACTGAATATCAACTAAAATGTTAAGTAATCATCTCCAATAAGTGATATGGAAATGAGTGTTTATCAACTAGACAAAATTAACTGCCATACATTAATATATCCACATTGCATGGTAATGCTCTTGTGGCTTCATGTTTTCAAGCTTCTTTCCTTTCTCTTTCTATTCATACTGACAAAACTCAATTCCTGAACAGGTCTGGGTTCATCACTGCAATGGTTCTAATCCTAATAAATGCCCTGTACATATTCACTGTGTTGGATGTTGTTGTTTTGTTTTTGTTTTGTTTGTTTTTGTCCGTGATCTTTATTTTATTGAGCTTTCCCTTTGTCAGTTATATTATTACTTATTTTGTATTTTAAAAATCATCTTGAGCAGTATTTTTTAAACAAAACTTTGGTTCCGACCCAGAAACTCTGATTAGAGGTGATCTAAAATCTTGTGTCTAAATGTTCCAAACATAAACCACATTTATACCCTTTTGTGCAGCATGAAGACCAACACCTACAAAGAACATCTAGGCTTTTGGCATCCATGAAAAAGTGTCACTGTTTCATCTGCAGTCAAATGCATTTGTACTTACTTTTTCTGTTGTCTTAGCAAAAAATGAATTTAACTAAGAACATTTTATTTCTTGGGTAAAGTAATCAGTAATGAGTCATTTTTAGAGTTGTGGAGCTGAAGCTGGACCTTCTTCAGTTTATGCAGTACCTGTTTCTACAGCTTAACTGCCAAATCCTATGAAACTATGACAGCTCAATGATATTGGGTCATTTTGGAGGCTGAGTGGTGTGATTTTCTTTTAGTTTTCATTGAAAAACAGTGGAAACATTAACCTGAATTTTTCTTGTCCATACTTATCCATGCTTCAATGTCCATGACCAGAAGAAAAGGAGTTGCAAGTCTGCCTGGATTAGATGTGAGTTACATATTCTCAGAAGTGCTTGAGAGGAGAAGGCTGTTCCAGAGAATATTCATGTTAGCTCTTTTCTCCACGTGTCTGGTTTTTAATGTTTGTAGAAGAAACAAGGATATAGTTTTGTAGGATAGACATGGGGATTCAGTAGGTCTCCCTGGAGACCTTAGAGAGGATGTTACAAGGGGAAGCACTGGAAATGCCACAGAAAGACAAAATGATGACAGCTAGATGCAGTATGAAGCCACCTTTATGTTTCCTATCATGATATTTCACAATAAAAGGCAAAGAGAGAGATGCTTGCAGTTACAACAGGACACAGAGAAGTCAAGCATGGAAAACCCAAGCTCTCTTTGAGCTGAATATAATGGAAAAGGTAAGTGAAACCTTTACAAATCATAGGCATAACAACATGTTCTCCAAATAGGAACGATTTAATCAGAAACTTCTGGAAATCACTAAAAGGCTCCAAGGCAGATGAGGAGAAATTTTTTGTAGCTACTCAATAGAAGGTAGAGGTGTGATAATGTGCTACTGTCCTGCCTTGTACCTCTCCTTTTTCCATGCAGAATCATGTCACAAGGGATTCCTAAACTCTCAGCTCCATACAGATGTAAAAGGGACATAGCAATAGATACTTGAAATTCAGATTTCTGGAAACCACTTGCATCCATGGCCATAGCTCCTACAGTGCTGGATTACCTTTTCAGCATCATTATAGAAGTTCCAGGGCAGAAGTTAACTCAGTGTAGGTATGTGTCTTTCAGAATGATCTGCAATAAATGCCCAGCTAATTGGTCAGAAAAAGCAATTAAGTGCTGCAGCGTTACAGCAGTGTCTTGGGCAAAACTGAGCTTCCTTCAGCTGGGTGTGCATGCTGCCAGCAGGCTCCTGACAAAGTTTCAAGTGCCTTTATCTCTCTGTCAGTTCAGCAAAGAACAAAAAAGTGCTCAGACCTTAGCAAGATCAATCCTTGGCAGTCCAATTAAATTAACTCTCTGCCTGGATTGCCAGTATTACAGGCTATTGAAAAGGTTTGCTGCAATTTCTTTTTATTGCATAAAAGTTGATGAATTTTCAACAGTCATTATCTTCATCAAAACCAACCTGTTCTAATTAGACATACTTCACTTCAGGAATAGTTGATGTTCATTTGTTTCTGGTGCCATCTGCTTTTACATCTATAATAGACATTTCTGGGAAATTGAATATGGTAATGCTCTTTATTTTTTTTTTTAATCTCTTCTGTAACAAGAACTTATTTTAACTTGCCTCCCTCTGAGATGGAGACCAAAATAAAGGAGAATACACAGTTGCAAGAAAAATTGATCTACCTTTTACTGATAACCAGTAACTCTAAGCAGTTTGAATTAGTTTTGCATTTTATTTCCCAAATATCTTGTAGGAGTCAAACATCTCTGAAGAAATGTCCAGTTATCAATTTTCATGACTTCTAGACAGTAAAGTCTGTGTGCACTGCCAGTTTTCCTCTTTAGATTGATGAGGATAGAATGGCTTTCATGAGAATGAAATTCTTGTCTGCTTCCACTTGAACACATGCTCAAGCTGTTGCTGCTAAACACCAAATCACTTATTGTAAACTTTCATTTCAGTTATTAAATGGGGAATGTGTATTTTTTTCTTTTTATGTAAAGGTATCATAATTAATTGGCACAGCCTGTTCAGCACAGCTGAATACACAGCTCAAAACCCTACAGAATGCCTACAGAATGAAACTAGCATGAAAAGACCATCTTATTTCCCCTTTGTAACAGCAAAAATAAATAAATAAATCATTCTTTGAAAAGATGAAACTGTCCATAGCAGTGCCAAGCATCAGATTCATTCTTTGCTTAAAGACCCATTAAAGTATGATAGTAACTTTCATACATTAATGAATTCCTTTGAGGAATGTACTTTTATCTCTCATAATAAATGCAGTCACTTAAATCTTTGGGTTTAGAAGGGGTTTTTTATTCATCACAGTGTGTTTATAAAAGAAAAGATCTTGGGATGTTCTGAAGAATTAGAGGTTTAGCTTTATTAGGTTCTTAAAAAGGGAATTGCCCATGAATTTTTTTTCAGCTACCACAACTTAACAAATCCATGCTTAGACACATAAATGGCTTGGTTTTAAAGATGATTCCAGCAGACATCTGTGGCACCATGTTTTAGTATTTAATCACTTTTACTTAGATTATCAAAATGCAATTAGAAGGGTTACCTACAGATTAGTTTTGGAAGCATTACCCAATCTGAAGATTCAGTAGCAAGCCAATTTTGCTATTCTGGCTGGTAGAACAAGGTTCAGTAATTCAGGTTACAAATGAATTCCTCTGTCAACTGCTGCCAAATCTTTTTATCTTTCAAACACTTTGTAGGAACTCAGGACATACAGCCACTTATCTCCCATTTCTGACTCCTTCTATACTTCATCTTTCCTCTCTGGTAGTCAAGTTTGGCAGGGATGGCATTTACTAATGCAGATGAACATACTTTGCTCCCTTTTCTTAAGTGTCTGATTTATTACTGCTAATATTCTTAACAACACCCTGAAATCCTCCCTGTCACTTCCATCAATTTCAGCTACTGACACACACATCTATTAAAAGTTATTACATTAGTGTGTAGAGACGAAAGGTGTTAAACATATGCATGTGACCAGAAATTATGTTTTCATCCAAGGAAGGTCTTGTCACCCAGAGGCTGAATGGTTTAGAGGATTTTAATTTTTCCATACCTCACTTTCACAGCTACAAAATGGGAATGCAATATCAAATCCTTGCTTTGTCTAGGCTGCTGTGGATCTACTGTTATATGTTTGTCTATCTAGAGGCTGCCTTCATACCAATTATTTTCCTGACCCTAGAACAATATATCAGGATTCTTGCATTCTCCTGATGTTGAGCTTTATAAACAGAAAACCAAATACATGATTGGGTATTCTGGAGTCACTCAAAATAGAATCTCTGACACTGAAATTAAAAATGAAAAGCCATAAAGCCAGAAGCTTTCAGCTGCATTATAATTATTAATAAAATGCCAAAATGCATCCTTCTGTTTCAGGAAATAGAGGTTTTAATAGTCATGCTTTTAGCCACTCACACTTTTTGTTAAATTCAGAGCTAAATATTACAAATGATAAGGTATTGTCCAGGTTCTGGGATGTCTCATGATTAGGAGAAGGTGAAGGGGTAGCTAAGGAACATCTTGTGTTAGTATTAATAAGGATGATGTACTGTGCTCAAACAGGACAATCCCAGTCATGGATCAGGACACACTGGTATGAAGTAATCTCCAAAATTGAAAGCTGACGAGTCAGATGAGTTCCACAGCTGCAAAATGCACATGCAATACCCACTGCTGTGACTCTGTTTTTATGTATTTGGATAACTAGATGCTGCCTTCATACAAGGAAAATAACTACTCAAAAGGCAACAGGGTAGATTTAAAAGTTTGACTCTGTTTCCCTCAAGCAGCTCTTGAACTCAGAGCAGAGATTTTTCTGTAGCAGTTTATAAAGACACTAAACAGGTGAAGTATATTAAATATGAGGCGAAAATAGCTACATCTCACTGCCTTCTCCAGTGAAAGCTTTTTGGTTTGGTTTGATTTGTTTTTGTTGTGTTTTTTTTTCTTTACCAGCTGTATTAAAATGTTTTTTTCGCTCTATTTTGTTTGAGAAAGACCAGTTCAGTCAGGGCAGTTCTGCAGCAGCTGATAATCTTGCACTTTTATAGTTAATGAATGTTCTGGGCTTTGCTTCAGCACCAGTTGTCACCACCAGTGAGGAAGAAAGCCAACTACATTATTCCGTCACCTCCCCCAGAGGAAAGCAACCCCACAAACATCTTCTGTTGATTGAACCTGTGAGGTGGCTGTGTTGGTGTTTCTGAGCTGCTTTATGAACGGCCACCTCGAACATCTCCAGGGTGCTGCTGTTTGTGAAGGGGCAATGAAGATTCAGCAGGAGCTGCCAGAGCCGTGCTGGGCATCTCAGGGAGCGCCTGGTGATTCAGGACATGCAGGAGCCCGTGATGATGATATTTGGACCGAGCACAACCAGCATGGATAATTATTGTTTGGCAAGGCAGAGCTGCTAGAACAAGCCAAGGGAGGTTTCTGGCTCGGACTAGTGATTTGAACGTGGTATTGGATGATATTAACCAGCCCTCACTGCTGAAGTTTGCAAGGAGAGGCTTTTCATTTGCTTTTGGGTTTTTTTCCTGTCTTTTTCAGTTATATATATTTTTTATTTCTTTCTCTGCCCTCTATGATACCTAAAACTTCACCTTCATCTCCATGTTCATTTAACTACTTGCAGTTTCCTGTATCAGGACTGTTTTTAATCTCCAAAGTGAGGCATAATTTGTGAGATTTTGCAAAAGACCACGTTATTTTTAACAGCTTCTGCTGAAAACATAGGACAACATTACCACCATTTTGCTTACCTTCCAGGAAAAAAAAAATTATAATAAAAATTAATTGGCTTAAATTTGTTATAACCTAGTGAGGACTTGTCTGTAACAGGCATTGCTGTTGGTTTTACTTCCAGGTTAGATTTTTCATTCAATGGTGAGTGGATGCTTCTAATATCCATAGGCACCTGAGGAAATAATGATTCCAATTAAGAATAAACACAGCCTGATTTCCTTGGAAAAAAAGTCTCAAAGAGGCTTTGGGATCAGGCCTCAAAGGAGACAAGTGTTCCTTTACCACCTGTTTACTGTTCAGCTCCATTGCCATCTGTCCCACATTGATTTTCTTTCACAATAATATACACCTTGGCATTGAGAAGTCAATTCCAAATAGGAAATCCTCCTTTCCAACTGTTCAGTCCATGTTCCTCTTGGGCTTCAGAAATGCCTGGTCTGCTTTAATAGGAGGAACTCAGAGCTTCTCCCTGACAGACCTGTCTGATTTGCTGCTTAGCTGGGATGTTTTCACAGCCACCACAAGAAAAAGTAACTCCCCGTTTTGACAGAATACCTGATGAAATAAATGTGGGCTAAAATTCAATGAGTTAGCTCCAAGCTTTCCCATTTAAAGGTCAATCATGAGAATACTGTTTTTTCCTGCACTGCCACTGATATTGTAAATCCTTTCCAAATTTTTTTCAGGCCAGGTTTTTCAACTTCATATCTAAAAAAATTTAAAATTACAGAAATGCAAAATTAATAATTATGCAATTTATGTCAGGTGGGAAATTTTTCTGAAGACCTCTCCCAAATCTGGAATATTAAAATAATAATATCAACATTTTTTATATGGAGCATGTGTTGCTTTTAAACTGATTTCTATTTAAATAGGACTTTTGGTGAACAAGCTACGTGTTCCTGGTGATCACTTTTACTTCTGAGTTTTAAATAGTAATGTGGTTCCAGTTCAGGAAATCTCTAAAACATTTTAGAGATATTCTACTGGATCTGAGTTCCATGCAATAGTCCCAATGGATTTTGAGAACTATTTGACTTCAGCAAGTGCTCAGAAGTGGAATTGTTGCAGTTTCTTGACCTGCAGCTCCTGTTGGCAGTCTCCGGTCTAGCTCAGTGTAGGGGCCACACCTGGGCCACCCCTGCTACCAAAACCTTGTCATGCAAAACCAGTACGTCAGGAAGACCAGTAAGAAGCAGAAGGGCTTGATGCTGGAGGTTGACCAAGAGCCATCCACCTTTCCACATCATTCAACTGGGGTTCTGCCAGGGGCTTTCACAAGTGCAACATGAAGGCTGGCAGAGTAAATCACTGACCTAACAGGCATTTTCTTTCCACTGGACAAGCTGGTCTCCAGTAAATAGGACAATCTGGGTAATTCTTTCCACATCCTGATTATTTATATTGGATTTTCAATGTTAGAAAGTGATTGTCACACTGAAAGCTCTTGATGACTGTCATTAGGGGACTTTTGAAAGAAAAGACCATCTCAGACCTAAGCCTTGTCAAAGGCTGGGAATACCAAGCACTCTCTCCACCTCAAGAGAAAGGGAAATCAAGGCCCACTCTGTAGGAAAATCAGCTGTGGATTGCAAGAGTGGGTCAAACACCAAACTTTTGTTGCTCAAATGGGCAAGAAAAAATCAGGCAGGGCCTGACCAACCCAACTGTTTGATTCCCTGCCTCCTGCATGTCAGAGGAAAAGGTGGCACCCTCTTCTCTTGAATATGCCACGGGAGCTTAGGAGGGTCAGTTAATAAAAAGGAAAGAAAATGGTACAACTTTGGAGGTATCTGCTGTGATCATAAGTAGGAACAAACAGATATTAAAGAACTGATGCCATGACTTAAGATCTACTGGAGTTCAGTCTGCACCAGTGGGGACCAGAGCCCTCCATTTGGAGTTAAAAACCTGAATATTCTGAAAGTGTTGATAGAGTCAGTAACAAAACAGGCATCAATAATAAAATAGTGCTGCCAGCAACTGACTTTCATTTCAGGCAGGCTACAAAAGAGACTGGAAGCAAATAAATATGATGGGAACAAAATCAGAAGCCATTTTTTTCTCCCCAGTCAATCTTTTTGAAACTATCACTGATCTAGAAATATCCCTGTGTACAGTGGACGTGAGGGGAAGCACTTTGAGCCTAAAGCCAAAGCTCACAGCAATATTTGACTCTCACAGAGCAGGGGAGCTGTGTGAAGATCTGCTGCAAACTTCTCACCTGGCAGAAACCTGAGGAAAATGGATCATTCAAAGCACATATTCCTTCTGCTGGGTTATGAGGGAATCACAGGCCCTAAATGAGCTGGAAGGACTCTATGAATGTGAGCTAAGTACTCTGGATATTTGAAGATCTGGCAGAGCTGATGAAATGAAATGTCATGGAGCTTTGTGCTGCTCCTCTCCAGCCCTAAAGGTTTATTGCACCCAAGGGCACGGACTGTAGCTCTCTGTGATGAGGGGTAGTGTGCTGAGAGACAAAAACCACATCCTGGAAAATTAGAAAGTCCCAGAGGCAGAAAGTCAGAAGAAAATTCAATCAGATAGCAGTGGCTGAGACGGGATATTTGTTAAACACAAAAGCCTTCCAGAGATACTGGCTGGGCCCTGGAGGAGCAGCCATGTGTGGGTTAAGCACATGAGCTCTACATGTGACAACTGGCCAGTGATTCTTTTTTCCAGAGATGAAAATTTTACTGTGTTCAGTGGAAGGTTCTCTAGTCAATTAGCTTCAAAATCCATTTTAGTTAGTCACAGACTTGCTGGTTCTTTGTAGACCAGCTGGTGCACTGACCCACATATTCCATCAGTGAACACCTGCCAATCTTGGTGTGTCGTTAAATAAACAGCCAAGAAAATTGTTGTAAGAGACTACACCTTTACACTACCCAGGACAGCAAATATTTACTAAACCAAATCTATTCTAAGTCAGAAGTGAACTCCCTATGAAGCAGCCACACACTGGATTACTCCAAATAATTTACTAATCTGCAGTTAAAGCAATAAGGCTTTCCTAGATTTCTTTTATAAATATTCATAATACTGGCTCTTGTTCTCCTAACTCATCCAAATTCCAGTTCCTGTGGAAAAGCAGGAAACACATGGACGACTTATAGCCATATATATGCAAGCTGAAAAGTTTCCTGTATTAGGGAGAGAGTTTTTGAGCTCTAGCCACACAGTGCAATGAGCATATAAAAAGCCACTTTCAGGATTTCATTTTTTTCCCCTCTGAATTTCTTACAGATGTCTCTGTATTTACCACAAGCACACATTTTTCACTGTATTACCTAATCCTGGAATAGGAAGCCATTTCCAGCCTTTGGTAGGGGTCTCTATTTTGCTGTTTTGAGGACCAGATCGATAGGAGCTTGCTCCCTGCTGCAGCAGAAGCAGAATTCCAGCCACAGACCCACGGCAGCCCACGGCCTGTGTGATGCTTAAGCTCAGTGTCTGACTTAAACCCCATCTGCAGGAGTTGCTGTTATCACTGTTCCAGGAATTCATGGAACCACAGACTGGGTTGGAAGAGACCTTGAAGATCATCTAGTTCCAGCCCCTCCTGCGTGGGCAGGGACACCTCCCACCAGCCCAGGTTGCTCCAAGCCCCATCCAACCTGCCCTTCATCACTTCCCGGGACGGGGCAGCCACAGCTTCTCTGGGCAACCTGGGCCAGGGTCTCACCACCCTCAAAATGGAGAATTTCTTCTTCCCAATGTCTAAAGTAAATCTCCCCTCCTTCAGATTAAAACCATCACCCCTTGTCCTGTCACTCCATGCTTTTGTAAAAAGTCCCTCCCCAGCTTTCCTGTAGCTAGAGGTACTGGAACGTGCTCTAAGGTCCCCCCAGAGCCTCCCCTGTTTCTGTACAACCTCTTGCTGTCATCTTCCCTCACTGCAGACCTGCACACCCCAGCACAGATACTTGCCTTGCACCACTCTCCATGGCTGATCTCACAGAGCTCGTGGAAGGAGGGATGAATCCCCCCAGCAGCAGCACACCTGGCTCTTGGGAGCAGGACACAGCTGCTGGAAAAACGAGCAGCTGAAGGCAACAGGAACCCACCTGGACCAAGGAGCATGTGCAGTAGGGATATAAAGAGCTCTTCAGCAGGTGCTCCTTGGGTTGCAAAGATACTGTTTATACAGAAAAAGTTCTTAGCTGTGGTTTGTTTGTTTGCCCCCCCCTTTTTTTTTCCTTTTCCTCCCCACCCCCAGGGGCAGTTGTGAATGGGTTTGGGGTTGTTTGTATATTTTTAAATTTTATTTAGAACACTTTAGGGTTGGTTTGTTTTGGTGTTTTTTTTTTTTGGTGTTTGTTTGGGTTTTAAAAATGTATTCTTTTGAGCAGTCTTAGTGCTATTTATTTTGAAACCAATGCAGCAGTGCAACCTCCTGCTTCCCTCAGGCCTCTGTTTAACAACACGACTTTGGTGGAGTAGGAGAAAAAAAAGTAAGTTCATTTTAATTCCTTACATATCTAATCCTAAAGCAGCAGGGGCGCTGTTGTTATTCTACTGAGCTCTGCATGTGTTAAGAAAATAACGTTTTTCCTGTATTAAAAAGGCCAAAAATATCTCAGTAGTTTTGATGTTGTGTTTGTTGGTGCTAGCTTAAAAACTGCTGCCTTTCTGCAGCTCCTTTTACAGAAGCTTGTGAATTTTCTGATGGAAAGAAAAGTTCTACTGGGTTAAAGGTAATTGAATTTTATAATGTATTGCTTAATTTTTAAGGATAAGAACTGAACAGGAAAAAAAAGGAAATATTTTTATTCTTTATATATATATCTTCCAGACTTGTGAAGGAACAGGCTCATGCTGCTTTTCCCTATATTGTTCACCTCCATGTGTCTGTCTATCCCCCACATCTCCTGACTTTCTTTTCAAATCAAGAAATCCTGACTTACATTGTAACTTCTGGTTTGCTCATTACGGGTACTGGTGTTGGTAGATGTTGAATGTGATTTAAGTCTGTAGCCCTTGGAGGTGATAAGATCAGAAGCTGTGGAGTAGAATGGGGAAAAGCTGAAGTGAAAACCTGAGCTTGCTCAATGGTGAATGAAGCTCCTCTAGGAATCCGAAGGGATTGCAAGCAGTGGAAAAGTTAACTTGCTACTTGGAAAAGTAGCCCTACTTAAGCATATTTTTTAAATTTTTGTTTCTCTGTTTGATTTTTTTTTTCCTCGGGGTAAATACCTGGTTGCAGATGCTTCATGTTTCCAGGGTTTAAGGTTTTTAGTAAACTTAACTGTTGTGTGTGTATGTGGGTGTTTAAAGCTCTTGAGATGTAAATATCTGTGTAACTTATTTTCTAATGTGTGCTTGAAATCTTAACTTCCACTCAGTATGATGAGAATATTGGGAAATTGTAAGCTCAGGTTGGTGACAGATTTGTCTGAGTTTTAATATAACCAGGAAATATTGTGCTGGGTTGCACAACTTTTTATGAGTGGGCTTGGCAATCTCTAGTAGAAACAGGCAAAGAAGTGTGTGATTTGGTTGGAGAATTCTTGCTCTGGATGTTAAATGGGAAAGAAGGAAGGAAGGATGGAATTTGAAATCCCAAATCTTTAGTCATATTGGTACGTGTATGCAAGATGAGATTCTTTCTGAAATACATAGAATCATATAATTGTTTTGTTTGGAAAGAGCTCTAAGACTTTCAAGTCATGGCATGTCAAGCTATTTCTCGTTGTTTATGTAGGGATTGCCTGTGAACAGACCCCCTGGAAGGTGTGCCTTAGTTATGGGAATGTTGTTAGTGTCAGGGATGACTGGACAGCCCATCTCTTCCTTAAAGATATTCTGAAGTTCCCTCTGACAACACCCAGGCAGTAGATTTATGCCTTATTCTGTGGTCACTGTGTTGGGTGCCTGAGTATGGTCCCACCACAGAGTGTTGTCTTGCTCTACCTTTTCTGTGTGTCTCACTAACCTTCTCTCACCCACAAAGCAGGAGGTCAAGAGAATATCCCTGCTTGTTTCTCTATTTCTTGAACACTTTGGGGGGGGCGGGGGGCTTGGATGTTTCCCAGTGTTTGCTCTGGGATGCTGCATCCTTCTTCTGAGAGGTGACCTGCTCCTGCCTCTCTGTGGTAGAGTGGGTTTGAGCAGAATGCCTGGGGCATCAGTACACAGCTGAGATCAGAGCCTGGAGCTTGTTGTTTCTGTGTGATAAACCCTTTTAGTTTAATCAATGTTTGCTGGCAGTGGCTAGTGAGACTACTGAGTATGGCTGAGGTCTGCTGTGGCACGTTAAATAAGAGACTGGAAAGTGAAGGAAATAGTTTTAATTAGTAATTGATGACTGAGAGCTGCAGCAGCCTGAGCAAGTTTGTGTGCAACGAAAGAGCTAATGAGTGTCTGCTGAAAACACAGTTGTACCGGCACTATGAGCTGCCTCAAATCTCTTCTTTCTACTGTCAAAACCTCTAAGGCACCAGTGCACTTCAGGGGATTACTCAGAACAGTAAAATACTCTATTTGTTGGTTGTAGGCATCTTCCTAATGTCTCAGAGCTCAGGGAGGCTGTTGGGGACTTGGATTCAATATTCCACCCCATGGGAGTTTGTTTGTTGTTGGGTTTGTGTGGTTTGGGGGGTGGGTTTGTGTGGTTTGGGGGGTGGGTTTAGGGAGTTTAATTTTTGGTCTTTTAATTACCCCTGAACATGTGCTTTCTATAACTTTACCATTGGACTTTTTACATATTTGGATGGGGATAAACAGTCACAGCCAATTAATTCATTAGCCATCACTGCCCCTGGGCTTTCTGCAACTTAAGGATAAAAACTCACTACAAGGCTCATGATGGACACACCCGCAGCTGGGCACAGTGTGGGGACAGCTTCATCCCTTTGTGTAGAGGGAGACTGATACTTGTCCTTGTGGGAGGACTGTGCTGCTGTCCCTTGTGGCACCTCTCCCCTTTAGGAGAGGACCAGCATCCAGGAGGATATCTGAGATTGTCCCTGCTGTCCTTAAAAGAGGCCATTCAGCTTCAGATAGGGAAGTAAATACCTGGTATTTAGCTGTTATGTGCCCAAGAGTGTGTTTCTTTTGGATTTACCAGTTGGTTTAATAAAGTTACTGCATTTCCCTACAAACTGTGATTTGCTTCAGCATTCTAAGGACATCTGAAGTGGAAAATAATAATAATAGAAAAAGTTGGCCCATTATGTCTTTAATTAACACAAGTCTTCAGGCACTACACCAAGAAATCCAGCTTTCTCCAGCTTTATTCTTGATATGCCTGTTTGAATGGAAATTACTGTAATTAACTCCAGATTTCAAAATATCAACATGTGAAAGTGTTTGTGTACCCTCTAAATGAGCATTGCTGGAAGAACACAGCCATTGCAGGATGCTGAGATAATTCCCATTCACTAGGTTAAGGATAATATTAAGGAACTGGCAATGAATTAAAAACTAGGTCTGTAAAATTATCTTCAATGGGGGAAATCTTAAAGTAAAATGGAACCATTATATTAAAATACAAACAATTTAGCTTAATGGGGACAGCCTTGTTTGATTAAAGGATAAGCCAAGTCCTGTTCTTCATGATTGCCTGTGCAGGGAGCAGTGAGTGTACTTACCTTGGGTGCCCACAAAGTAATGGAGCCAGAAGCTGCCCAGGTCTGAAGGATTTCTGTGCTCACCTTGGTGGAGATATGTGATTTTAGAGCTGCTGCAGATTTGGATATGAAGGATCAATATGTGGCTGAGCAGTGCTATGGAAGGGGGAACAGGCAGAGATCCCAGCTTTGCAGAGTCCCTGAGCCATTAGCCAGTACAGCCTTGTCAGAAAGGGGCTCATTGTCAATGGTTTCAATTTGTTTTCTCATCTATCTTTCTTTTGTCCACTCTTTCTGGGCTTTTTGTCTTGACACTCAAAACTGACCCTCTGATTTCCCACCCAATTGGCTGGTGCCAGTTCTTCAGTGTGTCTCTAACTTGCATAAAACTGTAGGCTTGGGGGCTTGTACAGAAATTCTACCATCTGAGCAGAGCTCACAGCATCTTGAACACCAAAATCCTCAATCATGGCTGTGGCAGTTGGGACTAAATTATAGTGGAAAATGTAATAACAGCTATTTCCTAGTTGTTTTGATTCTAATCAAAATATTAGCATGGATAACAGATGAAATGAAAAACTGAAGGGGAAGTAGTGGGCTGAGAGGGCACAGTTGGCTTCCATCACTGGGCATGATGACTAACATATTTTATTAGAAACAAAATAAAGTTAAAGCTGCCTGATATTATGTATGCTGCTCATGACTGGACAGAAGGATTCCTCTGGTGTAAGGCCAAGTATCAGCTAGAGGAGCACACAATCAGCTCTACTGTTAATGGCCTGGCTGGAGTCACTGGCACGGGAGAGCTGGGGAACTCTGCACATGAGGGGCAGCAGCTGATGCCTGGATTAGCCACTACTTGGAAGGAAAATAAATAAGACAACTGAGCTACCGAAAGTATCAATTTTGTCTTCACATCACGTTCCTGTTTGGAAGGGTAAAACTCAACACATTGATGCCCTGGGTTTATAAACTTAAAAATAGCCCTGCCTGTTGCACCAAGCTGGCATTGTGACTTGCAGAGTTGTTTATCAACACAAGCATCTGAAGTCTTTGTGATGGCAAGTAGATCAGTAGAATACTGGAATGAAGATGGAAATCACATGCTGTGTGCCTTGGTCTACTTCTGAGTCTGCCTATTGGTTCTCAGAAATCCTCACCAGCTTCCTTCTGCTGATTTTCAGTATTTATTATCCCACCAAATGTTTCCATTTCCTTTGACACTGGAAAGTTTCTCTTCCCTGTGCAGGGTGACTATCTAAGCCAGCAATAAGCCAGGCCAATGCAGGGGAGTGCAACACCAGTCTGAGGCCACCTGATCTCCTGGTGTAGTGCCTGAACTGGGAGCCAATCTCTCAACTGAGCCACCACGGGCAGCTACCCAATTCTCATCAGTCACCTCTGAGACAACTAGAGAGGACATCAATACTTTAAGGGGAGGTTTTGGATGTGATACAAGGGAACTGCACAATTCACCTTGCTTCAGGTATAGTGGGCAGCATGTGGTGGCAATGTTTGCACTAAAATGGTGGTGGAACCCAAGGGCCACTTGGGTCTGAGGTGCAGGAAGACTGCCTGTCTCTGATATGGGATGGAGTCACTTGATTGTCCTGCTGGTGTCTATTGGGCACATCAGAGAGACATGGGAATGCAATATAGGGACTGCAGATCCAAATCCTGGCTCTGCTGCTGGAATTCTGTGGCACCTTGACCAACTGCTGCTCCTGCTGGACACTGAGAATAGAGCCACCTTAATAATGCTGTAATGGTTTAAAGGTGCAAGTGATGTGGAGAACTTTGCTGTTAAGCTCTAGGCAGAATAAACTGAAAACCTATGAGAACTTAAGCTGCACTTTGATATGTTTATAAATAATGGCCTGGTTTGCTCTTTCTTAATATAAAGAAAAAATAACTTTTATGTTAAGGGGAAGGATGTGACTTAGCCTACAGAGTTTCAGTCTTCTTCCAAAAATGCTGAGAGAGAATTTGCTAAAGAAATCCTCAGTCAAACAGGAAGATCACAGGAATATTACTCTTCAGCTCAGTGTCCCTATCTGAAGTACATGTGAGAAAGAATGATGGATGTTTAACTGAAAGCATTAAGCACACAAGAGAATAAGTATCACTGCATGATAATTTTTACAAGAAATAAACAGAAAAGCTTTACTCTTACATATTCCTTTCACGGCAGCTATTGATTGTTGATAGAACAGGTTTAAGCAGCCATACTGTCACTCATGGTAGATTCCCACAAATTCTCCAGGTAACACTTGTACAGAGCAAGTGATGGCATCTCTGCAAACCTCGCTCCCAAGTTGAGAAGTAACAAAATGAGGAGTTGACAGTGAATGTCTGTGTATGATTTGCCTAGCTTGACCTGGGAACTCTGCAGTAGAGGGGCTTGGTGGAATATGAACTTGTAAAAAATTTTGGGGGAAAACCCCAGTTCTTCATTACTTCTTTAAACCTTTTCTGCAATGTTTGCCACGGAAAGTTACTCTGAATGTAGAGGGGAAGATATTGTTCTCCTACCAGTGTTAAGCAGATTAAGTTTTAGAGGATGCAAATGCAAACCAAACACTTCTAGTCTCTAAAATGAAGCTGTGCTAACACGATTTTTTGGAGACTAGAGATTTGTGTATCTTCTGCCCAGTGTTATCAACAGGCAGTGTTCTACATGTATTGAGAAAACTGAATATTAAAGCATGAGATTTAGCCTGGATAATCTTGTTTGAACTTCAAAAGAAGTTATATTGTTATATTCACATGCAGAAGTCCAGGAAAACTTCAGTGTTTTAAAATCCACATAAGCCAAAAAAGCACTAAAGAAATACAGTTTGTTTACAGCTCTACATCTAATCTTCTTAATTAACAGGTAGCTCAGAGAAATAGATTTGTGCAGCTAATGAATTTGCTTGCTACATATTTCTCCACCACTGTAGATGTTGCAGATGCTCAATAGACCGTCTAAAAATCATGGTCTAGTTAGGACAACTGGTTTGAAATTGTCGGGACAAGTGGCTGGCTCAAGGGCACACGGAGGTCATGGCAGAGGAGGGAAATGAGCACAGATTTCCAAGTACTTTGTTTCCTGCTTTCAGGATAGAGAATCCTTCCCCTCTTGAAATAAAAACAAATGGTTTCTATCTAAACTATTCATATCCTTTTGTTTCCAGCCAAGTTTTGGTCAATTGGCTATTTTTTATCTAAACCACTTTACCCTGCCTTTTCTTCCCCATTTTAATATAGAATCTTTCTTCTGTCCTTTTTCACCCTGCCAAAATTCCTGCTTTAGTTTTCAGCCAAGCACTTTATCTGCTGTTGTCTCACACCCATCTCTGTAGTTAAAACACTGGTTTATTCTTTTATCTGAGTTCTCCAATTGCTGTTTCAATCTTTTCTTCATCCACATCAGCTTTGTATTAATTTTCTAAATCTCTGGTATTTATCACTAGAGCCCTAAATGGTCAAGCTTTAATTCCACCTGCTGCTGCTTTCCTCAATTAAATTCCATTCTCACTGATGAAGAGGATAGATGCCAAGTTCTTTAAGCAATTCATGTCATCTGCTAATTTGGACCTGTCAGTAGAGCAGCACATGTTGACATGGAAGTACCTCTGGAGAAATCTGTCTGCTTTTCCTGAAGACAAGAAATGACAAACAATAATGAAATGTATACTGTTGTCATCTCATTATTTCCCTCCAGTACCTTCTAGAAATCTTTTTAATCTTTTTGCCTGACAAACCAACTAGTTCTAATTGGCTGCTGGATGGGAACAACATCCTTATATCTGTACAGAAAGACCCTGATTGGAAAATTTAATATTTTTAATATAATTTTAAATATAATTTAAATATAATAATCTTAATATCAGAGATACTAAGCACAATCAGGTGAAAGGAAAATGCAATGAAGTGTATATATATACACCAAAAAGATTGTTTTTTATTCTGTTTTTTTATGTCTTCAATGAGCCAAAATGTTCCTTATCTCAACTTTTCTGGTAACACTGCCTAAGATGCCATGAGCTGGGGTAAAAGAGGCAGGCAAGACAAGAGAAAGGAATGTCAGGGCATTTTTCCTTCCCAGCTAAAGTGCTTCTCCTGCAGTACGGTGGCAATCCTGAGCTTTGGGATTTATTCCAGCAAATGTGAACCTTCAGAGCAGCTATGGAGGAAAAGCTATAAAATACCCGACTGCAACAACAGTTTCCTTTTCAATCAAAATATTCAGTAGCAAAAGAAAAGCCCCAAACCATTGTTGCATAATGTTTTTCATCCACTTTCATTGCTTTCCATAGGGAAGATACTAAAAATCCAAATGGTTCTTGTCAGAGGGTTAGAAGTGATGGCACAAGAGCCCCAGGCAGCATCATGCAAGTGGCTATTTAATCAAACACAACAAGATGGTGCTTTTTGTCTCAAGCATTTTCCTTTTTGCTGTAATGAGGTGTGGGCTTTTGGATTTTCTCCACGGCTTTGTGTGATGTGTGGGTTGCAATGAATTGCACTGGTACCTAAGAACTGAAGCTCTCACTTTGTTTCAAGTGCCTCTCACCAGGAACAAAAGCTGCATCTTGCAGAAAATGAACCACAGAAACACATTCTGATGAGGAGCAATCGAACAGTATTCTGAAAATCTCCAAGGCAGTTGTTGCTGTGTATGAAACACTGAATTTGGCTTGTTTGGTGCTGTTCAGAAGGGAAAAGCTCTTTGTCAGTGATTCCCAAACATCCAGCTGAATGTGCCTTTTTGGGAAATGCACATTTGACTATGTAACAACAAGGGGCAAGGAAATGCATTAATTAGCCATTGGAATGGTTTCACTGCCACAGTCAGAGCACACTGGAAGGGAATATCTTCCAAATGTAACCAAAATATCAAAATTACTTGGGGTGAATGTTTAGCTTTCCAGACCCAAGTAACCAGGGGACAGCAGGGATGGGATGAGATGAAACCTTGCTGTGTTGCATAGAAACTGGGGAACTGTGGCTGTTTGAAGCACAGGAGGGCAATGAAGAGCGTAGGTTAGCAAGACACTGGTAGCTGGGGCAGAGTATGTGGTTTTCCATGAGCTTTGAACTTGGCTCCTGCTCATGGGGCTACCTTGGAGAGATGAAAAGGCCAGAGGCACCCCTTGTGCTCCCACCTCAGTATTTCTATGGGGTGCTGATGCCCAGAAGTCATGGAGGGGATATTTAGTAATTCATTCTGCCTCTCTGGAAGGGTGGAGTTACAGTCCAGAGGAAATGCTGCTTTTTATCCATTTTGAATTGTAGAAGTAGGTGAGATCACAGAACCATGCACTGCTCAAACCCCTTCACCACTTCACATGTCCCACACTGTGAGCAGTCAACATTGGGTGAGAATCTCTAGAATTCTCCCAGAGTAACTGAGCCATCACAGGAACATCTGTGACACCTAGAGAATAAATAAAGCAAAGGTCTAATCACACATTTTAAAAGACAATTTTTAATTTTTTTAATGGATGATTCAGGAGAGACTAAAAGCTTTAACTCTGCCATTAAACCCTGCAATCACCTTGCATCTTTTTTTTTTGTGCCTGATAATAAATGAAGGAAATAATCTTTCTGATGAACAATTCTTTAGACACATCTAACAGCTTATTGGATTTGATGGATTTAAACTAAGTAAAAAAAAATAAAAGAAACAAAGAATGCTCCAGGAAACCTATTCACAATGAGCCTGCAACCATGTGTGGGTTATTTTTGTGAGTGTTGCTAATGGTTCCATTTCTCCAGTAGTCCAAAATGTCTCCTTGCAGGAGTGTGTGTATGTGCCTGAGAATGGTGAAGATGGCAAACAACTCTTTTGAGACAGGATGTTATTCAAGCTTGAACATAAAATATGGTTCTAGTTTGTATCACTTACTGGATCCATTGTACATTGCAGCCATAAAGCAACTCATACATTCTTTTGCTATCAATTTTAACAAGTAATTGGGTTATATTTACAGATCTGAATTTATGTATACCAGATTATCAAATCCCTCAGTGGAGCACTCCTGCATCTGTGTGTCAATTTTGACAGCCTTCAGCATGTTTAAATTCAAGATATGCTGAAAACTTAATCTATTTTCAGGAAATACAATTGTTAAACTGATAATGACTGATTGCAAATTAACACACAGCTTCTTCTTTGTCTTGATACTTCTGTGACTCTCTTAATTAATCACCTCAGGTATAATATCTCTCCACAGTGTTGCCCTGTGAAAGAACTGAAGTAAATGGTGAGAAGGAATATTTGAAATAAGTAGAGTATTCCTTTAAAAATAAATCAAGCACCTATTTAAACCTGAAGGCAAATTATTTTTGTGTATCCTTGGCACTGTGTGTGGTAGTCAAGAGCAAACTGCATGTGACTCGTGCTTCCAATTACTGTCTGAATTGGAATAGCACCACTGCAGCTTCACTTGGTTCTTATTAGCAGCACTGAAGGCTGAAGCTTGGTTTTTAATTTTAATTTTATTTATTGCTTAATTACTGTGACTCCACACATTAATTTGAAAATAAATTTGTGAATACACTTTAATGCTTAAAGGGCAGAAACTTAATTGGGGGCAGTAAAGTGAGATTTGCAGCAAATGGTGCTGGCAGTCAGGCAAGAAATGGGTGTTCTCTACCAACACTGTTTGGGCTGTATTTATCTTTGCTTGTTGCCTACAAAAACAGATGCTGTTAAGAGCAGCTGGTGGTAGGAAGTCAGCTGCTTTGGGATGCAGGGAGCTTGTTTTCAGGCAATGGAAAGGGGCAGCATCTGAAAACAGGAAAACAAATAGGAGGAATGGCATCCTTGTAACTGAAACAGTTTTGGTCTGGTCTTTGAGAGATGATGATATGATTATTTTGGTTTGCATGTAATGTATCAAAATCTGAACAAAGTTTTGGTGTTGGTTTACTGGAAAGAATGGGAAGATGTCTCTGTAGCTTGTCATTCATTATTCTTTGCTATTTAGTAGCATTTCAGCACTTTTGGTAATTATTCTTTTGCGTCGATGGTGGAAGTGTAGCTTTTTTATTACCTTGTGATTCTTCTTCAATATTCATACCCCTATATCTGCTTGTCAAGGCTTTTAGCAGAAAGGTAAGGCTGCAGTTAGATAAATATTGTTACCACTGTCTTGAAAGGAGAAAAAATAAAGTCAGTACTGATTTCTCCAAGGTCAGAGAGAAAGTGAACATGTGGGTGGGGAAGCATTTGAGAGGTCTGGTTTTCTTTTAAAAATAGTCACTACAGCTGGAGTTAATTGTCCTGTTAAAGCTGAGAATCTGCAGCACTGTTGGTGCCATTTGGCCTCACTGAAAAAGGCTAATGGCATCACTCACTGCGATGTGACAGCTACCCTTTGAGGCTGACCTTTTGTTAAACCAGTTGTCCTTGACTTGGACTGTAATGCATCAACATTTCCCATTTCAGGAAGGCTGATGTAAAGTAAATAGTCCAGAAAATTGGTAAGAGTGGAAGAACCTCCACCAGCAAAAGGAAAACTTTTTTATGAGCAGGTCAACTTTGTGACTTCAGTTCAGGAGCTTTTGGAGAAACTCAGACTCATCCCCCTGCACCACTTAAGTCTGTGTTGTGGAGTGGTCTTGGAGTTCACAGCTGGATCCTTTCTGAAGAACCACCATAAGAAGATGCATTTCTATCACTATTAGGTGTCCAGTCCATTGTACCTGCCAGTCCAAAGCACATAGTGTACGTGTAGAGTGAGAGCACCAGATCCTCAGACCAAATATTCCGCACTGGTGACCATCTCATACGTCATGATACTACACGCTAATGAAAACACAGGCTGTACACAAAGAAAGCACTTGACCTGAATCAGATTGAGTTCATAAGTGATCAGTGCTCCTCAGGCTTCCTGCTTCAGCCTGATCTGAATGCCAGTGTGGCCAGTGTCTTACGCATCTTGTTGGGCTGCATGGATAATCACATAAAGAGCAGTTTCCAGCACATGTTATGACCTTAGCAACACATTTTTCTGTATGGAATAGTGGCTGAAAACCCTCATAGGTTGGGCTTGAAGTCTCCATATTGTGTTAAGGAGAAGTCAGATCAGGTTACCTTTTAGGTGCAAGTACTTTACACCTATTCATCATATGGGCCATCCAGGTTGTATGACAGACTGTGGAGCTGTCCCAAGAGACAGCAAAAACTTCCTTTCTAGTAAGCTTGAAGACTCAAAAAGCCTGTCTTGTGCACCCACTGTATCTGACTAATGAGTTGCATTTGGCTCAGGCAAGGGCTCAAACATCCATTTAGGTGATTGCAGACTTTCCCTGATTAAAGACTCTTTGGTGAAGCCATTGGAATGCAAAAAATATTCTGATCCAAGGAAGACACAAATAGAGGAGCCTGCAAGTATTATTTTGGCACTTCTATAAATCAGTATTCATTCTTTGGGCAATATCTTTGAAAAACTTATCTGGCATATCTACAGAAGTTAGGTGAGAAGGGCTGATGGGGCCATTTGCTTCCCTTTCACAGCAAACTTCAACAAACTTCCCCCTTTGGTCTCTGGATCCTGCTGCCAGGAAGGTGGGTTGGCCATTGGGAATCTGCCAGAGCTTTGCAGTCCTGACTAATAAGACAATGCATGGAGGTTGTGGTCAGATTGGTACCTTTAAGTTCTCATCACAGTAGTTCTGGAGTCCTAAGAGTTATTACCTGAAAAAAAACATTCTCTCTGCAAATTTCTTTACAGCCACATAATCCCCCATGAATCTGTAATTCAGGGAATTGTTTTATAAAAATCCTAGATTTCATAATGGTATGATGAAATAGGAAGCTTAAGCAATAAATTCTTCTGGCTTGCCTGTTTTACATTCAGTGCTCCAAAGCACAGAATATTAACAAATGTCTTGGGTGCTATTGGGAACTGTATAAATAATTATAATGTGGATAAAAGAAAACTGTAGCAGTAAAGATCACGTGTGTCTGAAATTACAGGGTAATACATGAGCCTGCAAAGCAAGACAATGTTTTAAGGTTGAAATAATATATTGTTTTAAGCAAATTACCCTGATGAAAATGACAAAAATATCTAATTTATTTAGAAATGGTAGGGCTTTTTATAATAAATGTATAGGCAAGAGCTGTAGTGTGTTAAAACTTAATAGCAATCACAAAGTTTGCATCTGGCTTGAGACTGATGGTGTAAGGATGCTTGGAGCCAGCATTCTGTTGTGTGCATCTTGATTTCTGGATGCAGACATCTACTTTGATTCCCCTTCCCTGTTGGGTCCTCAGCTGGTGTCTTTTTGGGGTTGAAAGTCTAATAATTCTGTGTGTCTAAGTGTTCGTGGGGCTTCCTCTGTGAGCCAGATTTGGGAAATCAGCCTCATTTAAAACACAACTGCTTGACTCTCAATGCTTACATGGCTGGAGGAGGGCAGCCACAAGGCTGGCACCCATGGTTGTTCTCACATATGACAAAGTTAATTGCTTCCATTAAGCATCATGCTAATATATATTACAATATACCTGGGGGGGTGTGGAAATATGTTTTCTGCTGTTCTGATACATACTTACATTCTTAATTCCTGCCTGTCTTATGTTCAGCCCTTGCTGTAACAATCCTGATTGCCAACGTTTTTAAGTGGATGTCTTCAAAGTTTGATCTAAGTTTCCTCCCTCTCTGGGGGAAACAAAAATGCTGGTCACCTCTGCAGTGAATATTTATTCAATATTAGGTTAAGCAGAATTTCACCAAAGATATTATTAGCCTGAGCTGTGTTAATTAGAAAATGTTGACCTGGATGACAAATGATACTGACTGCTAATGTGTTAAAAGTTCTGATGGGTAATGATTTGAATGATTGACCTGAGAGAAGAAAAGAAAGACCCGTGTTGATGCACAGAGAATTGTGCTGGTGTTAGCCCTGTAAAAATGACAGCAAATAAAGCAATTCTTTGAGAAAAAGTCTGACATGCTGTGGGGAAGGTTCTTGGGTAACAGAAAAGGTCCCTGCTTGAAACATGAAAATATTTTGGAATTTTCCAATCCTTTTACTTTTAAATTTCAAGTTTTGTTCAAACATTGGGGAGGAATGTCAAGGTAACCACAACACACTCATGGATGTTCTCTTCCTTTCTTTAGCTAGCTCTGACTGGAACTCATATCTGTTAAGTATTTAAATACAAATGTTAACTAAAAGTACTTTTGAAAAAGATATCAGAAGTGAAGGAGGTTTATAACCTTAGGTTACTATATCCTGCCAGTACTTAGTATGACTCCTAGCATAACAATAGTTCTGCCCCAGTGTCATGCCTTTCTCCCTGCAGGCTTTGTCCTGATGTAGACTTGAAGTTGTGCAGATCCACCCAGCTCACATGCAGGTCTCTCTATGGCATGGCTCACATTTGCCCCATCTTCATTCCCCAAATATATCTCACGCTGTGGTGTGGTCCTCATGCTGGAAAGGCCATTGCACAGCAGGCCAGCATCAGCCTCTAAGCTCTAAAGAGGAACTAGGGGTAAGCATGGAAGGATCTAGACCAGAGCCAGATGTTTCTGAGGGTCAGTGCGCTTCCTGTCTCTGTTCCTGCTTGTTCATGGAGCATCACATCTGGTTATGAACTGGTAAAAAGTTCTGATGAGAAAGCAGAGGTCACTGGCTGAGGTGGTACCTACCATTTCATCAACACCTGTTACAGACCACTTTGTACTTTCACCCAGTTCAATGTAGCAAAATTCAGCTGCTGTTATATGGGTAAAGTAGAGCTTCTGTGGGCTTGAACTTCCCCTTGGTTATTGCACACATGTATGGACACAAGTAAAATAAACAGTGCTCTGGAGCAGTCACCACAAACTCAAGACTGGAAGCAGAATTTCTTATTGAGTCCTTTTTCATGACAGCTGAGGTGTTTCAGAGGAAAAACCAGATGGGTTTCAATATTAGTAGCTGTTTTGTACTTGTTCATGGCTAGCAAATTCTTACTTCCAAAATTGACGGTCCAGTGTCTTTTATTACTAATACCTCTGTGTAGGTACTTGTTAATACAACAGACATTCTGGAGAAAGGAGGCCCACAATAATCTGAGTAATTTCCTGTATGAATGACTTTGCATAATTTATTATAGTCACATGGATATTGCTGAGAACTGGTTAGGATCTTCATAAGTTTTACTTCTCCATATTAAACACTTGAGTACTGAGCAGTGAGCGTTGATTTTTGGCAATAACATCTCATTTTGGAATGTTCATCATTCTCCAAATTATAGTACTGTGCTTATCAGAATCCCTTATACTATCTTTTTTCATTGTCTTTGTCTAGTTTATCACTCTTTTTAATGTCTTTATATTGCTATTTCACAGTCCATGCATCTTCAGAAATATGCATGTCTGAACACTGAAGCTGTTTCTCAATCTGTTGAGCATAAAAAGTTGATTAAAAAAATCTCATTTGTCACAGTCCAAAAATTCTTATAATTTATTAAATCTTTCCACTTTTCTGTGCTTTACAACAGAATCAACAGAATTCAATTTATGGTTTTACAACTCCCATTAAATTGGAGGCTATAATTCTTGTGGAAAAAAGTTATTAACTGAGGTAATTTACTATGGAATCTAAGAAGTAACTGATATTTCTGTGAGTAGCTATAAATATGGGTTTTCAGGCTGTATAAAAAGGCAGCCAGTTCAGAAACACTGGGGAGTGAAGAGCACAGATCAAGAGATGTCCAGGAGGTCTTGTGGGCACTAGGTTCAGCTGTTCTGCAGTGGGTTTCTCTCTGTGTTGGACTTTCCTTCTGCACAGAGGAAGGCAGACAGACCTCCAGCCTGGTGTTCCTGTCAGCAGTGAGAGGCCAGATTAACAAAGCATGTAGATATGTATATGGATTTTTCACTAAAATGGTGAACGAAGCTCACCAGGTTCCTCTTTTCCAAAACCTGTCTCAAATTTTCTTCATGCTCTTCACTGCCTTTTTGCAGCTCACACCACAGGGAAGCTGCCACCTTCTTCCAACATCTCCAAACACCTTTCCCTGCTCACTGTTATCCCTGGCTCTAAGTCCACCTTGCTTGGTTGGTTTAAAGCTGCACATCAGCCCAGCTGCCTCTCTGCCCCTTGGGGCAGGTAAGGGCTGATCTTCACCTTCCTAACCTCCATGGGAAACTAAGGAAATCTCTGTCCTCCCCATCTGCCGGAATTCCTGCTACTTTTCCTGTCACCTATGTAGGGTTCCCCATGAGTCTGTCATGAGCAACAGGAAAGGCAACAGACTAAGAGTTGGCCAGCTGGTTTGGATGCCTTAGCTTTTTGCAGACAGAAAGACATCAGAGGGGCCTGAAGATGCAGAAAATTAATCCTCTAAAAATCAGGCTTTCTAAGTGACTTCAGCCTGGATAATGAAGAATGTCTTTAGCAATTTGGAGAGCTTGGGTACATCTTGTGCCCTGAGTCCTTATAGTTATAAATGAACAGATCCATGTTCTGGCTTTTTCTGGGCTTGAAAGGGAAGAGCAATACTGCCTCAACACCTCATAGGTGTTTCAGTCCTCTGCCCTTTACCTGCCCTCCAACTCTGCTGCTGTTGCTCCAAGGGCTTCTCCTCCTTCTCCAAGTACTTCTCTTCTGCATGTTTTTCACTTCTGGCACTTCATTTCCTCCACATCTGTGCTCTTGGCTTCTTTATTTGTCATCTGTAGAAATAAAGAGCAAAAAATGATTGATGGACAGCAACTGATCCTCTCCTGATCAATACCAAGGAGTGTATAACTGCTCATTAGCAGGACCACACTTGGAACAGCACTCTTTTCCAGCATCAAAGACACCAGTCCCCAGGGCAGACTTTGAATCATATGAGAAACTGCAACTAACTTAGAAAGCTCCTTGACAAGCAAAGTTTTGAGCACCTTTTATTTACTACACAGATACTCATCTTTAAGATGCAATTTTCTTGAAAGAGATTTAAGGATTCAGCTTCCTGTATTAAAAAAGGGCTATTTAGAAAAAAATTATCAAGCAGTGAGAGCCCATGTTTAGTGTGGCTCACAGCCGAGCAAGCCCAGTACTTAATGTATGATTTCAGCTACATCAGTTATTTTCCATTGTCTTGTTCTGCAGTGTGGTTGAGATATTTTATTTTCCACTCCAGCATGGTCAGAGCTAAGGATACATGTCTTTTATACCATGCTGTCCTTTGCAGTTTCAGCTTTAATTCTGAAAATTTGGCTTGTAAGCTTCAAGACAGATAAAGAAAAGAGTGCCCAAGATCAAAGGAGTGGTAGCAGATGAAAGAAAGGGAACTGAAGAATGCCTTTAGGGATTAAGAAGGAGTCTTGAGGAAGAGACACCAGAATTCCAGGCAGTCCTCACCAAACTGTGAAGAAAAACCTTCTCTGTGGAAAAAAAAAAGCAGAATTGTATGAGGAAGAAGAATTGCTGTTATTTAAGCCAAAGCTGAATTTCTACTGGGGTGAGGCAGAGACAGACTACATGGGAAGAAAAATGTTTTTTTGCCATCATCCTAGAGACAAAAACAGAAATAGAGATACTCAGCGACCCTATGTTAGTCGATTCATTATTTATAACTCTCTTGAGACAAGATGTAAAATAGTTCATGTTGTTAATTCACCCCTGTGATTTGAAGCATAGGGAATGAGCATCTTTTTCTGAGATGTTCAAGTTGATGTTTCTGTAAGAAATCAGAGATGCATGATCATATGTTTCACTTAAGCGTGGCAAATAGCAAAACATGCTGCAAATATATAAGAATAAGGCACTGCTGACCTGCCCTAAATCATCTTTCTGAACAGTATGTTTAGATAACGAGCTGAGGAAAATTCTAACAACAGCCTGTTACCTAAAGGGAAGTCATCCTGTTGAATTCAGTTAGCTTTATGGAAGAGGAATAAATAGCTGCTACCAAATTCTAGGTCATTATTGCACTGTTCTCTGACAGAGAATGAGAGCAACTGCCTGTAGGAGTTGATGGCAATAACCTGTTCTGCTTTCCTGGGAATGTGGAGTCTAACAACTGTGCCCGGTGGCAGCTGAGAGCCTCCTTTGGCTCAGTGACCACACTGAGTCACTAACAGCTGAGTTAGAGCTAAAACTGGCTTCTGTTGCATGAATGAATGACTTTGGCTGTCTTTAAACCTTTTAGATTTATGTTGATTCTCTCCTTGAACCATCCCAGAATTTTCATGTCTGGATTACTCAGTTACATTTTAAAATATAAGTTAGTTCATGCAATTAAGGACTCCTTTCAGACACAGTGTATTCAGAGCACTCAGCCTGCCTAAAAAAAATGCAGCTACTATTTTTAAGGGTTCTTAATTATTTGCTATGTTCAGTGTCCTGTGACCCTTGTGAAAGGTATATGAATAGTTCATTGTTGCACAGACCTTGAATAATGGAAAATATTTTACTTGTTTTATTCTGTCTAGCTCTAATAACTAGCTTGTCTACAGCTCACAGTCAGGACACAGACCTTCTATCTAAACGGAATATTTTGTAGAAACAAGTCAAGCCTGCAGCAAGTCAAACCTGGGTGTCTGAAAAGATTCAACCTGGGCCAGGATGTTGTGCTAAGTGGGATGAAAAAATGCTTTGCTTTGCTCCTTGGCTCTCCTTTACTTCAGAGGGAGTCAGGAAAGACTTCTGCTCAGCATTGGTGTGGCACATAGAGTCTCTGGAAGGGCTAAGGAAAGCTAAGGGTAAAATAATGGTGGGGTAAATTTCTCATGTTTCTGGAGTGCACTAGGGTTTTTCCATGCCTACCCATGGTGCTAGGATGCTGTAAAAGGTTTGTGTCACCCTGGTGTGTGTGTGTCTCTAAACACGCAAGAAGCTGCTGATGGCATCTCATGGGGTTCACTTCTTCTGCAGCTTGTCAAGCCCACACATCACTGGTGTGAGATGGCCTCTTCAAGCCTCAGGCTTTTGAAAAATGGATGAGGTTTACTGCCATAAATGTTATCACAACCAGCTATTTATCAAACACGGGACATTGCCCACTGGAAAGGCAACATGCTACGGTATTTGCTTTACTGGATGTTCTGAGAGAAGAAAATAGCCTAGCCAAAATCTAGGAGTTTTAGAAATTAAAGGAAATACCAAAGTGATCCAAGATATGCTCTTCTTGGATTATTAAATAATGCAAAAACATTAGCCTTGCACAGGCCATTATTTTATCATTAGTGTAATGTCATCAGTTAATGCAGACTTCCAAGAAACATTCCTGCAGCTATCATACGGCTTGCTAGCCTACAGACACCCCTGGGTAAGGGATGCAATTAAAATACTGTTGAAATAAGTCTTTAAAACAAAGCTTTGCAAGTGTCTGTCAGTGCTCCAGCAGCATATATATATTTTTTTTTCTTGGTGGGAAATAGTTTTAATTGTACTCATATGGCTGTTTGTTTCCCACTAACCCATTTTCCCCATAGCATGAAGCTAGGAAATTTTCTGACATAAATTATTTACTGCTGCACTTCCACCCCCTGCCCTGTCCCAACCTCCTGCCACATTTTAGGAAGCTGTAGGTTTAACATATGTCACTTATAAGGAGGAAATGAAATGGTTAGAAAAGGAATAAGCATTTAAATGATGATAGCTCTCTAGCAAAGTGATCATGCTGATATTTCTAGGGATTTTTTTCCTCTTTGTAACCTCTTGGGACCATAATTTATTTAAATATCAGCTGCATCACTTCTGCAAATAAAGACTTAGCATCTTTCTACCAATACTATATATTTCAGCAAAGATTTAATGCATACTTTAATCTCATTTTATTATAGGGAGGTTAAGACTCAAAGTGGAAAAGATATGAATTAATTAAGCGGAGCTGTCTCTATTTGCTCCTTGGGGCTGCTCCAGTAGAAATAAAAGAGCTCCTTTCATTACTTGAAGGCTAATCCCAATGAACTGGTAAACATTTAGTCCACTTTTTAATAACACAGTATGGTACTGCCACAGCTTACCTGGAAAATATTGTATATGAACTGCAGCTTCTGCACATCTGCTGTCATTGCAAGCACCACAGCATCCTCAAAGGCAGATTGCATCAAGAAATACCTGCTGCAGCAAATCCCCTTTGCCACCCCTGCCTTCTTGCCCACCCCATGATTTCCTGCCCAGCCAGTAGAACTAAAGAAATGCTTAAGCAGGTAAAAGCTGCAAGTCAGTTTGAAACTGAATTGTTTCAGAATTCGAAACCTGCTGTTTGGTTTTCAAAATGGTCTTATCTTGAATATTCAGATTGACATGAAATTACAATGGATAGAAATTCAGGTATCTGTACATCCCCTAAGGGGTTTTAGCCAGTGTCTTCAATTATGTTTTCACCTGTTAATCTTCCTCCTTTTATTGTTCCTTCTTCAAAGTAGTTGGCTTTGCATTCATGTTTATGGATGATGTCCTACAACTAAGTCGTTCTACCTACTATAAGTATTTGAAAATGTTTTTAGAAATTAAGTTTCCTGCACCCCATTTAGGACCTGCTGGACATGGTGGAATGGAACTAGAGATTTTAAATTTATATGCTTTATATGTAAACTATCCTGAGTCACTGTTTTTAAAACTGAATTCTTGATGTTTGTTTAGCAAAAATCTAGCACTATACACACTGAGTAGGTGTTGTCTTCAGCTTGTTGAGATTAAATGAAAGATTTCTCCCATCTCTGCCAGTGCTTCCAGCACTACACTGAGAGAGGACAGAGCAGAGAAGTTCACAAGGTCATTGGCCAAGGTGTCAGTGCAGTATCTTTCAGAAGGAACAGATTGAGTTTTCAAAACTCCAGCCAAGCAATTTAAAAAAGAGGCCTGTGCTGCTTGGGGTTGTACAACTGTTCTTTTGCTGAAAGGTTATGAAGTATTTACAGAGAACTTAAAAGATTTGAATTGCTGCTCATTCTCTATAAAGCAAAATGCTGGGCTTTTGAGGCTGCCAGTTTAGAGAGCTGTTCCCTGACCTGTGCCATCTATTTGCAGGAGATGAAACAGAGAGAGAAGGGGGCTTCAAATGCCCACCCCTATGCAGGGTGTACCTTGCAGCTCACAATGTATTGGCATCACCTCTTCCTCCTATGTTCCCTGATTTCCTTTGAGCAAGGGAAACTGTAGCTTGTTGCTGTTGACTGTGCTACTGCCTTCTCTGGGGTCCTACAGAGTGAGACCACCCATTGCCTTGATCATCAGGAGTGGCAGAAGACAAAGTGTCATTCCTCCTCCCCCCAGGCAGGGAATCTGCCTGGAAAGAGGAAATCTCAGCCGGCTCACCTGAATTACCCTCTGTCTCTCACAAATAATCTTCTGAGACTGTCAGCTGCTCATCTCAGAAAGAAAAAGAGAGGAATTTTCTTGAAATCCCTGTTGTAATTAAACAACTCTTTTTTCCTAATGTTATTCCTAATTTAAATTGTTGGATTTTATGCCTTTAATGGTACACATGCCACATGGCCAGGGATACTGAAATATTTTCTCAAGATGGGCAAATGTTTCTCATTATTAACCCAGTTTTCAGCCAAAGAAGAGCCAGTATTTTTCAGACTTGTGTACAAATACACACTGTGTCTGGATGGTCCATCTTCCAAAGGCACTAAGCAAACTCAGTGTCTTTAATGAGGGAAAATCAGGTCATTTGAACTCAGGAATCAGGTGTTGATTTGACCATTTAACTAGGGCATGTAGTCACAGGGTGAGGGGCTATGGCTTTAAACTGGAACAGGGGAGCTTTAGATTAGACATTAGGAGGAAGATCTTCCCTGTGAGGGTGGTGAGACCCTGGCCTAGGTTGCCCAGAGAAGCTGTGGCTGCCCCATCCCTGGCAGTGTTGAAGGGCAGGTTGGATGGGGCTTGGAGCAAGCTGGGCTGGTGGGAGGTGTCCCTGCCTATGCTGGGGGATTGGAACTGGATGATCTTTCAGGTCCCTTCCAACCCATGCTATGAAAATAAGACCAAGCCCATGAGGTCCATGCTGTGGCAGCACAGCAGTCAGGGGAACAGGGTCATCCTTGCCCCCAGGGTTTGCTCATGCTGGGATCAGTGTCAGGTTTGAGAGTCCCGAGCTCTACAAAATTCTGAAGGTCTTACAGAGACTGTTGTTGAAATGAAGAGCAGCAGTTCTGAATGGTTTCTTCCCTTGACTTTGAAGTTCAACAGATTACATGAACTAGGAACTAATTTGCTGTTATAAAGTTTAATGTTTGTTTTTGTTTGAGAATCACAACAACAAAAGGCATTGTGTACCAGCTGCATTTCTATTAGCATATTAAAGCAAATGGGATGAGCTCCAGCAATGTGTTTTGAATTAGGTCAACTTATTTTCTTACCTAGAATTCTGTATTCTACTGACGGTATCTCTGAGGATTTTTACTGCTAGACTGCAGCTGTGGGGCAGTGACACCTCAGGAATAGTAACATAAGCAAATGCAGCACAAAACATCTCAAAAAATTGAAATTAGTTATTTTTCTGAGATAATTAAGATCTGCAGTAGGACTCTTGTTTTTATTTATTGTTCTGGAGGAACTTCAGATCTGCATCTGCACTGGAAGGAGCCTGCATGCTTTTGGTGCTGCCTGTTGGCAGTTCTTTGCACTTTCTTTAACATATTCCTCAGTGTCATCCAATTTCAGCAGTCTGAGGAGAGAACCGGGTTCTTGGATGCTTGAACTGAATTTGCCAGAGAGACACTTGGAGTTGTTTCTCAGCTCTGTGATGAAAGTTAAAATATTTTGCACAACAGAAGTGAGGATAATGGCAGTGCTTGCATGGGTGAGCAGCCTTGTACACCTTAGGAGAGCCAGGAAAGATGGACATTATAATAAACTAATCTGCAACACAGGGAAATCATCAGGATTTTAGTAAAGCTTATCACTAAACAAAACCTAGTTGATGTCCATCTTCATTACAAGTGTTTAAGAAATGGCAAATACAAACCTGAGGGCACAGGCTGCCACTTATCAGGGGATCCTTTTAGGCAAATAAGGAAGTTTGGAAATGCTTGGAAAGGAAAAAGAAAATTTCCTTTCTGTTCCAGTCAAGGGGGGTGAATGGCAGAAATTTCTGCTGCTTCTCATAACAGTGGGAAATTCAGGGTTTTACCTCAAGAGTGTTTGGGGGCTTGGCTGTCGTCCTCATTAGCACCATGAGCTCTGCCTGCAGAGGAGAGAGAGGATGATGCAGGCAAACTGCATTTTCTCAACTGAGAAAATATCCTTGAAAGGGATTTGCTTTCAAGGCAAAAAGGGGACAAAAAATATTTTTAAAGATGCTCTGAGCTTCCTAAGCTTTATTTCTTGCATATCTCCAGCAGTGCCTGGTGGTCCCTAATGAAGAAGGGAATAAACATTCCTCCTTACAGACTGTCTCAACCCCAGAAGGGTTATTTGTCTGGCAGTGAGGCATTTGCAGCCACTTTTGGAAGCGAAAATATGATGGGTGATTTCTGGGGAAATACACTGTGATTAATAGTGGGGTCAGGTCTGGGGGCAGCACCTTTCCCTCTCTTTCCTGCTCTGAGGAAATGATTCAGCAAGTGTCTTCATTTCTGGGAGACATCAGTCAAGTTCATGGGAAGCTGTGGTTAAGAAAGATTGGCTTTCACTTCTTGCACATGCTGGAATCTTAAACTTGGCAAATGCAAGCATTTTCTGTCTGCCCCAAACACCACCCTCATTTCTCTTTTCCCCTTTCACAGTAATCAGCTAATTTATACTTCACATATGACCCAGCATAGCTGCATTCGTTTCAGGAGCAGAGCATCACTTTACATGATATGAGCATCAGTTCATTGAATTCTCTCTGGCTGAGAAGATTTATTCTATACATTATCACTACAACAGTAATATTAATAAAGAAAAAGCAGGGTACTGCCAGTGGGCTGCAGGTTGTTTCCTCTGCCTGAGCATGTTGGTGAGAAAGACAGTAATTTCTTCCTACAATTTAATTTCTTGCACCCTTTTAGGGTCTGTATAATTAAGACCCTTTCTTTTACAGGGAGTAAGAATGAAAAATGTCTATTTTTCTCATAATAGATAGTATTATAATAAGTAATATTTTTTTATAAGTATATACTTAAAACCTGATTGGTTTTATTAGTCCAAGCAGAGAACCATTTCCACTTTGCACCCCATTTCTGATTTTCTTCCCCTATCCTTTGACTTTTGGAAAAGATCTACTATATAAAAACACAAGGACAACAAGGCATAACAGAAAAAAAAGGTCAAGCTCTTTTCTAAATATTTTATTTTTCTCAACTAGGCACTCGTGGGGATATGTTATTAATATCCTCAGAGCCTTTTGTAATTTGAAGGTGTCATGGCTTTGAAGACTCCAGTCTTCACACACTTCTAGACAGCTTCAAAAACGGAATGACTGAAAAACTGGTGACTAAATAGATCAAATTATGTAAAAACAGGAAAGCTACAAAGGGGTTCAATTGTTTAATCAGAGAGATGGACAGGAATTGCAGATATATGAGCCTTGGGAAAAGGCTGCAGTAAATATGGCAAAGTATTGCCTGCAAACACACTGACAAAAATCCACTTTCCTATAAGTGAGTTGCAGAGACAGGTCATCCCACTTGTGCAATCCCTTCTCTTCAGAAAGGCTGTGGGGTTGAGATTTTTAAACGTTTCTTTTCTAAAATTAAATCTACATTTTAAATCTTAACTCATGCCATCTTCTTAATTAGTTCCAGCATCTATCTGTGCCACTCGCTGCCACCATGACTTTTGTTAACTAAAACCACTCGTGGCAAGGTAAAACAAAAAACATAAATGCCTCAGGTTTCATAGCAGTTGTTGCTGTGGAAATTTGGAAGCTTCGTTGAAAAGGCAATTTTATTTTTTTTTTCACTGAAACAAGTAATTTGCTACTGTTGTAATTTTTCAGCTGAAGACTACGGCTGAGGTAAATGAATATGATAAATATTGAAATGTAGGCTGCATTTTGGTAAGCCATGGGCAAATGAATCAAATGCTGGCTCTGGGCAGCACCTCTTTTTCGAAGAGAGGGATTGGCCAAATGTGCATGGGAAGAGCATTCACGTCCCATTTGTCCACAGCATTGGCTTCATTTCCATGGCATGTGGAAAAACAAACCCCCGAGCCCCAGATGAGCTAGAACAACTTTTTTTTTTTCACATGCCTTTTGCCACTATTTCTTCTCATTGCACTTGCTTTCTTCATTGCTGCGAAGACAGAGAAGAGCAGATCAAATTCATCCTTGGAGCAAATCCACTGATGTGAGCTCACGTTAGAAAACTTCATTCTTTTCAAAGGCAAAATTATCACAGGCAGTGAGAAGGGGTTTGGTGTCACGTTAAGGCTTTGTAACACAGCCAGAATTGTTACACTTTATTAATGAGGATTTTCTTTTGACAGATGTGCTTTGTATCCCAGTTGCTGCAAGAGGTTTTGGAGTTACAAGGACTTGTGTGGGAAATGCTGGGGTTACTTACAGCTAAACTGTGATTTTTTTCAAAGAAGAGTTGATCTGACATCCATAATGTATCAGTTAATGAGAAGGTTTTGCTGCACAGCTTCCTGCTGTTTGTGAATCCTTTTATTTGAGGGAACACAGGGCATCAGACTGGGACATGAGAGGCTCCCACTTTCCCTAGCTGTGCCACCAGTTTGTTGGATGATCTGGATGAGCCTCTTCATCTTCCTGTTCAACAGTTTTTCCTACAGCAAAATAAACATCATGATATTTCTTTCCTTCAGAAGGAGCGTGGTGGGGAATGTTAAGCACGGTAAAACACAAGTATTCTTATTTCAATTTTAAGAAGTTAAAACCTGAGGGATTTTTTTGTTTGTTTGGGTTTTTTTGGTGGTTTTGTTGGGTTTTTAAAGTTTGTTTGTTTTTTAAAGCAGATAGCCATCCTTGATCCCTCCCTGTGGATGCCTTTGCCAGGCCACTGACACTGATGGACACCAGCAGCAAACACTGACCAGGAGTAATTGAGACTAGAGCACAAGTCTTACTGGGAGTGTCTGAGGGAGCTGGGGGTGTTCAGCCTGGAGAAAAGGAGGCTGAGGGGAGACTTTCTTGCTCTCTAGAACTCCCTGAAAGGAGGTTGGAGCGAGTGGGGTTGGTGTCTTCTCCCAAGTAACAAGTCATAGGATGAGAAGAAATGGGCTCACGTTGTGGCAAGGGAGGTTTAGATTGGATAGCAGGATCAATTTCTTCACTGAAAGGGTTGTCAGACACTGAAACAGCTGCCCAGGGCAGTGGTGGAGGCACCATCCCTTTAGGTGTTGAAAAAACATGTAGATGTGGAACTTCAGGACATGGTTTAGTGGGCATGGTGGTGTTGGGTTGATTGTTGGACTTGATGATCTTAGAGATATTTTCCAACCTTAATGATTCTGTGATTCTCATTGTCACTGTGCTTATTGCTTCATATCATGTGAGGAATCACAATTAACAGAGGCAAATTTTTTGGACACTGCTGAGTTTTGACCAGTGAAGGCTTCCTTTATGTAACTGGAAAACACAGTGTGTGGGTAGCACAGTTTTTCTATTCCTGCTTCAGAGCTACCTAGAAACAAACCCATCATTTCCCCCCTCTGCCCATATTTACTACTAGTTGGTGACCTACCTGCAGTCTGACAGTGTTGCCTATTACTAATCTTGTTGTACACTCAGGTGCCTCAGACAGTGACTCACTCAACTGAACAAAACAGATATTGAAAAATTGCAAATCAGACTGTTCTCAACCTAATCACAGATACAAGAACTCATTTTGCTCAGTAACTCTTCTGAGGCCTGAGGAGATCAACATCAAAATTGGAAAAAAAAAAAAAGGTGGTTGGCTGCTGAGAATGATGCACTTGTTCTTTTCATTGAACTTTGTAATGAAATGAGGAATGTGATTAATTATACAATCCCAGTGGTAATATCTGAAATAACCAAGTTTCTATTTGTTTCTCTTCTTATTCTTCCTGCCACCATCCTTGTGGAATTTCTAATCTTGCTAAAATAATTGTTAGATTACTGTCCAACATTTAATGCATAAATAAGGATATGAAAAGGGCCTGAACAGTGCAAATATTCCCAGTGCCAGCATAATTAGACTTACCTATTACAAAAATTCCTTCTTGAGTTGCATACCTAGTCCTTCCAAGTTCTAAAAAACATGGGGAAATAAAAGCAAAAATTGAAGCAATATCATTTAGAGGGGAAAAATGGCTGGCAGTTTTTTCTGGCATTTTTTCTCTGTGAATGAGCAATTACCCCTTAGTAAATTGTAGCACAATGGATTAGACATGCTTGTCGATACCATGTGAAAATCAAGCCCTTGAGATTACTTGTGTTTTAATTACTTTACAAAGGACTACAAAATACAAGGTTATGTTTCAAAACTGGCTTTGTTCCTTAAAACTGTGCAAGAAATCATGACTGCTGGCTATGCAAATTATCTGCATCCATCCAATTTGCTGACTTTATATGTGGATCAGTGTTTCTACAGGCTGGGAATTCAGTGGACTTAAAACCTTCTGGAATTTAAGACTTCACGCAATTTTGACAAATACAAACTCTTACAGATCTATGTCTGCCTAATTTCCACAGCACACTTTGTGTGCTCCAGGATATTGCAGGAACTTGTGATTTTATTTAATAAGTTATTTGTTAACTGGTTAAACATTTTTTTGGTATCAAAATGAAGTTTGGTTTGTAAATATCACCACCCTGACTTCAAATCTCCTTTGTTTTTAATATTGTATAAGTCATGTTAAATATTTAATTATTTTAAAAAAAATTCTGCTCTGAAGTTTGCATGTGATTCAGATTGATCATTCTGTCTTCAAATCAGGAATATATTAGAGAAAATTCTGTGGAGAATAGGGAGCTAGAGAACTGTCAAGGAAAACCTCTCCATAATAATCCATTATATAAAACCCCATCCATATTCCTTCATATGCACAAAATATGTCAAAGATAGATAAAGAGAAGGAATATGAAAATACAAGGATGAAGATGGAAGAGAATTGGTAAGCAGGGAAAAGGCACTTTGGGCTCACAGGTTTAGATCTGTTAATCCTGTCAGTAAAAAAAAGTCTGTATTAGAACTGAATATTAGATTTCTTCCCCTGGCAGAAATTTCAAACTTGCTGGAAGAAAGAGTGTGCATGGGAATAGGAAATAAAATGAAGGGAACCTTTCCATGGTAGCTGAAGACTCAACCTGTAAGAATTATGTTTACCACAGACTCGTGTTTCCCCTGGTTGGTAGCAGCTGAACTCTTAGTCATGGTGATCATCTTCACTTCATTTTCCTTTAGTCATCTTTCATCTTTTGAATTTCCCTGCTGTCTCTTGTCTAGTAATTGAGAAGCTTCTCAGGAGCTTGGGTTGTGGCTCCTAAGGAGCTTAGGAGCTTGGCTTGTTGAGCTCCAAGTGCAAAGTTCTGACCATGGACATTAACATCAGTCTCTTCCGGTAATGAAATGAAGGAAATTTTAGGTCATAAGGAACAGGCTCCTTATCAAAATGAGAAGGGTAGCTTCCTCCACAGACAGAGCATGAGTGTTTCTCCAGACTAGGGAATCATATCCATTAAAAATTATTATAATTTCAGATCTATCTATTCCTTAATTTTGACAGTAGTTATTTTCAACTCCTTCCTTCTGAAGGGAAGACAAATACATGTCATGGTCCTAGTAAAAGAATATTCTTCTTTCCCATATTGGAGATATCATGAAAATGCCTTTATAAGAGATTTGGGGAGTTTTAGCATAATGAAGTATTGAAATATTTTATCTAAAGTTGCCAGGCCTGGTAAAGTCTGCAGACAAATGCATCACAAAATTGGATGAAAACAGACAAAAGTGCACCATGTATTTTTTTGAATTAGGTAAATTACCCCCTTACTCCAGAGAGGAAGATAAATGGTTTTGCTTTGCATTCAACTTACTGCCAGCACTTTTGTAATTCAGGAAAACAAACTGGAAGCTGGATGGGCAGGCTCCAGTGGTAGGAACCTCAGGAGTGGGATGCTGCTTTCTGCCAGCTCAAGAGCACTTTGTCTAGGATGTAGATACAGAAACTATCAATACAGAAGTTCAACTGTAATTTTAATGGAAAGAAATACTTTTGTTATCACTCAGCACTGCCAGAATCAAAGATTTGGCTTAGGGGAAAGAAATGGTTACATTTAACTGTATTTGGAAATAAAGGTTCCTTGCTCTCTCCATTTCTGTCCCATTAAGAATGCCAGTCATCAAGTATGTTATTGTAAAGATAGCCTGAGAGAAGTGGTTTCAAACTGAATATATTCCTTCCTGATCTCATGGGAATCTTACTTTGGAGAGGAGAAACAATGGAAAACTGAAATCACCCCCAGTATTTGCAGTACAGAAATACAACAACTCCTTTATGGCAGAGTTTCAAGGCAGCAATCTGAAAACGTTGTGCAAAAATGTTGAGACAGAGGTGCATTTTGAAGAGTAAAAAAATCCTGCTTTATGCCACAGATTTAAAATTCCCAGCCCACATTGAACTCTGGGAAAATCTGACTTCTTAATTACCTTATGCACTGTTGCTTTTAAAGGTTATTTCCATGTAAGTTTGTCTTCAAAAAGCAGCAGTCAGTTCCAATTATTACTTGTGTGAAAAAAATCCACTACCAATCTGTGCATTCTGATATAAATTGTCCTGTAAATTTAGGTTCCTACATGCAATTATTTTATAGCTCTGCTCTATGACCCTACAGTGAGTAAAAAAATGGATATATTCTCAACTAGTTTGTCTTTTCTGAACTTTTTCAACACTGTTTGGGTCATTTCAGGCAAGCTTAATGAGGTGTGGAAGAACTCTGTATCCTTGCAAAAGTCCTAGATTTCAGGGATCTCAGAACTGCATTTCATCATAATTCCCACTTGAACAGAGATGATACTTCTGAGGCATGAGATGTTTTTAACTGATGAAACTCCTAAAAAGAATTTAATGCCAATTCCTGAAGGCCTGGAAGGTTTTTTGTTTGGGTTTTGTGTGTGTGATTTTGAGCTTTGTGGTTTTTTGTGATTTTTTTTTTTTTTAATCTGCCTCTATTTTTCTTCTGTGTTGAAAAGTCAGAAACAGAAAGGCAAATAAAACCAAGGATGGGAATATTGCCACTGAATGTAGGGCCTTAAAATCAATTTATCATGTGGCCAGGCCAGTGAAACTTTGTTTTGTATATGTAAGAATGAACTAAAACATCTGTTATTATTTCTCTGACATCCACTGCATGTTGGGACAATAATTTTACATTTTAAAAAATCTACTTTAAAGAAGAAGAGGATGTGGACATTTTAGAAAACCACCAATACAGCAAAGACACAACTTTCTTTCCTGCTTTCATTGAATGATGAATACTGCTGATGCCCCAGAATATAAACCAACATACACAGCTCAGACAGGACTGAAGGAATATATTTTATTCAGAGCTGGTGAGGCAGCAGTCTGATCTCTACTGCAATGTCAGTATTTTTTTTAAATGGACTCTTCAGAGGATGATTTTCATATATATATGGATACATAGTATTTGTCTATTAATAGATAGGATATTTCAGCCAAGTCATTTCCTACCCTGCAGACATTTATAAGAACAGGACACTTTATGTGTGAAATGTGATGGCTCTTGTGAGCATTTTTACTTCTACATAACCTTTATCAGTGGTCATGACTTGCTTTTTCAGCACTATTTCAAAGTCTGATCAAATAATGACTGTAGTTATGGGAAACATTTACATAAGCTTTTTAAGTTCTGGAATCTGAAGAGTAACACTCCACCATAGGAAAAGTACTAAGAATCACTTCATTTCTCTCAGGAACTCTGTGCCACATGAGAAAGCAGTTTTTAAAGTGTGAAAAAGAGCCAGTGCAGAAGTTGAAGGAAAAGCCCTTGTGGCCTGTCTTCACTCCACTGACTACATGTGTTTTCTTTTTCCTGTGGTTCCCAGAGTCTAATCTACACTAATTGTTATTAACTTCCACTTCTTTCTACTTTTCTAGGTGCCTTTGACTTGCTCTGGCCAGTCTGTCCTCCAGCCAGATGCTGTCACCCCTGATGAGGGGGAGGCCCCACAAACCACACAGCTTCCTACAGCCAGTGACCCACGCCTCTGGGCTGCTCACCATGCTGGTTTGCTTTTAGAGCCTTTTCCAGAGTCATCTTTCATCCCTGTGGCAAACCTCAAAGGGTATTTGTTACTCCTTCCTCGAGGATGCACTGGTGTCCTTCCCGGGCACACCCAAGAGCCCTAGGCTGTGATGTAGTCTGTAGAGCAACATCAGTGACCCAGCTTCAGAAGAAACCCAGACTGGTTTAGGCTGGCAGAAACCCTAAAGATCATGTAGTTTCAACCCCCTGAATGAGCAAGGACACCTTCATCTAGCCCCATCCAACATAGCCCTGAAAACTTCCAGGGATGGGGCATCCATAACTTCTCTGGGCAAAGTTTGCCAGTGTCTCACCACCCTCAGAGTGAAGAATTTCTTCCTAGTGTCCAACCTAAATCCATCCTCTTTCAGCTTAAAGCCAATTTTTTTAAACATTTTTACCATTTTAATATTTAGATTTAGAGTTACTCTCTGACTCCCAAATCTGGATATGTTGTTCTGCTGCCAATACGCAGATCGTATAGTTTACAATTCTGTTCTACCAGTCTGCTACATGAGTTTCTGGTTCTTACAGGCTGGTTTCTAAGTGATAATTCTTTGCTTTATTAAAACTGGAAAAGTGACAAATCCCAAATCGAGTTGAATAGGAACTCTGTTGCACTTACACTTTGTGTTCCCAAACCCACATCTTCCTGGCTGTGATCAATTTATAATTACTCCAGAGAATAGAGAAATTGTGGGACAGCTAGAGAAAAGTCACAGGTCATTACTGTGCTGAGAAAGAAGGAAAACAAGCTTTGTGTATCATATTTGCAGGACAAGGATTTTCCTGGAACTTTTATTTTTTGCTTCTGTTTACCTGCAAGGCTTTGGTCCTCCACCTGACTTAAATCAATATATCAAAGAGATAAGAGCATTTTTCAGGATGCTTTTCAAACCAGAGCAGTAGTGAGGTTCATCAAAGAATGTAAATCTCATACCAGAACATTGTGTAACACTCTTAGAAGTTATTTTGCTGGGAAAAAAAAAAAGAGCAGTTACAAAGCTGCTACTGAGATTGAATATGTAATGCCTTATCAGAAACTATTACCCAAAGCCATTAATACCTCTCAGAGGAACCAATGAGAATGCATCTATAACCTGCAATACCATCCCTGTTACAGTGGTCATCCATAATACCAACTGATTGCCAAGTAACTGCCATGAGGACTCAAGGCCCAACAAATATGGTGAGCAAAATCTGATTTTAAATCATGTCCCTGTCTGCTTGCTAATGCCATTTGTGTTTAAATAGGGATTTTATCTTTCACAGGCCACCTTAGCCTTTCACTTGATTCTTTATATTGTATTATCTTGCCAAAGATAAAAACTTGCTTAAAAACTAAGCACCCTCAGTTTCCCTTTGAGCTTGGAAGAGGCTGATATACCATATGCCAGGCTGCTTCTCTCCTTGCCACGTGCAGGTTGCACTGCCACAAAGTGAATTACACAGTTATTTAGCATCATTGGCATTTTCCATGGGTGTCTTCCATCTAGACCCTCAAAGCAGGGCCATACTCTGACATCAGCTGTCAAACTTTGCTGAACATTGGAATCAGATAAGTCTTACTATGTAATTTTCTGAAGAATGTGAAAATAATTTATAACTGAAATAAGAATAACTGAATGTTGAGGCTGTCATGCAAAAAATTTGTGGCTGTATCCACCCTAAATATTGATGTGTAGGATATATTACTTGCAGCAATTAGTAACACTCTGTAGGATACACATGGTCACAAAGGGGGCCTACAGGAAAGCTGGGGAGGGGCTTTTCACTAGAGAGGGCAGTGATAGGACAAGGGGTAATGGTTTTAAACTGAAAGAGGGGAGATTTAGGTTAGACATCAGGAATAAATTCTTCACCATGAGGGCAGGAAGGTGCTGGAATAGGTTGCCCAGGGAGGTTGTGGAAGCCCCATCCCTGGAGGTGTTCAAGGGCAGGTTGGATGAGGCTTGTGCAGCCTGATCTGGTGGGAGGTGTCCCTGCTCCTAGCACGGGGGTTGGAACCTGATGATCTTTAAGGTCCCTTCCAACCTGAACCATTCCATGATTCTATGTCACTCGAATTTCTGAATTTAGTTAAAAAAACCTCACACAACCCAAAACGTTAACAACATGGAATATTTTTTTTCCATCCATTTAATATGCAATACCCAAGAGGACACTTTTATTTCTCAAGATACACTTTATCAAATTCAATAAATTACTATGTTCACATTTTCATTAGCTGTAGTCATGGACTTGCAGATGCCTCTTAAAATCAGTCTTTATTTATTGTCCATGATTTTTTCAGACCATGTATCTTCTTAGAGATTTCTTCTTTGTTAAATATTTACATCATGGAACATTGGGTTATCTGGACTTTCACTGCATTGTTTCACATGGATTTCTAATCCCAACTTCACACCACTAGGCACTGTTACTCTTATCCTGTATCTCAGAGTAAAATGCACTGATGCTGATCAATTGCTTATTAGCTACAAAAAAAAATATTACTTTAAGGACATACCTGCTCAAATAGTCAACAAATGCTTTCTCAGATTGCTGGGACATTTCCAAAGCTTTGAAATACTCCCAGCTTCTCTCCTCATACCCATTCATTTGGTCATTTAGTGGCATGGGTATCCATGGCCTAGCACCTCTGGCACAAAATTGCCACCCCTGCCTGCAGCATCTACATGTGCACAAGAGCCACTGTCTGAACTTTAGCAGTTGTCACCAATAAAAAAGCTCAGGGTTATATGTTAGTGGAAATTTTTATTTCCCTTCTTAGGAAAAAATCATAAATTTTGAAGTCCAGACCAGTCAAATGGGCATTGGATGTGAATATTTGGGATTAGTATTCTTTGTCCCTCTTTGTGTCTGTGAATGATTCCTGCCATATTTCTGGTCTATGTCTGCTCATCTGACATATTTCTCAGGAGATTTCTCACGATGTCAGTGTACAGGATATAACAGGATTGCTGAGTACACTGTTATTCTTTTGCCTTATTCTTTTCATGTAGGGCCTCTGGGTTTCCAACTGAACTCAGAACTTCCCTGAGTTCCGAGCACGAGATGCTGTACAAACACAGAACAGACAATCCTGTCTCAAGACTTCATAAACTGAACAGACAAGAGGAAAGTGGAAGAAAAAATGTCCTTCCTTATCTTGTACCAGGTGGGACATGAGACAAAAAGATGTAGATTCTGGTAAATTTACTCTCCCTGAGTACTGCTTAATGCATTGGACTGCACTGGTCAGCAATAGAGAAGGTGGCATTACTTAGAGGTTGGCAAGTTTGTGGCAGAACTAGAATGAACTCTTTGTCCTGTTCATTAGCCCTCTGTTTCATTTATGACTTCTCTGATGCTCTGTTCAAAATATTTAACTGTCAAAATTGCTGTAGCAGTAAATAACCTGTTCAAGATTATTCCAGTTAATTATTTCCTGGCACCAATACTTGGAGGAGATGTTGCCTGGGTAACACAATAACCTTCTCTTCCTTTTTACAGAGGCTTTAAATCTTTTATGATTCATTTCATCTCTCATTCAGAAGATTAAGCCACCCCAAAATTGTGGTCCAGCATCATTACAGTGCATGGCTGCAACTCCTAAGTAGCTTTTGAGTTTCCATTCACAGAAGTCTTACCAAAGCCAGACAAGAGAGGAAAATACAAGTATCAACACCTAAAAGAGATGAAGGACATAATGCCTTGGTGGGATGCAGAAGATCTCCAGCAACCACAGGCAGACTGAGTCAGGCAGAGTCACCATACAGGAGGAGTAGGGAGCTCTTCTGCTCATGCTGATCAGGTGTCTTCTCCCATTGCAGGTCTCCTCAGACACATACAGAGCTGCACTTTAAGAACAGACACCAGTGGGGTGAGATTTCTGCCCCCAAAAGGGGTAGAAGAAGCCTTGACAGAGGTGCCAGCACCACTGTTACCAGACACAAGAGAACACTCTTGATCAGAGCACTATCCTCTTAAGAGCTGTCCCTAAATTAGATTTTCTGAAATCACACCTGAAACCCAAATAGTTAAATTTAATGAAAATCCTCTTTAACAATGGCAGACTGCAAATCTACCCCAGCTGTGAACTCAGTCCTAGCAATATATTTCAAAGAGGTAGGTGAATGCTCATCAGCACAAATATTCAAAGAAAGGACACAAGGGGAAACACTGGGACCAGAGTCTCCCAGTGACTGTGTTAGAGCAGTCATGGGTACTTAAGGCTAGGATGGAATCACAAAGAACCAGAACAAAACTGGCACCATAGAAACTGTGTAACTTGTGAATAAAATAATAATTTGGTTTATACGTCATCATCTTTTGGGGCCCTTAGAAAAAGAGAAATGCTTAAGGCTAAGGGAAATATTTTTGGAGAAGAAGAACAGCCCACTTGAGAAGTTTTTCCTTTGATGACTCTTAGTCAAACAAAGCAAGACTGCAGGCAGTCGTTAGAGCTCTCTTGATGGTTTGCTCCACTGCCTTTGAAGTTCACATTCACATGTCCAGCCAGTTCAGTAGAACTGGATTAGATCACATGTGCTCACTTGAAGGAGGGTTTGTGGACAGTTTTTGAGCTTTTCAGCTGATAGCATTTATGAAACAAGTATTTGAGCCTGTGGTCAAAAGAATCTAGTGTTGCATAAAGCTGATAGGGTTCTAGGTGCCAAACATTACACACTCTGAAATGCAGATATTGATTTCATTTTAATCTTAATTTTAGCAGGTCTCTGAAGTCTGGAAATAGAATCTCTTTCAGCAATACCTTTAATTTTTTTCCCCTGAAAATAGAGAAGGAAATACAAAGATCTCTATTAGAGTTATGGAGCTGGGTTGTGATTAAACAAATCTTGAATTCAGCTGCACTCCCTTTGCTAAAACAAAACAAAGCATAAAAGAAAATTGCTTGATTTTAAATGAAGTTATCCACACTAAGAAGGGAGGGCATATTAAATTCAGGGATGCCTCCAGATGTTTCCATCCCCCTTTTTTGTTTGTTTGTTTGTTTTTTTTAGTACAGCTTTAGAAGTACCTGGCTTGTTGCACAGCATGCTTTGCTGAATAAGGATGCGATTGCTCAAACTTCTTTGTTGCAGAGGAGTGCTGTGCTGAAAGAGGATCTAATTGCTGATTCTGAACACAGACCTCTCAGCTGTCTACTTCAGAAAAGACAGTGCCATCTCAGGTCAAGAGATGGGGAACATGTCTTTTCAAGGGAACTGCCTTCCTGTATGGCTTCTGGGCACAGAATCTGTGATGTGACATGGCTGCATCATATCTGCCTGTACACCTGGAGATCTCAAGCTGCAGGTGCAGGACAGCTTGTTTTGGAGGAGCTGTCTGTCATCTGAGGAGGTTCCAGTTGTGGGGGCAGAGGATGTGGCACAGAGCTGGGGATCTGTCAGGTATGCATGTAGCTGTGAGGCTGTATGAGACAAAGGACAACTCTGCAAGCCCATGCTCTGTGTGTGAGTCCTGGCAGAGAGAACAGCATCACTTCTGTGCATGGTTTTCACTGCCAGTTCAACAAGGAAAGCTTCACTAGCAGAGAGCTTGAGAAGCTTTAAATGCATGGAGTAGAACAGGTAACTGAGGCTGGCAAAGACCTCTGAGATCATCAAGTCCAGCCTATGACCTAACATCACCACATCAGCCAGACCATGGCACCAAGTGCCACATCCAGCCTTTCCTTGAACACATCCAGGGATGGTGACTCCACCACTTCCCTGGGCAGTCCATCCCAATGCCTGATCACCCTTTCCATGAGGAAGTGCTTCCTAATATCCAACCTAAACCTGTCCTGGCACAGCTTCAGGCCATGCTCTTTCATCCTGCCACTAGTTTCCTGGGAGAAGAGCCTGACCCCCACCTGACTTCAAACACCCTTCAGGTAGTTGTAGAGAGTCTCCTCTTCTCCAGGCTAAACAACCCCAGCTCCCTCAGCCTCTCCTCACTAAGGCACGAGGAATGTGGTCTGTAAGGCAAATATAACTCTGCTTGGGAGCATACATGAATTAGTTACACATCCTGATTTCAAACTGGGTTTTGTATAATGGAATGCAAGAGCACACATTCTTGAATCGTGGTTATTCCCTGGTGGATCCCAAGAGCTCCTGGAGCTCTATCTTCAGGCCATGGGAAGTAAAGAAGTCTCAGAAGTTTTCACAGGATTTTTCCTGCAGCAATTATTAGTATATAATAAGAGAAACCTAAAAGAAGGAGACTGTGCACACATCTCTGCCTTGGTCCCACTTCTTCATGTTCAAACTCACAGAATTATGCAGAATCATGAGCCAGAAGCTGTGTAAAATCATCATTCTTACTATTTATTTAATCTGAAGGGTTTTTCTTTTTTTTCCTCTGTTGGTTTTTATGATCATTCACAATCTCCTTCTCCATACATACTTTGTGAGGAATATTGGAGCTGAAGCTGTCTGGAATGAAGCCTCCCCCACTGGGCACCATGAGTTCATGAGCAGCAGCAGCAGTCCAAGGACAGAAGAGAACAAACATCAGATTTAGCAAAAAATAACTGAAAGTAACGAGGTTAGTGGCTGCTCAGGTTCCTGAAAAATTGATCTCTGGGGGTGTAGATCATGTTGTCCTCAAAAGGTAGCAAATAAAAAGTACAAAAACTTCCTCTACTTCTTGATAAAAGCATTTTTTTAGCTTGTAAGGGTATACAGAGATATTTTGGGAAAAGGAGGTTTTGAGAAATAAGTTCCAATATTAAAGTGACCTGAAAAGGGTATCAAGCAAAATGTACTGTGTCTCACGAGCAGACTTCTGCAGAAGACAAATGCAAAATGCATCAACTGCAGGTTGTTTCTTGAGTGCCCACTTGCGCCAATTCAATTGTGACTAAAGGGAAAAGGGAAAAACATAAATAAATATAAAAGGAACAGCACTTATTGCATCCTCTGTGACAGAAGTGACGCTCGCAGCACGGCAAAACCTTGTGGCTGGCAGGCTGACCTTGCCAGCTTTGGCCATCTAGTGGCACCTCTTCCACTCGGAAAAATACCAAGTAAGTACAGCTACCCATCTCTGTTTTGAAGAGAAGCAAGCCTGGCAGCTCTGGGGACAGGCTGGGGACAGGCTGGGGACAGGGTGCCTCAGGTAGGGCTGGATACTTCTCGCTGCTCTCGAGGGACGGAGCAGGAACGGCGCGGGGGCTGCGAGAGGGGCTGTCGCTGTCGCACTTCGGCCGCTCCGGAGGGAACTCGGGAGTAGCGACGGTGAAAGGGATTCCCCGCACCTGGCAGCGGGCCCTGCCCCATCCACGCACCCGGAGACCTGCCAGGGAGCGCTCTGCGTGCCGAGGTGTCCCCAGGCGCGGAACCGCACCAGGCGCCCGCGTCCCGCGGGGCTGTCCGGCCGAGGCAGGCGGGGCCTCCTGCCCTTCCCACCGCCTGTTTTCCTTCCGGGGTGCGGGATTCCAGGCAGAACCCGTCTCCCCCAGGCGCGGTGGCGGTTCCGGGGTTGCCCGCAGGCCCCGCGGAGCGGCCTGCAGCCGGTTCCCGGCTAGGCGAGGCCGGGACAGCGGTGCTGAGGGGCCCGGCCGGGCTCAGGGCGGCAGCCCCGGGCCTTAGCGCTGCCTTCCCCGCGGCGCCGGGCGTGTCCGAGCCCGGAACTGCCGTTGCGGGGCCGCGGGGCCGCGGCGGGCCCGGCTGGGCGGACCGGCGGCAGCGCTGCAGCCGCGCTTCCCGCGCGGGGCACGGGAGGGCGGCGGCGCCATCGGCCTCCGCGGCCCGGGCCGGCCCGCCGGGCCCGCCATGCAGCGCTTCACCGTCAACATCAAGCTGCCGGCGCGGACGCTGACGGGCGCCCTCAGCGCACCCAACAAGGGAGCGGCGGACTGGTGAGGTGGCGGGGGCTGCCGGGCCCGGCGAGGGGAGGGGAGAGGGGCGGCCCGGGCTTCTCCTGCGCCTTCTTCGCCTCGGCCGCGGGTCAGGCTTCGCTCCCCGGGTCTCTCCGCCGGGGAGAGAGGAGAGCTGGACCCTCCTGCCGGGGGTCGCGTCCTGCCGTCGTGGCCGCTGGTGGTCGGGCCAGGTCCTGGGTCCTGTTCTGTTCCTGGGGGTGGGCATGCTGTGCTGTCGTGCCCAAGGCGCGTCCCCTTCTGCCGGGCAGCGTGCGAGCTGCGGAGAAGCCCCGTCGTCCCCGCGTGGCTCGCTGGAGGGGCCGTGAGGAGCCCGGGGGAGCTGCTGCTGCCCGAGCTCCCGGGGAAGGGCAGGGCCGTGGCTGAGCGTGACCCTCCTGGCGGTGACAGCTGCCGCCCTGGGCTGCGGCCTGGTTGGTGCCAGCAGCTGTAGAGATCGGAGCAACTGTAGAGATCGGAGCAGCTTCCTCTCGTCTCTGTTCCTGTTGGTTTTGAAACGTGGCGCACAGAGCCGGGACGTGCCGTGGGTTTTGCCTTCGTTGTGCTGAGCAGGGGGTTCACCCGGCTGCGCTGCGAGGAAGCATCACCCTAGTGGTGCTGAACCTTAGCGAGGGGAAAAATGAGTGACCTGGGCCAAGCTGTGGCCGTTGGGTTTGTCAGTTTGCAAAGCAGCGGACGCTGAAGTACTTCAGTATTCTTAGTGTGAAACTTTGTTTTTCTCCTTTGGCTGTTCCCACTGGCTTGGTGTCCACCATACCTTTATATTTGTAAGCAGTGGCTGCATTTACCTTCCTCAAGTTAGACACACCTCAGCAGATTTTCACTGTTACTGTAATCATTGTTACTGCTCCTTGGTTGTCTCAAGCAAACAAAGAAAAAAGGATGCAGTTAAATATATAATCGCAAATACATGGCTTGCCTGCATGCTTGGACATAAAATTTGGGAATGATCTTGATGAATCCCTGTGTGATAGCTTAGATTTAGAAGAGGATTTTTATAGGTGGACAGAAAAAGCTGCTTTGTGTGGCTTGGAGTTCCATCATCAAATGGTTCAGCAGTCCGTGCAGCAATGGCATTTCCTAGTGCTTTTGAGTTTTATGTTACTAAATAGTTTTTACTGGTTACTGTTTGTGTCCAGTTGCATGCATCCAGCTTACAAAAAAAAAAAAAAAAAAAAGCCTCTTTCTTGAAGTGCTTTTTGTTCTTTGTCACTTGTTCGATGATGTTATGTGTTTTCCAGGGGCTGGCAAGGTTTGATTGCATATGGATGCCACTCTCTTGTGCTGGTAGTTGATGCCAATACTGCTCAGACCTTACAGGTTTTGGAAAGACACAAAGCTAGTGTTGTCAAGGTGAGACATACATGTTTTCAGGTGTATTACTTGATTCTGATGTATATATTATTTTTCTAAATCACTGTAAGTACTTGATGCTATATCATGTATATATATAATATATGTTATCTATATATTGCACTTGTTTTTTACGTAAAATCTGTTGTAAAATACTTGTATTTTACATGATCTCTTTTACAGCTAAAGCTGTAAACAATACATGCTGAAATTTCAGCTGAGATCGGTGGGGAACCTTTACAGAAGGTATAGAACACATAGAAGGTAGAGAACATATAGAAACATTTGGTAGTGACATAGAACACAGACAGAAGTGATTTTAAGAAAGTTTTCAGCATGACAGAATTCCAAATGCACATTACAAAAATATCAAATTTATCTCCGTTGATGCCCTTCATGATCTTTCCCATAGTGGGGTTAACCAGTACACCATTTAACTAGATAGTTACTTTCAAGTTTTTCCTTCTATTCTTACCAATAGAAAAGGAACAATACCAGAATGTTTATTTTAACCATAAAAAATAGCTAATGTTTAGGCTTAAGTGATGGGTACCTGTACCTTCCTGTGAAGGTCCTTGACTTGAAATTACAGAGAGTTTGACTTTGGGTCAAGTGTGGAACAGAATGTATTTCTTTTGATACATCATTTTTTTGACTGTGAAGAATGACAGATTCAGTCAGGTTTTAGAGGAATGTTTGGCTGGCAGATGTCATGTTAGGTAGTTCTTAGTCCAAATGCTATGTTAGAAGGCAGTCAGTAGTTTAAAATGTAAAACAGATTTTAGGTAGGGGGATTTTGGGTGTGTTTTGTGGTAAAAGATAAAGTTTGAATGTGCCTTCTGGAAATTGCACACTATTTTTTCCCCATGTGTAATTTTCTTTAAATAGACCATCTTTGTACAGATACACTAATAGTGTATCAGATTTGGCTACCTGGTATTTTAAAATTAAACACAATTATTTTGTCTTGGTTTCCGTAATTTACTGCCTTCTGAGCCATCATGTTCTGATGATGTTTTTCTGTACACTACAGAGCTTCAATTTGTTGGTGAATAGTTTGGCAATTTTAGTATATTCAGTAGTTACACAGTTGGTGGTGTTTCTGTCTCTTTGTACGGTATAATATATTTCTGTGCTACAGAGTCCAAATAAGTGAGTTTTTCTTCTCATAATAAATAAATTGTTAAAATCCCAAGTGAAAATACCGGGTAGGGTAAAATTGATGCAGTTCCATCCAAGATCTTGGCCAAAAGCCATATAGATATTGACACTGTCACTTCTCAAAGTGGTTGTAAAGTTGAGGAATTAGTTTTGTTTGGTTAAAGTAAATTTTGAAGCTGACTAGAAAAGAGGAAGGTGGAAGGGTTAGGTTTCAAAACAGATACTTTATGTTTTGTTTTGAGATTTGTGTGCTGTGACATGTTTAAAAATAATGCCAAAATGTCACAAAGGACCGACAACTCATTTCTTCCAGCATGTTCGTATGCTTGCCCAAATCTTTTAGTTAGGTTTGAGGATTCTCAGGGTTGCCCAGACATTGGTCTGATTGCCCAGCACAACTTGGAGCTTGTGCTACTGTTATGAGTAGTCTCTCTGGTGGCAACTGTGAGGCAACTTACTTGACTCTGAGGAAGGAGAGGTTATTTCTCAGTTATCTCTCAGCAAAGATGTGTACACAACAGCAACTACAGAGTAAAAGACACTGAATCAATACCTTTGCTGGCCTTTTGGCAACTTTTTTGGTTGAGCATACACTTAGCTTCAGTCTTTATCTTTGGGGATATGGTTTAGGGGTGAATATGGTAGAGTAGGGTTAAAGGTTGGACTTGATGATCTTAAAGGTCTTTTCCAGCCTAAATGGTTCTATGATTCTGTGTTCATTGCAGATACCTTTACATGCATTTGTAAGTTTTCTTCAGCTCCTAGCTGACTTCTTTTTTGATTTGTAAATGCTAGGAGCTTAAGTAAGCTGGAAGGGAGCTGTGAGAAGCTGTGTATGTATAACTTCAACTCTTTGTCATCGAAGTTCACACCAGCAGACTTGGTCTGCAGGGGATCTTCTCCAAAACTCATGCTTCGGATCTGAAAAATTTCAAAAGACACCACTATCTGCAATAAAAAGAAAACAAAACACAACATAAAATGGCAAACAGAAAAGCAGTTGTTTCATAATTCTTCTGCAATCAGTTTAACTATTTTTTTTTTTCTTCTTCTGTTTTTTCAATTACTACCTTGCCTTGGGGGGTTACAACTGTCTCTGGAGTAGGCAGTGGTTTCAGTGTAAATGGATCCCTATATGTTGTCCATGTGGTGTTTGTGGGATCCTGATGACTTTGTATGGAGTGGCTTATATCTGATTATTTCTTTTTGTGCCTTTACAAAGAGTGCTTGAGAGAGTACTTCTACAAAAGGAAATGTGATTACAGGAACAATTTTCTGATTGGTGATTGAAATTTCATTTGTGTCTGTTCTAAAATGTTAATAAACAGTGATAATAAAGTTGTTTAAATCAGGTAAGATTGAGTGTGAAAATTGCAAAAAACTTCACCTCTGGTTCCTGTTTCTGACCAATGCTGCTGTATTTTTAAGTCAGGGCAGAGAGGCAGTGATCAGGACAGTAAGAAAATAATTCCTTTTAGTGGAGGGATCAGGTTTTGTGCAGGGACTTGGTTGCAGCAGTGTGACTGCAATGAGAAAAAAGGACTTAGGTGTGAGAGCTACGTGAGCTCTGGTTGAGACTGGTTGTGTTAACAGTCACCTTCTTGTTCTTCCTAACTTGGTGATGACAGCTCTTCCCTTAGGAAATTATGTTTTTCAAACTTGGAAGTTGCTTCAAAGTAATATATATTGAATTGAGGAAGAAATAGCTTTCCACATTTCTATAATTACTTTTTTTAATAGCTACATGCACGTGTCCTCATGGGTGAATTTTTTTGAACAGCAGGGAATCAGGAATTGCAAAACTGGAATTTGCAAGTGGAGGAGACTGTCCCAAGAATTCTCTGTTATTCTGGTACACTTTGGGTTTATAGCTGGAGCTCTTTGAAGAGTGCTTGCTGTGTGTGCTTGTGTAATGTTTCTTTAATTTATTCAGCTAGGCTTTTGACAGACATCCTGGTCACACCTCTGAGAGGGGTAGCACAAAGGGGGCTACAGTCCTCTGAATGTTAGGAGTCTAATTCATGTTGCAAAATTAGTGGTGCCTAATGATAATTCTGTTTGTATTTTTTTTAATGTCATGCTTTCTGTATCTGCAAAAAGTGTTTGGCCTCACCTTTCTCCATCAGGTACTGTGACAGCACACAGCTCTTCAGTTTCTCTTTGGGTAGAAGGCTGCCTTTAAAGCAGGTAGCAAAAAAGTCCGTGTTGAATAGATAAGGAAGGAGTCAGTGTTACCTCCTTATAATTTCAGGAGACTTGTACACAGTGTTTCAAATTGCAAGACACACAGTTTTTGTAAGTATTGTCAACTTGCAAGCCCGTGCATCTTGAAATCCCAAACCAGAAGGTGGTTTGTGGAATTCAGTGGGGGCAACATGCTGAGAAGGACTAAAAAGATGTCCAGTTATTGCTGTCATTTGCTGTGAGGCAGCATATAGAATAAAGACTAGCTTTCCTTGCTTCCCCCATAACATATTTGACCAGGGAGGAAAGTGACATGTTTTAGGATGTATATACAAGTTGGATGGTAAATTTTCAACTTCCATTTGTTTGGAAATCAGTGGCCATAGGTTTGTAGATGCCCACAGAACCGTAAACATTGCCATTTAGTGTTTTCTAAATATTTGAGTAAGCTTTTTATATACATAGTATCTATTTAGGGATTGTTGTAGTTCAGGAACAAGGATTGTTGATTTATGTAATTTGAAAATATCCACCATGCAGTCATGCAGCAGATCTGAAACATACCTCACATTTGCACTACTGATAGTAGCTTAAAGTTGTGCTTATACAGATGCTATTGGTAGCCATTACTGTGCTTTTTTTGTTAATGATTATTTGCTTATCCATCTGAAATGTGCAAAGTGTGGTGTCTCTGTCCTTGACCAATTTTCATCTGTGTCTTCAGGTTAAATGGGCAAAAGAAAATTACCATCACAATATTGGCTCTCCATATTCTTTACGTTTAGCTTCTGCTGATGTTACTGGAAAAATAATTGTATGGGATGTGGCAACAGGAGCAGCTCGTTGTGAAATACAAGAACATGCAAAACCAATTCAAGGTAATGATAGTCTGTGATGTTTGCATGGAAGTTACTTTATGAAGCATCACTACAAATCCATCACCTTTGCAAACTATGCTCAGTCCTGCCATGGAATTTTGCTGTTGGGATGAGTAGCCTTGCTTGTGTTTGCTCATTTTCTGAGTAGAGTAAGACTTGGTGACTCCCAGAGGGATGCTGTGAGATTTAATTCATTAGGGTAACATTTTCCAAGATCTTCAGTCTGTCTTTCTTAATGATATTGATTGAAATAATAATTCTTGGTGTCAAGTACATAAATTCATGCCATGAAAGGAATTTATTTTTTAGAACAGAGATAAAAATGTCTTGTGACTAGCAAGCCACTATTAATTTCTTTAAAGATGAGGTATTACAGAGGAGGAATACTGTTAAAATGTAACAAACTGTTTTTGAAAATTAATTGCAGTGTTTGTCATTCTTTCTTTTGACAGACATGCAGTGGTTGTGGAATCAAGATGCTTCTAGAGATTTACTACTTGCAGTTCATCCTCCTAACTACATTGTACTGTGGAATGCAGACACAGGCACCAAACTCTGGAAGAAAAGTTATGCTGAAAACATCCTGTCTTTTTCATTTGATCCCTTTGATCCCTCACACTTAGCTTGTAAGTTTTTAGGTATAAAATAGTGTGACCTGAGTATGTGTGGCCAGGAGAGATGTTAAACTAAAATGCTAATATTGATATTAAAGTAATGGAGTGGAGAGAATGGCATGCATATCAAGAAGTCTCAAAACAAAGGGGAGTCTTTGGCCAGCGTAGCATCTTCTAAATTGGGATGTTATTATATGAGGGAAGGTGAAAAGTGGGCATGAGTAGAGAAGTTAGAGGGCTGAAAAGAAATAAAAGAAATAGTAAGAAGGTGGAGAGCATGTAGATAGGGAGCTGGAGGAAGCCATGTGTAGAGAGCCCTGTTAAACAGACATAGAATGCTGTAAGGGGGAGGACACTGATGGAAAATCCAGTGAGGTGAGTAGACCAAGAATAAATGTTTCAGCAGAATGGATTCCTTTTTAAAGAATCTCTGAGCATCAGTTTCAAAAGCAGTTTAGAAGTTAATGGGAATGTAATGCAGATTTAGTCACATTTTAGCAGAAGGAAACTAAGGGAAGTAAGAGAGACACTGTTTTATTCTTCAGTTTAGCTTGATCACTCGTGGTCTGTAATGAGACAGTGCAGTTTCCAGGCTTTGTGTTTTTGTTCATCTACCATACCATTCAAACTTCTATTAAGAGGTAGTAAGATCTTAGCTACATCTTTACAGCTGAGCTGTATCTTTATTCTGCAACATAAATAATGTAATTATTCTTTGAGCCAGGCTCTGCAAGAGAACAAAAGATGGTGTATAGCCAATGTGTGCAACTTTGCCTTCTCTTTGCATTGTGAAGCTTAAAGAAAAATAGCTGATGAAAGAGAATAACTGCACTGAATAAACAAGAAGTATCTGCCAGAAATCCCCATGGGGTTTTTTAGTATTGACTTAATTTTGAAAAATTGAGATTTGCAGATATTGATGAGTTGGAAGGGACCATCTGCTGTTCTTTCTGTAGAAGGTGCTGGCTGTGTAGAATGATGAGTTTTCTACCTAATGCAGCATTACTGAAGTTATCAGCATTTCTTCCCATCAAAATTTCATTAAAATAGAACCTCACGACCACATTTCAGATTTAAAATAAGCCTTGTTTTTTCTTGGTACAGTGCTCACCAGTGAAGGGATAGTGTTCATCTCTGACTTCTCTCCTACCAAAGCTCCTGCCAGCTCAGGGAAGAAAGTTTACATCACTAGTCCCCATTCCAGTCCTTCTCACAACAAGCTGGCTGCTGCTACGGGGGCCAAAAAAGCCCTTGATAAAGTAAAAATCTTAATCAGTAATGAAAAACCAAGGTAGGCTGCAAATATATCTTCTCAGGTAATGTTTTGTGTACCTGTGTACTTGAGAAATATAATTAGATTAGAGCTTACAAGATAATGAGTGTTAAAAAAGAAAATTCATTGGGGTAGGCAGATGGTTGGATCTTCTGTTTGAAGACATTAATTAAGGATGTCACACTGACAGTCATTCATCCAGTTTGGTTTGTAAAATCAGCCATATCATCCCAGCATGTTTTACATTGCTAATGGATTTTTATGCTGGTGTAAGTTCAGAAACATCATTCTTAGGGGGGGAAAAATGAGGGGAAAACGGGCTAATGTGTTTCATTTCAGTTGTGGAATGAGAAGGGATATAACATGAGAATAAAAATTCTGTAAGTGCTGATACCTGAGAAGAGTTGTCATTCTGATGTTTCACATGATAATGCAGTAGGAGGTATTTTTAAGTTAATAGTGTATAAGTAAAATTAGAGTTTATACATACATTTTTGTCTATTTTCTGACCTTCTAAAACTGAAGTTGTTGCAGTTTGAGATTTGTTTTCTTGTAAGAAATTCTCTAGACCACTTTCTTTTGTGTGGTGTAATTACTTCTTTCCTTTTGTACTTTCTATTTGAGTATTAAAAGTATTTCTCAAACATCTAGAGAATCTGAGAACAAACTAATCAGTCTGTTTTATCAATTAGCACTTGACACCGACATTTAGTGCAGATAAGAAATTAATTTATACTCTGTCTTAATAAGATGTTTGAATTGCAGAGCAGGGAGCAGACTTGATCATACTTGTGTAATCATTTCAGAAACTGTGATTTTATTTTATTTTTGATATGAAGTTAAAGGGCACTATCTTGTTATTTTGTGTTCTCTAATGCTTTATTTGTCCTGTATTGGACAGAACATCTGATTTGCAAATACTGAGAGAGCTCATCTGCTGCTGCAGCCTTTTCTATGCTCTGGGGTAACAGCATCAGTGAAGATCCCATTTTTCTGCATTCTCCTGTTTGCATTTTAAGTTATATATATGAATATTGCTAGGGGTATGATAGTCTTTTTTTTTCACTCTGGCAGGGGGGTTGGACTCAGTGATCTCCAGAGATCCCTTCCAACCCCTAACATACTGTGAATCTAGGATTCTTTTCCATCCAGAACACCCAAAATGCGTAGAATGGAAAAAGGGGAAACAAAAACTGTAGCAGCAGTGGTTTATCTGGTGATGTATTAGTTTAGGGAAACTTTGGGAAAAGAGGAGCAGGAGATTGTCAGGAAAGTGATTGCAGAGCAAAGGTAACTAATACTCCTGAAGCAAGAAATACAATGCAAGAAGAGTGTAAGGAGGGTTTAGTGTGTGGTGGAATGAGGAGAATAAAACTATAAGCCCTTTGAAGGGATGATACATTTAAGTCAGTTCAGAGACCAGCAGACCTGAGCACAGCATGGGGATTAATTTCTTCAGTGTGACTGAATACAGTCCATTGGATTGCAGGTACCTAATGAGCCTCTGTACATTGCAGCCAGTCTGCTGGTAGCAATCAACAAAATGATGAACATTCCTGCTCTTTGCTGCTTTCTTTGAGTTCGAAGAGCAGTATTCTTGATAGGCTAGTTCTGTTCATTTCAAAATAAGGTAGTGTGCATAATAATATCAAAAAGGAGGTAAGCAGCATGTTGAAGGGTAAAGTCCCATGAATACCAGTAAATGTCATGGCAGCCAGCACTGTTCAGAATTTAATTGCTTTGTATTTGAGATATGTAAGAATTATACTTGTTCCATTTGGATTACATATTATTTAAAAAATTACTCTATAATCTTATTTAGATGAAAATCAACTGACTGTGTGTCTTAAAGGTCAGTGATGCTTTGCACTGCTGTAGCAACTAAATGGAACTCTGCAGTTCTCTAGTGATGGAAATAGGGAATACTTGAAAAAAGGCTGCTGCAGGAAAATTTATTCTGTTAATTTTATTTTGAACTTGAAGTATTTGTTGACACTGAACTTGATTCAAGTTTTTCTCTGATGTTTTGCAGTGCTGAATCTGTAACACTCAACGACTGCCTCCAGTTGTCATATTTGCCTTCCAAAAGAAACTACATGCTCTTACTGTATCCCAGAGAAATTCTGATTCTTGACTTGGAAGTGAATCAGACAGTGGGTGTGATTGCAATTGAAAGAACAGGTGTGCCTTTCATACAGGTAATGAAAATTTGTTTGGTTTATATCATTGTAATAGTTTATTAAGAACATATCTAAGTTCAGGACCCACTGATAGTTGTTTTGATTAGTCCTAGAGGGTGAAAAGAAATTAGCTCACCAGGGGGAAAAGTATTTTCTGAACCAAGCATTTTTTAATTTAGTTTCTGGAGCTCTGCAGCAAAACCACTTCATTTTGTGCTGTTACAGAAGTTACCAGTGTGGAAACAGTGCTGTGGAAAAAGGACATTTCGTTCTCTGATGGTTAAGCTGCTTACACTGAAGTTAATGCTAGATCTCTGAGCATCTGCCTTTGCTTAATTAGGCAACTGTGTCTACCCTAGGGTCTTATTGAAGCATTTTGCTCTCTTGGAATCAGTAATTCTGATACCAAAAAAGACAGTTTGATTTGGTGTTTTTTTTGTTTTACTGTTTTGTGTGGGCTTTATAATATTATAGCTAAAAAGAATAAATATGGGCACATCAGTGTTGGGAAAAACTCACCAAAATAATCAAACAATTCAAATAAAAAATGTTAGTGCCTGTCTCAAGTTAATTCCATAGTTGCAAGTACTGTAGCTAAAGAAATGTATTGAATTGTTGTATTAATGGGGACATTTTTAGTGACATGCTTAATTGTATTTTGCAAATGATACAGTTTTGATAACCTGGTATAATGTGGTATTTGCTTTACCCAGGTCATTCCTTGTTTTCAGCGTGATGGGTTATTTTGCCTACATGAAAATGGTTGTATAACTTTAAGGGTCCGTAGATCTAACTGCAGTTTAACTGCAACTCCCAATGAAGAGCCAGGTATGTTTTTTGTCAGAAATATCCAGCATGAACATTGAGGCGTTTTAATTATTACTTTAACAACAATATTAACCATCACACCTCATAGAGGGTGGTGAATTACAGCCCTTCTTATAGGTTTTTTTTGTTACGTTACATTTAAATTTAGGCTGGATTCTCCCAAAATTGTTTTTGACTTTGCTGAAATTTAGTGCAAAATAAAGATAGTAATATCCTGAAAATCTTTTTATCACTAGATAATGCTTTAATTATGAAGTGGCTTAAGAGTCACATATACAGGAAAGTCTTACATAAAAGCTTATGATTGCATTCTTTTTATCTTTAAGAAAAAACATATCTTTCAGGTAAACACACAGTTTTGGAAGTAATTTAGTCAGTTGGAAGAACTGATTTTAGAGCTAAGACATGGGCTTAAATTTAGATTAAAATATAAATTATTAAACTTTTGTCTTTTTTGTGACGTGTTATTAAGAATGGCCTTTTAAATATAATGGAAGAGACTGGAAAAAAGAAGGGGGAAAAAGTCATAGTTCTGTAAATGCAATGAAGTTATTTTTTGGTTAGAGTTTGCTTAGTTTTTTTTTGTTTTGGCATTTTGGTAATTTCTGGTGAGCTGCATTACTTGCTTCCAGGTTTGCCAACAAACCAAGTTAGTTTTGGATTGTGAACAGGTGCACTTTCCACCCAGACATGAAACAGTATTTTTTTTAGATTTTCCAAGATTGATGTTGAGTAAGATATTTTAAAGACAAGGTTATAGATTTTGCAAGATTGATGTTAAGTAAGGTATTTTAAAGGCAAGGTTATATTTTGGAGAATCTTTCAGAGCTGTGTTCTGTACAGCAAGATCAGGACTGTGCAGTTTTTTAGGATGTTTCCTAGTTGTTGAACAGGAAACATGGATTTCAACCAAAGAGCTTAGTCACTCTGCAGATTTACCTCTGTTGATTGATCACATCCTTTGTCTTCCATTCTAATTGTTTGTCCTCTGTGGGACATTGATGTTACAGATCCAGACCCAGTTCAGGAGCTGATTTATGATTTAAGAAGTCAGTGTGATGCAATCAGGGTAACAAAAACAGTTCGACCCTTCAGTATGGTGTGTTGCCCAGTGAATGAGAATTCTGCAGCTCTCATAGTCAGTGATGGCAGGGTAATGATCTGGGAATTAAAATCCAGTATTTCTGGCAGAAATGTGCGTAACAGGTAATGGGATTTATTTTTCTTATCAAAGCTTCCATCTGTAACGTTGACCAGTGGCATTTAGCATTGAATTGTATTCTGAAAGCAACAGTCATGTCCCTGTGTGTATGGTAGTATGACATGTGCTGTACATGTGTATGGATGAAAGGAAGAGGAACAAAAGTGAAGGAACTGTATTTACTCTTATTTCTTTAAAAAATAATTCCATCCTAAGAAGTTGGAATAAGGAAACAAAAGATAGGAATGAATATTCACATTATTTGAGGGGAACGTTATCTTCTTTTGGCTTTCTTCAGATGATGTAATTTTCTTCAGGAATACATCCCTCACTTTCAATCACAGGAAAGGACTGCAAAATGAGCCTGGAAAGGACTACATTTTTAGTAGGGGGAGGGCTTTCTGCTAGGTTTGTGTGAATTTGACTCAGAGCTGTATAAGGCTGCACAGCAGGTGGCTGGAATATTTTTATTTTTTATATACAAAGCCTTTAGAGTTTTAGATTTTGAGCAGTCTCTAAAAATACTATGTGAAGCAGTAAAGTTCTTTAATGTGCAGTGTATTATGGTCGTGCTGCTGCAATAAACCTGTTGAATAAAATGAATAGCTTACTGCCATAAAAGAAATACAGAATTCTTAGTCGACTTCTAAATGTCAGAAATACCAGATTTTCAACACAGATCCTTTTGTTACTCATCAGTGATTTACTGGTTTTATTCTTGGTGTTCCCAAAAGTACTGTTAGATGGATTCTTTGGGATGCATATTCAAACAGCTGTTTAGGATCTGTTTGTTGCTGGGTTTTACTTCTTGGGTTCTTAGTCTCATTTCTAAAATACTGATTTTTGTCATGATTTTAAACCCAGGAAAAAAAGTAGTAATACTAATCTAAGAAGCACTTGGCCCAGAGGAGTCTGGATATGGTTGGATTGTACTGAACAGTAAAGCATATTTCTAGTTGGCAGAGTCTTTAATGGATTTGGAAAGAGTCTTCCTCCATTATCTCTTGATCCTGCTGGATTTGATGGTCTTAATTAACATTTGCACTCAGTCTATTAAAGTGAGATTTTAAAGAAAAGGCTTTATACATGCCTTAAACTGCTTTTCTGCATAGAGCTGGGTGCAGTCAGTAAGCAGACCTGTCCTCAGCCCAGCAGGACACAATGGCCAAAGCTGCAGGGGATGTTTGAGGCCATTTTAGAAGGAGATTGACCTGAAACTTGGTCACAGTCATTGGGGAAAAAAATAACACAAAAACCCGATGCAAAGATATCACACAGGACTGTAAACATAGGGGATACTGTAAGTTTCTGCTGGAGCTTTGTGTGTGCAAAGGCAATTATATTTCTTATGTTTATGTGGAAGGCAGTGCTTCAATTCTGTCATCTGGAACCTATCTAAGAAGTTTATATAGGTTAACAAAAGCCATTCCCCAAGTTTGTGAGTCTGCTCTTGAATTCTGAAACATTATGTTCCTTAGGTGTGTTCATCAATATAGCTCTAAATACTAATACACAACATATTTAGAAGCTTAGGTCCAGTTCAGAACAAGGGATCCATCAATCTGTTTTTCTGTTACTTGTGAATGTCTCTCTAAGGAAATTACATTAAACGTTGTACATTTTTGTGGGTGTTGTCTCCTGGTAGAGTCATTCATGGAAGTGTTGAGAATAATCTTCTCCAAACACACTGCAACTAGGAAGTGCTAGGAATGCTGAAAGAACAACCTGAGGGAAAACCAGCATTGAGGACCTAGGATAACGAGTGATCCAGTTTGCATTAGGAACTTGTTTTCATTTCTTTTACAGCAGTTCAAGTGCATCACCTTTGTATTCCCCAATCTCATTCTGTGGAATTCCCGTAGGAGCATTCCAAAATAAACTTCCAGACCTTTCTTTAGATAACATGATTGGTAAGAATTTCTTTCACTAATCTGCTGCTACTGATTTCTAGGGTTTTTGAATCATTGTACATCTTAGCTTATTTAAGAGCTACATATGTTAGATTTTTTTTCTATGCAATTTAAGTAGTAATTATGAAATAATAGAACTAAAGAAATTATCAAATCTTTTTGAGGATGTTATATGCTGAGGACCAATGTTCAAAGTTTGTTTTCTCTGAGGAAAAAAAGGTAATAAAAAATGGAATTTGGTCAAAACTCCATCATTTTTAAAAAGCAATCTTAAACAGCTGAAGACAATTTATCTGATGTATCCCATCCTTGTGAAATTTACTTAGCAGCCAACACTTTGGCATTGAGAAATGTTCCATAAAGATGGTTTCCTTGATGTTTTACAACTAATTTTTATTGGAAAAGTGACTAGTGCTGCTCAGAGATGCAAAGGTGCAGATTTGGATTTGGTTTGGTAAAAGTTGTGTATATGCTGAGTGAAGGCAGCTCACCACTGTGAGGGGTTCTTTTGCATTTTAGCTTGTGTGTTGAAAGATGGCACTTAGGGCATGTTTCTTGTCTTACCTACATTTCCTGTAGTCATTGACATCAAGCTGGTGTTATTTTGTACCTCACAACACTTGGACTGGTACAGCTGGCTGCAGAATATATATATATATATAAAATATATATGTATAGAACAGTGGAATTACTTTTTTGTGCCCATCTTCTATCTTGTATCTGAGGAATTAATTCACTGTATTTCTAGGAGTGAATTGCACTCAGGTTTTGCTGTGCTGAGTTACATCTCCCTAAGTCTTTGAATTGGTCTAATAATGTTAAAATATTTGTAACTAACTTTAAAAAAAAACACAAAACAACAACTAAAACAAAAGGAGAAAAATAAAATAGGAACTACCCTTGAATTCTAGAAGAAAACTGAAATGGTTGCACTTTTTTTTCGCTCTTCCTGTTTTTTTTTTTTTCTTCTGTGTCTGAGTGTTAGGAAAGAAGGTTAGTATTGGAGAAAAAAGTTTTATGATACAGACATAAACAGGAAGGAATTCTTCTTTAAATAAAACTTGCTAGCATGTATGTTAAGTTACTTGTAACTTTTGTTTTCTAAACTCCTGCATCTGATAACTTCCTGTAACATCTCAGATGAAAATTTAATACTAACAAGTCCTTTTGGTTTTAAGCAGGGCAAGGCACAATTGCTGGAGAAGAACAGTTAAGAAGCTCTTTTCTACAAGAAGTGCACCTCAAATTTCTGCTGACTGGGCTTCTTTCAGGACTTCCTTTGCCTCCTTTTGCTATCCGCATGTGCCCGCCTCTTACAACAAAAAACATCAAACAATATGAGCCAATTCTTGCTGTTGGTAAGTATCCTGATTAATTTATTGGTTGCTCTGAAAATATTAAGTTCTAAATTTAATACAGATACAGTTACTAGCAAAAAAAAAATAATAAATCTACATTAAGTCTATGTTACTCATCACAAATAGTGGCCCTCATATTGATTTGCATTGAGAATCTTTGGATATTCTCTTTTTTACTGCCCTGGGTTGAAGTATTGCTACCTGAAAAATTGCAATATATTAGCAAGTTTGTATTTATCCTTTCATTTACTATGCTATTGGTCCACTGATTCCCTCAGCATTTTACATGCTGCTCTGACTTAATTATGGCTATCACTAAATATGGACCTTCTGCAGCACTGCATTTGTAGAATAAGTTAACTTAACAGAGACTGTACTTTTGTTATGAGGTAAGTACCTAAACATATACTTAAAGCACATTATTTTTCCTTAATTAATCTATTCTGTCCTATTAAAAATGCAGTTAACTCCTCTAGATATTCCAACAGTTGCCAGTGAGCAACTCTTGAGGTTTTCCTGTTTAAATCTGGCCTTTCTGGTATGCTGTTGCAGACCACATCAGGGATTTCACAGTGTAGCCACGCAGGCTGCTGTCTTTCTCTGCAGTCAGTGAACTGGATCAGTAGGCACAGAGATGCTGTAATGTAAAGATTGGAGCAGGTTGTAAAATCAGACCTCAGTATCTGGGTTGTTCAAAGATGCTCTTGGAATGCCTAAGATAACAGTTGATTCTTGGCTGCTCAGTCAAGGCTGTGCCTGTCACAAGTCAAACTTGGGAGTTTTTTTGTTATTCTTAAGGTTTCCTGTGCTGTAGAGCCTTAGGTTTTTGGACAGGGTGGTGAGGGGATTGCAAAAGTGAACATTATGCAGGAGTTTGCAAAGAGGATCTCACTCCAGTAATGAAAATGCCATAATAATGCATGTACATGTATATATGCAAGTCTTGTAATACTTCTGTTATTACTGAGCTAAGAGTGCCATCCTTAGTTGTGCTCTGATTACATGAAGTGATGCTACTAAAATGTCATTTTTGTTTTTATATAAGCTGTAGCTATTAAAGCAGGTGAATTATAAAGATTAGGAAACTAACAGGTAGATAGGAAGTGCATTTGCAACAAGGTCTGGAGCATTCTAGACTTAAGGTACCTGAGTGGCTCTTTAGGTATCCATTGTTGTATTTATTAAAGTTAATATGAGTGTAAAGAAAAAAGAAAAGGAAAAATAAGTCCTAGCAGTGTTTAATAGAAAATTGTACCTTTCAGTGTTTCAGAACGTATTTGATCTGATCAAAGGTAATAGCTGCTAAGTTACTGATTTATAATTTGAATGAGGTTATTATTTCAGAAATGAGAAAGCAGAATTGCTTGAATGATTCAGTAAAATTTACCCATGTTTCTCTCCTGGCATTAATGGGTGGTTAACGTTTAATATTCTTCCTTGAGGCATTTATTCCTCTTGAGTAATCAAAATAAATTTCTCCTGCAACTGGGCATGTTGTGAAAATGCCAGAAGAATGAACAGATTTTCCACATGGTCTACAAATAAGTCCAGGAAAATGGATTTCACTGGCTACAGAGAACTTTGGAGGGTTTAATGTTTTGGGGTTTAAGCACTAGAAATCAAAATACCTTTGCTAAAAGTTTAAGTTACAGGTGTTTTGTTTTTTTTTAAACACTCTTTATAGGTACAAGTAATGGCTCTGTCCTGGTGTTTCATCTTACAAGTGGACTCTTACACAAAGAGTTAAGCATCCATTCCTGTGAAGTCAAGTAAGATTTTAATTTTAATTCCTACTGTAATCCTTCTAGGAGACAAACATTAAAATGTCTAACTAACATACCAGCAAAATGGGTGTCTTTACTCGTTGTTAATAATTCTCAAGGAAATTGCCTGTTGAGTAGTCTGAACCAGTATCTCTGGTATGTATAAGCTGTAACACTGTCAAAGTCAAACTTAGGTTGAATTGGAGCTGTGCCTGCTGATCTAAGATGCATCAACTGCATCCAGTTTCCTTAGTGCATTGAGGCTGGAAGCAGCAGCAATGCTTCAGAGCACACAGAGAGGAAAAGTCAATCAGGCTATTACTAGGAGCATAAGTGAGAGGAAAAAACAGGTAGAGACTGTGAGCAGGAGGTCAGACTTCCTTCCTTCAGGAATTGCAGAGAAATGCAATTAATTCTAGCTACTAAGAGAAATTAGAAGAACCGTAATATAACTAAATCTGATACCTGTTCTGGCTTTGAAGTGGAGCAAGATGAGAATGATAAGGCATCTTCCAAGCTGAGAGTATATTTGAGACATGTATATAAAGTGCCTGCAGTGTTGCCTCTAGTTTAGTGAAAGTGATGCATTTGCAATGCATCTCACTGAGACTTCTGCTTATTCTGGTAGATAATTGACCAGAGCAGTGCTTCTCACTGTTTAGCACTGAAGCTCAGCAAGACCAAGGTTGCAACAGCTTTTTAATTTTTAAATCTAAAATCTCAGTGACTGTAACAAGAATGTGCATGGCCTGCAGACACAACTTGGAAATGACTGCATTACATCCAAGTGTGAACTGTTGCATTGAATTTGTTACCTCCTTAAAAAAAAACTTCCCTCATGGAGAGGAAGATGAATGAGAAGTAGCCACCATTTATGTTGCTCAGGTGTTGGTGTGCTGGACTTATTTCTGTGCATTAGTAAATAAGTGTTGCCTGAGAAGTGGAAGGAGTGTTGCAATGAAGTCCTGGGTGTTTGGGATTGAATTACTGAAGTCTCCATTACAGGATGTACAATTATCTCAGATGTACCATGTTCAGTGCTTAATTGTAATTTCTTTTTCTTAACTGTGCTCTTCCTAGAAAATAAAAACTTGTTCCATTGCTGCCATTCGTTTTTGGACATGTAGACCATACAAATACATTTGAAGTATAAGGAAAATTCTTTGTAAATAATGAAATTTGAAGCTGAGAGTATTTTCTGATAAGATGAATGAGATTTAATACAGTTTTCTCTAAGATACAGGTTTATTTCCTGATTTACCTTTCCCCTTTTCTTATAATTCTTATAATTAATTTGAGTACCTGCTGCCTTGTCATAAAGTTACAACAATCCATTCCCAACTAGAAAAGTAATTTGTGTTTTTATCTGCTTCAGTACACTCTGTAATTTGTTTGCATTAGAGACATTAGTCAAAATGACTGAATCTTACCCCTGAAGGAACTGGGAAAAGTTGAATGTATAGAATCACTCAATTTAATATTTTTACAGTTGAATGTAACCCTTAATTCTAGCAGACAAAGGTGTTTTATTAGGAAGTTTTGCAAAAGGAGATACTTCAATAGGGAATTATTTTATTTTTATTTTATTTGATTGGATGGTTGGACTTGATGATCTTGAAGGTCTTTTCCAATCTTGGTGATGATTCTATGATCGACTTCATGTCTCCTCTCTCTGGATGGAAAGAATCACAGCTCCCCACTCTACTAGCTACAGGAATATTTTTCTGTATGCTGATAATTTGAGTTATTTGTAGTTCTTCCCCTCTGATAAGCCAGTGCTTTTCATCCACTCTAGTGCTGAGTATCTCTGAGGGATTTTCCAAAAATTACTAGTGTTTCTTTCTCACTTACATGTTTATTTTAATCAAAGAAGAACCAGTCTAGTCTGAAAAAGAAACTATAATTTAATTTGGGAACTTTATATTTACATTATAGTTGCCTAGCTTCTTTTAATGCCTAAATATAGTGTTTTCAAATTGAAGAATATGCATGAATAAAAAAAATACTGTTCTCAATCCAGGCTATTCTCTAGCTGTTCAGGTACTTTGGCTAATATACTGCATGTACTCTCTTCTGATGACAGGGGAATTGAGTGGGTAAGCTTGACTGGGTTTATTTCCTTTGCCACATCAACACCAAACAACCTGGGGCTAGTAAGGAATGAGCTGCAGCTGGTGGACCTACCAACAGGTTAGTATTCCCTGAGAAATTCCTACAAGAGACTGATAGATTTGTTGGGGAGTAACAGGCTGAAGTTCTTACCGTTTTTTTTCTTCTGTTGTCATGACAAAATAGAATAATTAAGAGGAGTTTTAACTGCTTCTGCTCTTCTGTCCTTGTGATACCATGTAATTTTTTCCACCTGATGCTCTACAGACAGTCTTGAAACAACATCTTTGCAGAGCTATCTGTGGCTTGGACTTACTAAAATAATGTGTCAGCTGGAGGAATGGGAGCATTCACACTGCCTGAGTATTAGTGGTGTATCTTGTTCACAAAATTCATCTATTTCCAAATATCACAGTCTACACTCCTTGTTTTGTGAGCACCTGAAATAATGTTGAAACATTGATTGCAATTTGTAGCAGCAACAGATAATTTTTCAAGGATGCGTGGCCAGAATTTTGAGTATGTGTATGAACATAAAATGGATATTTTAATAATGAAATTGGATACTTGTATAAAGAATTGGAAGGGCTAAATATAAAAAACTTTTAAAAATTTACAATTGATAGTGAAACAGATTATGTGTGTTTCTCAACTACTCTGGCCTTATAATGGGTGGAAGATGAGACAGACCAAAATAGGAAGCTCTTCTATAATTTTAAATCATTTTTGAATGGGAAAACCTGGAGCCATTTAATTTCTAATGGAAGAGCCTTAATTTTGTAACACGTGGCTAATTCTGAGTGGCTTTAAGTAGCATAAGGGGATCTTTTATTTTTTTTAAGCTTATGGAAAAGACTCAGTTTTTTGTATTTACAGGGTGCTGCACAAAGAGGCTCTTCTTTTCACATAATAATATTGTAACTTTTTGTTCTTGAGAATGTCTTTTGTTCATTTGTTTAAAATGAAAACAGAAAAGATACTGTACTTTGTGTAATTCCTTTCATGTAAAATGGGATTTTGATTTTTCACTCAGCTATTAAATCACTATTGAAATGTTTATAAGAGGCTTTGTATTTCTGCAGGCAGCCAAGTTCCAAGTAAGTGTGGATCCCTGACAACTTAGCGTATGTTTTACTTAAAAAAATGTGACTTTTCCTCTTTTAAAACTTACAAGAACTCATTTAACTGGTTGTTGGGTCTTCCATCACTAATTAACCCAACTTTCTGTTTTAGTTCTAGGAAAGCTGTGCTGATTTGTATTTACTTCATGAACACGTTGACAAAATTCTTATTTAAGTGTCTGAACAGCAATAAGGAAAAAAATTCAGAGGGTGTCTTCACTTGTGAAGAAAATAGAGCTAGAAGGTTTTTCTGTAGCCTGGCCTTTGACATGGCAGCTCTAATTAACATTTTTGAGAACTGAATTCATTCACATAATTGGCACAAGTGATTTAGCTGTGAGCAGCCATTGAGTGGCTTAAGTTTGAAAATTCGCATTTTCCTTGAAATCTGAGGAAAATGGAACACTTGCATAGGAGATGCTGTGGTACCCTGGGGTTTGTAGACCATTCTTTATTTTAGTGACATGTATAACACCTTTAATTCTGCAGTACTTCATGCAGGTGGGTGAAAATTTTCTTGGGGATAAGATGATAAGTTCTTAGGGTTTATTCTTTCATCTGGAAAGAGAGAATGTGTCTGGTAAGTGTAGGATGAGTTAGCATTTCACCATGGAAATCATAGATTCATCATGGAATGCTCTCAGATTCTTTTTGTTTACAAACATCATAGTTTATAAACTATTTCTACATATATATTTGGTTTAGTAACTATTTCTGTTTCCCCTCTCTCTGTTGTTTTTGTGTCCAGGCAGGAGCATTGCATTTCGTGGGGAGCGAGGCAACGATGAGCCAGCTATTGAAATGATAAAGGTGTCTCATTTGAAGTAAGTAGATCAGCCTTGTGAAGTTTTTACATTTCACTGTACTGCATGAAGACCCTCATGACTTCATAGAAATAATTGAAGTTCCAGGAAAAAACACTCCAGAGGGTACAGAAAAATATGTAACAGCATGAAGAGAAAAATACCTTAGAATATTAGCTCAAAGTGCAAAAACTGTGAATGTTTCTGTGGGTGACTTTGTCACTTCAGGATCCAATCACATTGCAAGATCAATCATTTATATTTTAGTTCTTTTTTTATTTTGCATTCACTGAGCAGACATTTTTCTATCAGGGAGAATAAAAGTGCTGAACAATTTTTGTCTAGTCTGATTATACTGTGAGTTAATTCCCTTTTCTGTAACTTAAGCCTTACTTAAAATTCGAAGATTGTCATTAAAGTTGTGATGATTTTTCAGGTGTTACTAATTTTTCTATGTATTTCACACCTTTATGATGATTTTCTACTGGAAAACCAGGTGTGAGGTATAGTAATTTGAGAAATCAGCTGATAAATGACCACCTTGCTTATCATCAAATCCTACTTATTTTGAGATCAAGCCTGTGACAGGAGACCCTGGTCTTTATAGTATCAAAAATAACAGCAGTAGAACTCTTGTGAGATTGCTGTACTTCCCTGTGTAAATGAAATTATGATGTAGAATTTAATAAAGCATTTTCTGTAAGTTGAAAAAATAAAAGAAGAAATTATTTACACTGAAGGAAAAATATTAAAGTTCTGTGGCTTGCATGGGAATATTTTCAGAAGTATATATGTGCTCCAGAGGATTTGGAAGAGTCCAACCATATAATGGTCTTATTAATACATTAAAAATTAAGAACAGCTGTGACCTTAGATGAAGAGACTAGAATGCTAAGTGAGAACAATAAAGGAATGTTCATTTGAATAGAGATGAATGCAGTTATGAAGAGTAGCTGCAGAACCTCTCTGTATTTTCAAGTTACACATGAAAAGTGGTAGATGGAAGGTGTTCTACTCATCTAGCTCCACAGATGAAAGGTCTAAAGATGTGAGTGACAAGTGGTTTAGTGTAAGAGGTTTTTATGTTCATTTATCACTGGATTAGGCACTTGGCATGTCTGGAGTAGAGAAAAAAGTCAGTCCAACCTACAGTCTTGGTTGTCTTTCTGATACCATGTGGAGTCATCAGCTTGGGCTGAATAGATCTAAATCAGAGGTGCTGCTGCTTTGTCTGCATTTACTCCCTTGTCTCCTTACAGTAATTCAGCAGCACCCCCTGACAGAAATTTCCAATTCTTTTAGCTTTCAACAATGTCTCCTTTCCAGACAGACTCTTTTGCACCTCTGTCTCAAGGAAGTCACAAGCTTTGGAGTGGGATTTGAGCCAAATTCATTTACTCTGCCTTGTGTCAGTTTTGAGGGATTCCAGAGTGCTGATATGAACAACACCTGTGAAGTGGAATGCTCAAATTAAAATGGAATGCTTACTTTTGATGCAGTAAATTCTTACTTGTTTTAGGCAATATCTAGCTGTAGTATTTAAAGACAAACCACTGGAGATCTGGGATGTCAGAACATGCACTTTGCTCAGAGAGATGTCTAAAAACTTCCCTACAGCGACCGCTTTGGTAAGGAATAAAGTCTGCTTATTAAGTGTATATGTTGAGATAGTGTAAAAACCTATGAAGGATTTTTGCAGCAGCTTGTTACTGTTTCTAGCATACAGATAAGTGCTTTCACCCTTCAGTTTTCATCTGTCTTTAAACAGAGGCAAAAAAAAATGAGGTACTTGGGGAGAAATCTGATCTGCCCCTTGCGGGGAGGTATCATACAAAGCAATCTTAATTGAAGTCATGGTAATTAAACAGAAAAATCCACAGTAAATTCAGGGAGTAAACATTTGTCTGTTCCATTTTTCCTGGACAATTTTTTGCAGGAATGGTCACCTTCTCATAACTTAAAAAGCCTGAGGAAGAAGCAGTTAGCAGCCCGTGAGGCCATGGCCCGACAGACGGTTGCATCAGATACTGAAGTCAGCAGCGTAGAATCTTCTGTTATCAGGTATTTTTAAATTCTGATTTAATGCAACTCTGTAGCAGTTGTTTGTCAGCTGTGTGCCATTGTTCCACAGAACACAGTATTTTGGAACTGATTCTTGAATACATACCAGGCACACAAATTTATGGGCCTCCCTTTAGCTTTCAGATGTCAAGATTTACTGCTGAAAGAGAAGCAGTATGTCTGTAGCAGTCCTTTACTTACTTGGTTCTTGAAGAAGAGCTCTTACTTGCCCCCTGAACGTTGCTGCAAGCATATAAATGAGTTAACTGTTGCTTCTGACAAATTGTTTTGAAGGAAACATAAGTTTTTGTGCTGCTTCTGTGCATTAGTTAGGAAGAACTTGCCTTGCAATTCTAATTTCAAGAAAGAAGTACTCATTGTATTTCCTCTAAAGCTTGTTACAGGAAGCTGAGAGCAAATCGGAGCTGAGCCAAAACATTTCTGCCAGAGAGCACTTTGTGTTTACAAGTGCTGATGGGCAAGTTTATCATCTCACAGTAGAAGGAAACACAGTAAAAGACAGTGCAAGAATTCCTCCTGATGTGAGTTCCAGTTTTCTATATCATTGATGCTTTAATTTTTTTCTTAGCTGTGATTGCCAGCAGAAGAAACGTGGATATGCATTGTAGTGGCAAGTGGTCATTGATGTAGTTGTTTGAAATATGAACTAAAAGTTGCAACTTTAAAGCCTGTATAAATTCTTTTTTCATGTTCTTACAGTTTTTTCTACTGAAAACAGTGTTGAAATAAATTCTTTCTTTACAAGTTGGAATCTTCACAGGCCCTGATTTGCTTTCTGAATAAAGGATATGAATTATTTTTAAGAATTTTAGCAAAGCATATACAAAAAGCTTGAATAACAAAAAGGATGTTACTGAAACATGTTTATGTGCTGTTAGTTGAGTTTATCTTGCATCATGAGGACTTGAGTGGGCCAGAGCGCTCTTCTGTGAAATTTAAATTTGTTTTATTTTCCCAGTTACTCTGAAGAACAATCTTTGATGTTTTGTTTTTTTTAATTATTTTTTCTTGTAGAGTTTGATAAGTTGGGCTTAGAAATAGGAATTGTTCTATTTTTGTTTCCTCCTTTACAATATGCTAGTGCTGTGTGTAATAAGGTCTGGCATGTTGGTGTTTCCTTGCAACAAAAGACAGAAAAGTGATTTGCATTGGTTTAAACCCAACATTTCTTAGAAAGAAATGTCTTTTGAAGCATATTGAAGCAAATATGACTGCTTTGATAAGAGCTTATTATATTCAGTAGAATTGTTTCTGGTTTAACTGAGCAGAATTTGGTCTATCATGTAATTTAATGTTTAAAAAAGTAAATACTAATGTAGAAATGTTTGTTCCTGTGTTTGCCTCTATTAATCACCAGGTTTTATTCTGCTTCTTTAACATTTCCAGGGAAGTATGGGTAGCATTACATGTATTGCCTGGAAAGGGGATATCCTGGTTCTTGGAGACGTTGATGGAAACTTAAACTTCTGGGATTTGAAAGCAAGAGTATCCAGGTGTGACTGCAAATAAAGTTGATAAGATAATCATAAGTTCCTGAGTTTTAGAGTGTTTTTGCCCTCCTAATTTTTGTTGTTCACTGTAGCAGGACATTGGTGATGCTTGAGGGGAAAAATGCAAGTATTTGGAAATAAAATTTCAAACAGTTCTCTGTTTCATCTTTTGTTTTTTCAGATCAAGTAACATTTTATGAAAGTTTTTAAAACAGCCAGTTATCTTTCTTATGTTAAATCTTCAGTAGCTTCTGACAAAATGTGCCCTATTTATTTCAATCTTTCTAGTTTTCATGATAATTTGGATAGTCATTTGTGTATGTGTGTATATATATATCTATCTATCTATCTGTTTTTCTCCTTAATCTGTACAAAACAATCTGCAGTGTTAAGGATTTAACTACCCATAGAATTAAGTATAGAATGAATTATACTAACCTTGTACTTTTCTTTTCTTAGGGGGATTCCTACACATAGAAGCTGGGTGAAAAAGATACGTTTTGCCCCAGGGAAAGGTAATCAAAAACTTCTTGCAATGTACAACGATGGAGCAGAAATTTGGGATTCAAAAGAGGTAATTGTCTGATATTTTGATATATGCAAAATGCCCAGTTACTTCTGAAAATCAGAACAATTGGAGATAAAGATTTACTTGGTCATGATTTCTTGCTGACAGTCGTATAATAAAGTTGTATAGCTTTTCTCAGAAGACTTCTAGTTCCTATAAAGCATTTTTAAGCTGTCATCCATGAAATGTACCTTTCACTCATAAAGCTGTCAGTGTCTCTGAGATACTCCCTTGTCATTCTCTTGTAACGTGTTTGTGGCAGACATTCAAAATTTAATGAGGTTGCCTCAATCTTAGAATTTAATCTGTGGACAAGAGAGTATTTTTACTACAGGTTTCTTAACTACTGTGCATATTAAAGAGTATGTATTCTTCAGTGCACAGATTTAATTTCTTAGGAAATACCAGAAAGGTAGACACTTGTTAATTACTGTTGTCTACCTTCTCGTCTTACTTAGAAATTATGTAGCAGTGTTCAGAAATCTTTTGGGATTTGCTTCATAGATCTTTCAGGGCATTATAGGACCGTGGGGAAGGAGATAATTTCTTGTGTTTTAGCTTAGCTCCCTGGAGTATGTTCAGGCTCTGAGGGTATGAAACAGGAATTTTAACTTTCTTCTGTTAACTATTTAGTGAGGGCCAGTTCCTAACTCAGACACTTAATTTGATCAGTATGGAACTGTCCATTGAAGAACTGGACAGTGTATACAACAAACAAATGTGACTTATACAGGCAGAGTAGAATGCTACCCCATGGGTCTCTCCTTCAAGAATATTTTAATAGTTTTGGTGCCAGGGGATACTCCTCCTACAGCTCTTCCCTCTCTTTTTTTCTGGGACAAGAGAAAGAGTTTCCTACATGAAAGCATTAAAAATTCATTTACATTTTCAGCTGAAAATATTTTAGAATATCTGTTTAAGTATTTTACAGTCTCAGTCCTGTTACCCATATAATCCTCTCCTTAGGATTCCACCTTTGCATACAGTCAGTTGTCTGAAATTCCCACATTTGTCTCTAATTCCCGTAGTGCTAAGAGCTATCATGCTGTAGGGCAACACACCTCTCTAGCTCTATGCTTTGCTCCAGAACAAGTGAAAGGAAGCAGCAGAATGTTGATTACAAATATAAACTTTTGTAATGTTCTGTGCTGCTACAGAAGGGCTACAAGATGTCTTAACTACTAACCTGTAGTTAAAAGTGCAGTTCAGAAGGTGTTGCAGAATGGCTTGAGCAGCAGGGCCATGGGCCCCTGCTATCTCCTCGAGAGGCCTTGAGAGTGTGGCACAAACAGCAGCTGTACAAGCAATCTCTTTTTTTAGCCTAACACAAGTATAAACAATCTCTGTTAGCTTGAACTAACTCAAGGACAAGGTAGAGAAGTAGAATGATAGAAAACAAGGAAGAACCCTGGAACTCAGATGTGTGTTATTATCCAGTAAAATCACCGCAAGTAGTTGCCGTCCAGTGAAATCACTACAAGTAGTTACTATCCAATGAACTCACTATGCGTGGTTACTATCCAATGAATTCACTACATGTAGGTTTGGAAAAGGGTATAAAAGTAACACTGTGTATTCAATAAATCGAAGCTTGCTTTATCAATCACATTGATTCTGGACTGCTTGCTTCCCTCGCCGCCGGCAAGAAGGTTTTTTTAATACCTGTTTTGTTTGTGGACAAGAAATAATCCTATTTCCACCATATTATGTTAATAGCATGTCTGAATCTATTTCTAGACAACAGTATTTAGCAAGAAAGCATGTGATTATGAAGACCATGAGTTAATTAACTTCCCCCTTCATGCAAATGTGCTAGATGAGGGACTGGAATTAAAGAGGCAATGTAAATTTCCACCAGTTTACCAGGGAAATTTCCTGTCATAAAAGATAACAAAAAGGCAACTGTACAGCTGTGCTGGAAAGGATCTTTTCTCAGCTCTGAGTTGGGAAAAAGTATCGTTTCAGGGCGACCACGTGACCTCCTCCAAGGTTTCTAAATACCCTGCTGTCCAGAAGAGACCATAATGAGAATGATTTATGACTGAGTTCACTTTTTATTGCAAATTTTGTGGTTAGCCTCGTGGGCGCGTGACAGAATCTCGCCCTGTGTGATGGGGAGCCTACTAAAAATGAAAAACAACTCCACTTTTCAAGGTGCAGATGGTGAGCAGCTTAAGAAGCGGGAGAAACGTCAATTTCCGAATCCTGGATGTGGACTGGTGCACCTCAGACAAGGTGGTCCTGGCATCAGATGATGGGTGCATTAGAGTTCTCGACTTGTCCATGAAACTGTCGTGTTTCAGAATGGATGAGCAGGACTTAATAGGTATGTGGATTCCTTTTCTGGTGTTAACTGCTTGATACTTCACTCTGAAAGTTGGCCATAAAAATGTTCAGCACTTCTGTTTGAACAAAGCGTCATCACAGGTAGAGGATTAGATGTCGCTGTAGTAGTTTTCATAGATTAATTTCATGCAGATTAAATTTTTAGGCTCAGGTCGTATGGGTATTCTTTTTTTTTTTTTTTTTTTTTTCCACAGGCTCCATCTCCTAAATAAGCTGTACATTTTAATCTCCGAAATGGAATATAACTTAAGAAAATAAGAGCTTTTCGACCAGGTGTCTAGCAAGTTGACCTAGAAAGCTTTGGTACACCCATTAGGGGTCAGAACCTACATCAGTGATCATTCATTATATCATTTTGAAACTTCTGTTCATGTGTTTAAAAAAGTCTTTTCTGATACTTCCAGATATCAAAAGCAGTTTGAGCAGTTTGCAAACTGACTTACTGCTTTTCAAACCAGATTTTTCCACTGAACTCTAAAATAGTGATGTTAGTGCTGTTTCACCTGTGCCATGTGTTTAAGTAGGGAATTTAAATACTTAACTATTTAAATCGTTAACTACATTTTTCTATTTTTTGTTATCAGTGTTCCAAATAACTGCTTTTGTTTTGGTCTTTTGTGGGCAGTCCTGCCTTTACTCATACTGTGTCCTTAGAACATGAAGATTTTGATTAAGACACATGTAATAAACAAGACTGTGATGTGGGACCTGTGGTGTGGGATGTTTGAGGAAACACATGATTTATCACAGCTACTTTTCCTATCAAATAAATGCTCTGTAATAATAAGCTGTAAAAATTAATGTTCTAAACCTAAGCACACTGAAGTGAGGATATGCCAGGGTTAAGGTTGCCTGTGATTTAGCTGTCATCCTGCCTTTACACTGTGGTAATGTTTTACCTGCAAAATCCCATTTACAAGATTCCTACATAATTCAGTGCATAGGAAGTACAGGGAATTGCTGACTATTTAATAATGTAGCTGGTTGGTACTTGTTTTATTCCTAAGCCCCTGGATAGAATTTACTGCATATGATCCAAACCTTGTAGGAATACAGGCTTACTGGCTTTTAAATTTGTACAACAGGTAGTACTATAATTTTAATCTTCTTTGCTAATGTATACATGTATTAACCTTCACAGCATCCTTTTGGGGTGATGGGTATTAATCCTTGGATTATACTGTAGAAACTGTGATGGCAAAGTAAAGCTAAACCATACGTTACGGTACATTTTTGTCTAGCTGTACCTGTATTCCAGCATGTCCTTGTAGCAGCAATACCCATCACACACAGCACTCCTGAATGCCAGTGTAATGTATTCCAGGAGACTATGGCTAAATTCAATATGGAATGTCCTGAGATTCTCATTTGAGCATGGTTGATAACCCTGTGCCTTCTAGAAAATGTTTTTGCTTGAGTGTAAAGATAAGCTTTTATGTCTAGTAACCCATGCTGTGTATATGGGAAGACTGTGATTTATGGCTTTCTTCTGGTGCTTGCAAACAAGGTAGTACATTCTATGTTGTCTGAACGCACTGTTATTGCACATTATCCACTCAGCAATGAATCTCTTCCTTTTGTTTCAGAACCTGCATGGTGTCCCTATCTGCTTGTTCCAAGGGCTTCATTAGCTTTAAAAGCCTTCTTGTTGCATCAGCCATGGAATGAGAAGTATTCTCTAGATATTACAAACATGTAAGAAGAAATATATATTTATGTATAAAATAGGGTTTTTTTGTTGTTTTGTTTGTTGTTTTTCAATCCTGCATCTTTCATTAGTCTTTCTGTGACAATAACTGTTAGATGTGTAAGTTTCCTCACTCTTTGGGCCAGTCAAAAAGATAATAGTTTCACTATTACTAAAAGTAATAGGTAGAAAAGGTTTTAAGGTCATGTATTTTATGTCTGACCTCCGGTAGCCCTGGGCTATTGAAAACTGCTGGTTACTTTAAGGTACTGACAATATTTTTATGCAATTTACAGTTTAAATTACTTCACAGAACAGCTCAGTGTTGTTGAAGAAGTTAATGTAAGAATAGTCAGAGATGGTTCCTGAAGTGTAACTGCAAGTGATAGTCTAACAGGCATTTCTTTACTCTACTTGAGTCATACTTCTCATAGTAGGAGCACCTTTCTGTGTTCTTCATTGTGTTTCTATCCTGTTGGTGGTCACATAATAATGGGACAGGCCTTGTCACTTGGACTAATTTTAAGGTTAATGCATAAAAGAAAAGTAGGAGAAAGATTTGTGGCACTGACTCTGGTTGAGAAAAAACAAAGTCTTTCATTACTGTTTTGGAACTAATAGCTAGACAAAGAATCTTGCATGAGTAAGCTCACCATATGAGAGAGAGTTTCCATGTGTGCTCTTGTGTTTTTGTACTGCCAGTAATACTCTTTCAGATAATTTTGTCTTTTATTAATACAAGAAACTTTTTTCTTCTTTTTTTTTTTTTGGTTAATCCAGTGATTATCCAGAGAATGAAAATATTAAAAACCTTCTTCAAGAGCAGTTGAATTCATTGTCCAAGTAAGAATTTTTCTATTCATGTTTGAATAAGCTGGTGAATTCAGAGAAGGCAAAAAGAGACATTTGTGGCAATTCACAACTCACTGAAGAACAAATGCATTTTGCCTCTCAAAAGATAAGCTTAAGTAATGACAGCCTTTATTTTAGGCAGTTCATTTTTTATGTAACCCTTAAAGTGGTGCTTTATTCATTTTGTTGAGTATTTTAAGTTTTTATTTCTATTTTTTCTAACTAAAAATAAACCATAACACTATCTCAAAAATATTATTTTAAATAACTAAACTACCTCAAAGTAATGTGTTAAATACTGACTCAACAGTCAAAATTTTGCTATTCTGAATATATAAAGTGTGATGGAAGTCAGTATTGAATTTTTAACATTGACTTACCATAGTAGCAACTGATAACAAGAGTTTTAAAGCTACTGATTAATGATAGTGTGTAATTTGTAATTGACCAGTGAGCATTGGTAGTTTTTTTTAGACAATACTTCTCTGTGATGTCTTTGCTGTTGGTCCAGACTGGACTGGAAACTGCTATTTCCAAACATTCTCAATGTTTGTTTAGATATTTAAGCTCTGAGGAAGACAATTTTAAAAAGATTTAATTGATTATATGCTTCCAGAGTAATGTCTGTGCACATTGCTTTGCTTACACAGGAAACAACTTCGTGTTCCATTTCAATGATGAAAAGAATATTTGAAGCTATTAAAGAGAAGTTTTCCCCTTTTCCTTTTGTCGTTTCACTTAGTAGGAGGGAAAAGATAACAGCATAATTCTATCCAGTCTCAAATGTATGTAGAAAACCTAAATTCATGCATGTTGGATCTCTTATGCCAGGGCATTATGTAGTTGCAAAATTTTTTTTAATTAATTAATCTTGGAAGGTGTAGAATCACTCCAGACTAATTTATAGCTTCGTATACACCCTTGTGGTGGTTCCCTTTATTACAGAAATAAGGAGTTCTTGACAGACTCACTGTCTGTATTAAAACTGGCAGAGTGACTTGCTCCTTGAGATCAGTTATTTTTTCAATTATATTTACTTCCTGTTGTTATTGCTTTGATAGATGCATTTTTTTCTGTGCAGAAAATAGATGGTATAATTTTTGTTTTGATTGTTTTCAGTTTGCAGGTGATATATCCTACTTGTGTTCAAAACCTAACAAACATGTACAGCATTTTACAGACTATTTATGGCTTTCTGTTTTTGCAGTGACATAAAGAAACTCTTCCTTGATCCGGATTTTACCCTCTTGCAAAGATGTCTTCTAGTTGCCAGGTAGTAGAGATTCATAGAACTGTGTCAAAGGTTTCCTAATAAAATCTTGATCCTGTTAGTGCTTATGATTGTGCTGAAGTTTTAAGTACTCAACTAATTCTCCTTTCAGTTAGTGCAGTTCTTAAAGTACTTTGTTCCTCAGGCATTAGAGCATTTTCAGGACTGAGAATGGAAATGCTACTTTACTGAAATAGTTTTATTTCCTTGCTGGATGTAGAGAACTTCCTTCAGTCTTGGTGGTACTTCCATAAATGCAGATCTGCTAACTACATTGCACTTAGATGTACAATGCCCAAAAGTGTAATTGAGAGCTTCACACAATTGGTTATATGCAAACAAGGGTTTTTATATCTAACGTCTTTGTTCTGTCTTGTCCTTCTACCTAAATTGTAGCTAATTCTAGTCTGTATTCAGAGGTGGTTTTCAAACTTAGTAACTTTCTCGTGGTTGAAAGAGGATATTTAAGGATATTAGTGATCAAGTGTAAAATAATAAAATATAAATTTCCAAATTCATGTGCTGAACCTTTGCTCAGTTTAATTGCTACTGTAACAATCTTGTGGCCAACCTCTTAATTATTTGGTTTGCTGAGTGTCATTCCTTAATCTTTTGTAGTTTGTCCCATGGTTTTAAACGTGTCATGTTTTTATGTATCATCAGTAAAAATACAAACATACCTCACATCCTGATTTGTATCTTCTCAGACTGTACGGGGATGAATCTGAGCTGCATTTCTGGACTATTGCTGCCCACTATTTGCACACCTTATCCCAGGAAAAGCCAGCAAAACCAGCAGGCACAACTGTCCTTCCAGAACAGTTGGTTAATCCCTTGGATATATGCTATGACATACTGTGTGAAAATTCTTTCTTCCAGGTATTTCAAGGATTTAATAAGAATGTAATCAGAACATAAAAAGCTCAGCAATGTAACTTTCTTACTATCTTAGAGCTTTTCACCATACATATTTCTGGTACCATAACATCTGGATTACATGACTCCCTATTATTTAAAAACAGGGAGCCTTTTGATACTCCCAGAATGCTTCAATATTCTTTTAAAATGCTTATTTTTGTTTCTTATGGGAGTCATATTTTCACAATCTTTTTCCTTCTTCATGCAGAAATTCCAACTTGAAAGGGTAAATCTCCAGGAGGTGAAGAGATCAACGTATGATCACACCAGGAAATGTGCTGATCAGCTTCTTCTCTTGGGCCAGGTTTGTGGGTAATATTTTAAGTTTTTGTTCCTCTTCCCAGTCCATTTTATGTCCTTACCCTATTGAACTAAAGGTAGGTCTAAGTTGTATGTGTAGGTTTATACTTTTATTCACCCATTGGGTAGTTTTTGCTGTCTTAACACGTTAATACACTGCAGACTCAGTGTAATGACATGGTATATGGTCATGTTTGGTATTATCTGCTTCAGAATATAGGTTTTTCTGGAAAACTATAACAACATTTATTTCCAAATGGTGACTAGAAAAGAAAAATTACATTTGAATTTCCCACAAATAATTTAAAACCAACACTTTTGGCATAACTCGGTCTGCACTTAGTACTGTTCTTTCAGGTGACAAAGGACATGTCTGAGTTTTTGGCAGATCTGTACTGAGCAGTGAAATACTGTGCAGAGCTGCTCTTTGATACTCTAAGAAGAATATTGTTGCATTTGTGAAGTATATATCATGACCTTTTCCCTACTAAATCAGTTGTGATGCATCCATTTCCAAAAAAAGCTTTGGTGTTACTAGCTGCAATGTAAATGATTACTATACCACTGTGCATTTGAGCATGTCAACAAATCTTGAACCAGTAAAAGAAGTCAGAAATACTTAGTTTGTAGGCAGTCTGTTTAAAATGCCAGTTTGTAGAAGCTTAAAAACACCAGTTTATTGAATCAGTGTATTTTAATATGTATTTAATGTGCCTTTTCATTGTTTCTGTAACTGAGTCAACAGGTAGACTGACCTCACTAAATTGCCCTGTCTGAAATTTAGGCATCCCATTTTAGTAACAGGCAGAGATGACATAGCTGCAGAAATTCACTGCACTTGGAGGCAGGTGTCTGCAACCAGGGTGATGAGCCCTGCTGGTTAAGGGCTCAGCTGCAGCTAATATTTTAAATTCTACCTTTGTTTTAAAATACCAAGTATTGAATCAGTCCTGGAGATCTGCATCTTTACAGTTTTATTTCTTCTCTGCTTGATTTAAATGCTTCTCTTCCTTTTATAACTCTGTAAACAAGAAAATAAGTATGCAGAATTAGAATTTTCTTTGGCCTCTTCTAGAATGTTAGTTTGTGATTAAACTTTGTATTTGTGATGGGTATTTAAATGCTCTTCCTATTAAGGATGCTTTATTGAAATAGAATCTTCATTATTGCTATGCTGGTAAATATTTTTATAGTCTGTTTTAGAATAACTTTCACTGTTACTTGTTTCACATTTTAAAAGGAGAGAAATACAAAGACTTTGTTTAAAAGTGAGTATGTTGTGGTCAAAGTTGTTTTTTTTTTTCTTTTCTCTTGCCAGACTGACAGAGCAGTACAACTGTTGTTAGAAACAAGTTCAGACAATGCCCATTATTACTGTGATTCACTCAAAGCTTGTTTGGTCACAACTGTCACCTCCTCAGGTCCATCTCAAAGTACCATTAAATTGGTAGCAACCAACATGATAGCCAATGGAAAACTGGCAGGTAAAATGTGACTTTCATTTTACATTTGCTTATTAACTAGTAAATTTGATCTTACTAAGGCTGCTGATGGACATTTGAGAGCAGAAAGTTGGAATAGGTCTTACATGTTGCAGTATGAGCTACCTACCTGTTAACACAAAAATGAGCAGTAACTCAGTTAACAAGCTCAAGGTGTTTTGATTCATTTTCACTGGAAAATGGATTTCTGGAGTAATTCCCTTAGCAACTTGTTGCACTGAAAGAGGCTGAGCACATAAAGCTACATATCTTGTGTTGTGTGTGGCTTTTTGGTCCTGTTCTGGCAGGGCGGTTGGGACTCGATGATCTTTGGAGGTCTCTTCCAACCCCTGATATTCTGTGATTCTGTGATCTTCCACTTTCCTGATTAAAGAATGAATTTAAAAATGGTTTATTTTCCTGAAGTTGAAAGACAGACTTAGCTTCCTTTCCATTTCACAACTTGGTTCAAAAAGTGTGTTTTCAAGGAATGTTCACAGTATGATGATTGACTGAAGTACTCAGACATGCAGTGGAAGTGCCAATGTCTGTACTTGCCTGGAGAAAATATTTTCCACTCTGTGAACGATTAGCTCTTCACTGTTATTAATTACACTGTGGATAACATTAAAATAAAGGATTATTGATGAAATCTGTTTATTTGACTTAAAGAGATCATGATCTCTTAACGATGAGAAGTCCAATGAACTCCTTGTCATTTGTAATTAGGGCAAAGGTAAATGAGAGCTTTGTGAAGTCCTTCCAAGCTCTGTAGCCCAGGAAAATATGTGATAACAGAGACCCAGATCACATGGTGAGCCGGGTGGTAGAGACTGGATGTTTTCAACATCTTCATATGCTAAGGATCTAAGATAAATCCTTTTTCTGGGGATGAATTATCTGCTCACACTTAGGTAACAACTCTTTTTTTTTTTTTTTTCCTTTGACTTACTATGTAGTGTGCTTTTTATTTTCCAGAGGGCGTGCAGTTGCTGTGTCTGATCGATAAGGCTGCCGATGCCTGTCGCTACTTACAAACTTACGGCGAGTGGAATCGTGCAGCGTGGCTTGCAAAGGTGTGTGCTTCCTCAGTTCTCAGGCTGCTGACATAAATCACCTTCTTAGTATATGTAGGTATGAAGGCTGATGAGGGTGCTAAAGTTGTCCTAGGTTAAAACCCTGAAATATCAATTTGAAATATCATCATGAGTTCTTTTTGCATTCGTCCATTCAGTCAGTGTTGGAAGATTCTTCTTCAGCCTTTTGACCACAGAGGTCTGCCCTGGTCATCCAAATGAGAGGATTAGGGCCTAAAAATGGTTGGAATACTCAATTGTTTAATTTTTGTGCAGTGTTTTTTGAAGTTGTGTATAGCTGCAGCAGTACGGAGTTGATAAACTACAACAAACACTACTGGAAGTGAATAAGTAATTAAGCAGTGACTTTGTGCTTAACTTCATGTAGCATCTGTGTTGATTTTAAAGTTAAGCCCAACCACATAAATCTACATCAACTTCTGTTTTGGTATGCAGACATAATTACAGTAGAAGCACCCAGACACAGCCTTAATTCTCCAAATAATAATGGGCTAGATGGTAAGGATGACCTTTTAGTGTCTGTGTATAAACTTTCTCTTAGTTTCCTGCAGAAAGTACAGAAAAAGTTATACTCAGATTTTCTAAATAAGTGAATCCCCACTCTTCAGAAAAATAAGTATGTTTTGACCTTAAGTCTTCAGTAGAGGATAAAGATTTCTAACTTCTTGATACTTGAAGTTTTAGAAAAACCTTGTGGTAAAAATAATGTTGATCACATGTAAATGTGGAGTGACCTGAGCAGAGTATTTTCATACCTATGTATTTCTAGTTTTCCTTTGTATTGCATTTATCCGAGGGATAAGTGTACCTTTTATAATAAAACTGGTAATTTTAGATTCTTTTGCTTCTCTCCAAAGTGTTTCACTGAAAAAAAAAAAAAAGAAGCAGAAGCAAAATGCTCTCTTGATTTAGCAGCTGAGGCTTCATAACTGGCTTTCCCATCCCTTGCAGGTCCGTTTGAACTCTGAGGAGTGTGCGGATGTGTTAAAGCGCTGGGTGGATCATCTTTGCTCTCCACAAGTCAACCTGAAGTCCAAAGCCATTCTTGTCCTCCTGTCACTTGGATGCTTTACAAAAGTTGCAGAGATGTTGCACAGGTAAAGTACAATCTGTATTTTTTTCATGTCCAAATTTGTTACTTAAACATTTGTGACTCGGAAGGGGGAGGGAGTCTGTAGTTTGATTTCTAACATTTGTTTCTATTTTAACATGTCTTTCTTTAATTAACTTTAACCACAGTAAGACACTGTTTCTGTGTGCTTGAACTGACCTTGTGGTTGCAATTTCAGTAAATATGCCAGCATTTAACTTCATAGAATCACAGAATGGTTAAGGTTGGAAGGGAACTTAAAGATGATCAGGTTCCAATCCCCCTGCTATGAGCAGGGACACCAACTTACTGCAGGCTTTAAGATTGCTCACCCCCCTTGGCCGAGCAGTAACAATTCATAGCAGTTGTGATTCTTTCTGTGTGAGTTGGGCCTTGTGCTTTCAGAAACTTTGCATTGACTGTCTATGATCATGGTGATCTTGGAGGTCTTTTCCAACAGTGACAATTCTGTGATTCTGTGTGGTGGTGGCACCTAAAAATTTAACCTTGGTGATGCTGGAAGCCTTGTTCAGCCCTCACTACAGAAGAAATGTGACCTAGGGACAAAATTTTAGAAAGCCTGTGTGCAAGTGCTTTGTTGAAATGTCCTGGAATACTTTTCTGTTCTCATGTCCTAACAAAGTATCTTCTTTTTGTCTCCATCTGACAGCATGAGGTACTTTGATAGAGCAGCTTTATTTGTTGAAGCTTGTCTGAAGTACGGTGCATTTGAAGTGAATGATGATACGAATATCCTTTTCCTGAAGTCCTGGTTTTGCATCTGTGTACTCATGTACAGTTAAATGAACTAGTCTGTACAGGAACAGGAGTTCCTATTTTTATTTTCCAGGTTGTGTAGTTTGAAGGAACTGAAGCAAGTGGAAAGGAGTCATTGGCATAAATCCATAATGTTGGCTCCTCCTGATGCTCTGTGAGGCCAGTGGAACTGGAAAACAAACTAAAAGTGACAAAAATAAGTATGGGAGAAAAAAGAAAGATGATAAGATGGTCTTTACAAAACTTAGAAATTATTACTGTAAACTAATGAAATCAGTGGCTCGGTTATTTTTTAAACACTGTCTCAGGAAAAAAATCCTGTGCACTGACCCCCTCTCTATGCTGACATACTCTCAGTGATTGAAGTCCTTTGTAAAGGAGTCAGTTCTGAGACAGTGAAAACAAAGAAAGTTAAAGGTCAAGATCAGATGAGCTGAAAAGGTAGTAGGTATTTTAAAAGGTGTCTAAAGTATTGCTCGCTGCAGTCTGCAACAGTTGTTCTAATGTTTGTATTTAAATATATGCAAGAAATAATAATATGTAAATAGTTCCTGATGGTGCTTTGTAGAGTCATCACTGATACCAGCTTTTAAACAGAAAAAACTTACTAGTAAGTCATGTAGGTAACTCCAGATCTAACTACTGAACAAATCTTGTAGTATGACCTCACAGTTTCTTGATTTCTTTTCTAAGTTGTGACATGGTATGATGGGAGGTACTTATGCCTGTCTGAAGTGTATCTGGTGTGGTTTATAGCTAGTTTAGTTTATAGCTCCTGGCTCAAACCAGGACAATAGCACTCTGCATATTGCCTGACAAATGCTTGTATGAATTCAATAGTAGAATTTAAAGCATCTTTTTTGTCTTTATTTGTGCTGAAAAATATTGTATTAGCACTTTTGGCAGGAATGCTTCGTATTTTCTGCTTGGGAGAGCTAAAAAGTGAAGAGAAAGGAAAGATTCCAAGTTTTCTCATTTTGCTATTTATTTGTATTTTCCTTAATGTATCATTTACATAAATTGATCCATGCTGTATATGCAGATTATGCCAGAAGCTTGAAGGTCCTGGGCTTTAAACAGGGAGCTATTCTGTTTGCCACAAAAGCAGGAGAAGCTGGTACAGAGTTACTGATGGAGCTCAAACAGCCTAAAGAGCAAGTGACCCAAGAGTAAGGACTTGGTGAGAAGATTTGGTTTGTCTGTCAGACTGAGATTCCACTGGGTGAAAAGAATCCTTGCTCTTGAATCCCTGTAATCACTGGTATGTGTGATTTGAGAAAATACTGTTAAATGTGTGTGGAGGCAAGACTAAGAACTGGTTTATTTTTATGTTAAAATTGTCTTCATCTTCATAAGAATGTTTCCAGCTTCTTTCAACTGTAGCAGAAGTCAAATTAAAAGATGTGCTGAAGGAGTTCTGTACCTGTGTAAAAGTCTACTCCATTTATTTCCAAAAATCAAATCTTTATAGTTCCTGGCTACGGTTGTATTTATATGTATAAACGATTCAATCTGTACTATAAAAATATAAATATATTTAAAGAATAAATATAGATCACAAAACAGTTCTTTTCTGGAACATTTTGTTTTCTCAATCCAGTTTTTCTGTTTGAAGTGACTGTTATTTTAAATCAATTCACTGTATTGTCATTTTCATAACTGTCTGGGATGGAAGTTTTAACAGAGATACTTACAAGAGCCTTCTAACATTCCAAGAAATATATGGAATGTCCTTTTTTTCAATTAAGGTATAGTAATGTTCCTTGTTAAGTGTGCACTCTTTGCAAACCTAAGGGACTAAATTCTGCCTTTTGTTGATTGGTTCATGGGATCAAAGGTTGGGAGAAGATCCTACCTCAAAAGCAGCAAGGTAGGCTCCTGCAGAGTGTTCAGGGAACTGCTAATTCCGTCTCCAAAGTTACTGTTTGCTTTGCTAATGGATGTGTGATTAACAATAGGTAGAAAATATATTGTGCAAAGCCAGAATGTTGGCTTTTTATTAGATACTTTTTGTGCTAACACATCTTATGGTCCAGATACTTCAGGATGCCACCAGTAACATCTTTTCTCCTTTTCGTGCCAGTATTTCAGTATTTAAGAGCTTGTTTTCACTCTTGTTTCTTATGTCAGACATATCTTTTCTATTTATTGATGTGTTGATTGATAGAGAAATTTTACAGCTCAGGAGTAGATGCTGATGTTAAATTGCCCTTGCAAACTGAAGAATGTGGCATGTGACAATGAGGCTTGGCTAAAAAAGAAGAAAATAATTTTTACTGAGTTGTTGGAGCTTCTGAAGTTCAGTGTTCAGTAGTGAAAATAATCATATCATGTAAAACGTCCCTCATTTAATGGCTTGTCTACTTCAGGTAATGGTGCATTGGATTCTCTTTATGTTTGGGCATTTGCAGGTACATAATTTACACTCCTTAGTTAGAGGAGCACCAGCTTTAGGATCTCTCTTCAGCTCCCTGAATGTTTTAATTCAAACCTAAAATAGCATTTCTGATAAAATTGGAAAGGTTGGGCTTTTCAATAATGATTTTTTAAATACAAATTGAAAGAGTGAATTTTGTTGCTCTAAATAGGAAGGTAAATGCTTTAACTGCAGTGATCTTTCTTCTTGCCACATCTTGCAAGCACTGTAAAAGACTTTCTGTTCAATATCTTACAAATAACCCTTATATAGTTACTTTAGTATGGGAAAATAAGTATACAGTGAAATTTGCCTTAACCTTTAGCTGGTCAGCAACAGAGCTGAGCAAAATTTAACTGTTGTTAATGGTGGGCTAAGTTCTGGCTCACAATGACTGCTACAACACTCTTCAATTCCTGCTCTTGATGTTGGTAGCAGAGTTAATATAAGCACACACAAACTTGTTCTTTCACACATCATGTAGAATTGTTTGTCAGTGGGTCTCTGGAAAAAAAAAAAATCTGCTTTAATATACACTTGGATTTATAAATCTAATGTTTTTAAAAGACACATTGCAAAGGCCTTTTAATACTGAATGTTTATATATGCTTTCAAGTGTGAAGGTTGCAGCATACTGTGTGGCATTCCCTGTTGAAACCTTTATGACTGAAGTGAGAGTGTAAAACTGGTTGAAAAGTTTATTTAGATAATAATGCGTTCACACTACAACAATAAAACCAAACTTTTAAAAGTCTCTGTGTGTCTTTATTTAAGGCAAAAATGTCAGCTGCTGTACTGGGGTTGGAGGCTGGTTGTGTAACTCTTGTCACTTTTCCTTCTGGACTGGCACAGTGCTCAGGCTTGGTTGTAGGAGAGGAAGTGATTATCTTTTGTGCATATTAGTCACATTTTTTCCGTATTAGTGCTAATGACATGTTGGGTTTGCATAGTATCAATTCCCAACCTTTACTAGCAAACAGAAAATCTGCACAGGTGAAATGAGAGGAGCTTGTGTTCAATATTATCATGGGACTTTGGTAGTTCTTAATTTAAAAAATGTTGGTTGGTTGGTTGGGTTTTTTTCATTTATTGGTGTGTTTCTTAAAGTATAAGTCCAAATTGTTTCAATGTTATGATAATGAATGTACTTTTCTAGTTGTAAGTGAAAAGTCCAGAAAACAGTGTAGCAGCTAAGTTTCAGTCTAAGCAAGCCCTAATTAGAGTTTTAATTGGAGCATGGTGTGCCTCACAGTAAAAGCAGTCTCTGTAAATTATGGAAAATGACAAAAAGAATTATTTTATTGCGCTGTAAAAATGATTAGTATCGTGTTTCAAATTATTTATAATTTACTTTCATTAAAATGCAAACACTCTGCCAATTTAGAAACTTTGCCAGCCAGATAGGGGCATTTATTATACATCAAGGAAACCTGGTCCAGAATGTTGATGTGTTCAGTGTCTGAGTAAATAGTCTAAGAGATGTTTTGCAGCAGTTGACCCTGGAGACAGAAAACATGGATGATCACAGATTCTTTAATGGGAAGTGGGTTTGTTTTGGGTGATCACTGGCTGCCTGAAATGGTTTTCTAAAAGCACCACTAAAAATTTAATTGCTGGTGAGCAGCAGAATGATAACAGCTTGGCAAAGAGCAGGGGCTTTTTTCTTTGTTCCCTAGTAATTGTTGCATTTATTACTTTCTCAGAAGAATTCAGCACAATTTTGATATCAATGTGAACCTGGTAAAATAATTCACTAATGAGCTCAGGGTAAACATTTTGTATGCATTGATCGAAGTAGTGGCATAAAATTCTTTAATGAGGCTGATGCTGACCCATTAATATTTTTTAACTGGGATGTCTTGATAGTAAGGTTTTCAGTTTCTACTTAAGTACTGAAGATGGGAGCCACAGCTGTGCTAGTTCTTCTGGTTCTGCTGGAAGGCAGCAATGTTAAGCAGAGTTACAAAGGTAAGAGCCAACCTTAGAAACTGTTGGCATGTCCCATGGTGTTCTTCAGATGGCACGTTTCATCATTGCACTGTATGAGTGAAAACTGGCACTGAAAATTCTCGTCAGAAGAATCAGAGGAGAAAAAAAATAGGCTTGAACTGGTGCTTAGGCCTTACCAAAATCTTTCACACATTGAGCTCTATTCATGAGTGACAAAATATCGTAGAATCCCAGACTGGTGTGGGTTGGAAGGGACCTTAAAGATCATCTAGATCCAACCCCCCTGCATGGGCAGGGACACCTCCCACCAGCCCAGGTTGCTCCAAGCCCCATCCAACCTGCCCTTCAACACTGCCAGGGATGGGGCAGCCACAGCTTCCCTGGGCAACCTGGGCCAGAGTCTCACCACCCTCACACTAAAGAATTTCCTCCTACTGCCTAACCTAAATTTCCCCTCTTTCAGTTTTGATCCATTCCCCCTTGTGCTCTCACTCCCTGCCCTTGTCCCAAGCCCCTCTCCAGCTTTCCTGCAGCCCCTTCAGGCACTGCAAGGTGCTCAAAGGTCTCCCTGGAGCCTTCTCTTCTCCAGGCTGAACAGCTCCAACTCTCTCAGCCTGTCTCCAGAGCAGAGCTGCTCCAGCCCTTGGATCATCTTCATGGCCCTTTTCTGGACTTTCTCCATGAGCTCCATGTCCTCCTTATGTTGGGGGCTCCAGAACTGGACACAGTACTCCAGGTGGGGGTCTCACAAGAGGGAGAATCACCTCCCTTGAGCTACTGGCTGCCTTTTGATGCAGCCCAGGACATGGTTGGTTTCTGGGCTGCAGTCACACATTGCTGTCTCATGGTGAGCTTCTCATCCACCATCACCTCCCATGTCCTCGTCACAGCAATTAACTTCACAGGATCAGTGCTGTAGGAACAGGCTCTGCCTCCTTGTTCATGGCTGAGTTTCCAGGAGGAATGAGGAAAAACTAACAGAAAATGGGAAGGGAGGAGAACTTGACAATTCTTAAATTGAGCTGGAGAGGAAAAATGTTTGAAAGTCCTTTTCCTTAATGTATCAGGAAAAGAGTGTTTTACAAGGCTTTTCTTAAAACGTAGGAATGGGAGAATGGCAACACCAAATTGAGAGATGAACAGTGGTGTTTACCTGCAGATTCTGAAAACAAAGATTTTGCATAAAAATGGCAGATTTATTACAGGCTTATTCACTAAGGGACTCAGTGAACTGTGTGCTCACTTCCCCAAAGGCTGTGCTACTAAAAAATTAAATACCAATATCAGCATGCTTTCATTTCCCAAAAAGAAGCTACAGAAAGAATTCCTTCTTTTCCCCAACTTCATACCTACTTGCATGAGATGCTGCTGTGCCCTCTGTTGCTCTGGTTGGGTGGGTTCTGATAGGAATAAGGAGTTACCCCACAGGCAAAATGTATTTTGTCCATACCTGTTGGTTCAAGGGGCAAAGAGGTACCTTAACAAGGTCTGAAATGAATTTTCTTTGAAACCAGCTGATGGATTTGGACCCACAGAAGCTCTTTTCCATGGAACCTGTGTCCAAACTTTCTTTACAGATCCAAAATCTAGCCATCTAGATTATTTATTTTCAAAAATTATTTTACTATTCCAGGGTGGGGTTTTTTTTGTGTTTAACTTGCTATTGATTTGTTTTGGTTGTGTTACAGGGCTTTCCAGCTCGGACATAGTGTTTCTGGAAGAAAAGGAAAAGCATGTTTAAAGGAACCAACTAAGATACTAAAAAAGCAGTTCCGAAAGGTGAGTGGTGCCCTCCTATGTCTGCTGAAGGCTGGGGAGTTGGAGTTTGATTTTAGGCTTGAAAATCTTAAGCAATTGCATGATAGTAGGTTTATTTCCATGGTATTCATTGAAGTTGTTGGTCCCCTTTCATAGGTCAAACTTCCTCCTTCCCTTTTCTGTTTTCTCCCCCTTACCTGTTAATGCTGCAGAAGAAAGAGGCATCGTGGGTGACAGGAGGGGATTGTTTTGGAATGGCTCATGAGCAGGGCAGCAAATGCCAGAGGTCAAGCAGGGTTGTCTGGAAAAGTGTCAGCATTTAAATACTTTTTCAGAGTGACTTTATTGGCTCAACAAATTTCTTTCTGGGATTCAGGTCCTAAATTGAATAGACTTCTTTGCCGTGTCCTTGTCACCACTACTTCATTTGGCAAAACCTGTCTGTAGTTCAGTGTGGTTCTCCCTGACAAGCTCCATTTCAGGGACAGCTTTCCAGGGGGTTATTATTGACAGCATTATGTGTTACTCAAACCAGCTGCCAACAGGTGCTTTTTCAAAAAAAGGCAAGGTTTTGTCATTACTTTTCACCTTAACATTAGTAGGAGATAATAGTTACATTAGACTTGTCTGGCTCCTATTCCACTTGCTGAAACTAATAAAAAGCTACAGGCAACATATTTCAGTTGCAAAAAGAAGGTAGTCTTTGTGCCTTTTTTTTTTTTTTGTGAGTGGTCATTTTTTCCAGCACTTGTTTCATAGTTATGGCCCTAGTGAGTCAATCTTTCAGTGCTGTGAGACCTGCTTTCTGCATCCAACCTTAGGCTCGTGGATTATATTATTTTGGTGTCCCTTTGAAATTATTCTTTCCAACTTTGTTTGTGAATGACATTTTACAGTAGCCTATAGCAAGGGGTCACAGATCTTGACTCTAAAAAATAATTCACAGTGGATGTCTTCAGGGATCACTGCTCTGGGGTAGTATAATGCATAATATTGATAATCCCCTCCTGGTGAAGCTGCTGCTTTTCACAGTGATGCTCTCTGATCACTGAGGGCTGCAGGATCTTGAGGCTTGCTGACAGAAAGGCAAAGGTTACCCTGTTTCTACATACCTGTCTCTTCTGATGATGTTAGTTGTTGACTTCAAGGTTGTTTCTTTTCTGCATTCTGGTCTGACATCTCCAATTTCAGTCTGTACAGAAGGTGTGAGGTGTCTCTCCAGCACATCAAGGGGATCTCTGGGAGAATATAACATGGTCACTGCATCAGCTGGAAGGTAGAGCAAGTTTTCAAACATATTGTCACTGCAAAGTGCAGTACAACATGTGCAGGTTTGGAGGCACAATACTTAAATTGAAATAAAATATTGGTACATTTCCAAATGCTCAGATATTCTACACAGTTTGTCCTTTTCTTTTAAGATGCCAGTTGGCAGTGATTGTTAAGTACCAGAATTATCTTTTTTTCAAGTTTCTACATCTGCCACTTGGTTAGAAATCTCCAATTTTACCTTTTTTGGTTTCTTTCTCTAGTAGTGCTTTATATAAGCAGATAGTTAATCTAGAGATTTATGTTACTTGCAGAACTAGAGTCTAGTCTTTACATCCAAGCAATTTCAGAAAGTTTTGTTGCTGGTTTCCACATAAAGCATCTTCTCCAGGCTCTGAATCTGTTGCCTGGATTTACTGTGCAATTTTTTTCCTCCTGCTTCAGCCCTACCATTATCTTTTATTCCAGAAAACCAGAAGGATTGCAGGTGTCACTTTCCAGCTTTGAACACACATCACTGTGCTCTTATACTCCTTATTCACCACGTCAAAAAAGTTGGTCTTATCTTCCAGTCTCAATTCTCAGGACTCCACCTCTGAACACTTGTTTTTGACATTGTTTACTTAAATTTGGGAAGAAGCTGGTTTTTTTCTTGGTTGTTGGTTTCGTTGTTTGGTTTTTTTCCCCTCCTCCATTTTACAAAGAAGCTGTTTTTTCAGATGAGTAGCGAAGTGTGAAGTTATGGACAGATGAATGGCAGCAAAATGACCCTGGGAACAGGCTGTTCAGCTTTAGCTCTGCCTCTGAGGCATCCTCCCATTTTTACTGTCTTTCCTACTATTAAGCCATGGTACAGAAGCACAGAAATGGCAGCAGTAAATGAAACAAAGCAAACACCTCCTAAGCCAAGTTGCAGCTTGTCTTTCTCCCCACCTCAGAGCCCGATGTTGAAGCACATTGATTTAATCCATCACTCAAGTTCAACACTGTCTGTTGCACTGCAGATTTGCAAATTTTTGTAAAACTCAATCTGAGCTGAAGGAAACTCTTTTAATCCTTTTTTTTTTTTTGGTCAGAACAGATTTTGTGCAATCCTCTTGATCAATTTTCTTCTCCTTAATGAAATTTTCCCTGTGTGCTGTTTGGTTGCTTTGGAAGCAGCCACCTTTCTGTTGCAGAAGAAAGTGGCCCTGGGCACAAGAGGACATGTATAAAATGAATCTAATGTTTGGAGAACAACTGGGGATCTTTGGGAGTGGAAAATATGGTTTATTAAATAGCAGCTTATTCGTCCAGTTTAAGAGAATTCCATTTGCCTGAGAAATGCTGTGAAGAAGCTGTTTCAAATTAACTTCTGATTGATAAGGGGATCCTGGGCACTGCTACACAGCTATGAATGCAGCAGCTTTATACTCCTTTTTGCACAAGATTTCCACTCATCATCCTGCCAGAGGAAGTAGCTTTGAAACCACATTGAGAGTCATATGAACATCAATTCATATTTTAAGAATAACTTGATCTTTCCTCAGAATCAGAAGCACCCTTACAACTTCTGAATTACTTTTGGCCACTGCCAACTGAAAAGAAAATCAGAGTCTTTTCTTGGCCTCTCAGGACAGCAAGACAGGGTTTTTCTAATTAAGGAGGTCAGTGGCTTTTGATGTTGGTGCTTCTCTTCCTCTGTATCTGTTGCTCTGCTCCCTAGTTTGAGGCCAAAGACAGAGAGGGCTGAGCTGTGCTGTTAGCAGATGCTTTTGGCTGGAGAGAGGAGACTTGGCAGAACTGCTCTGGTTGGAAGTGTTTCAACCTAAAGCCAAAGCCACATCCTGAAGAAAGGTTCCTCTGAGCATCCACATCTCTGCTGAGACAGGAGCATCCCACCATTATTCGGCAGTTTCTCCTGAACAAGTTGAAAGAAGGCACTTCTCTGGAATAGAAATAGTATTGATTAGTCTTTTTCTCACGACTAGCAAGGGATTTCCCCCAAATGCCTTTTCTGCTCTTAATTCTTTGAATCATCTGGGATATCTTTAGAGAATAAAGGAGTGTGCCCTGTCCGTCCTCTCAGCTAGGAGCTGTGTAGTGGCACAAGCCCAGGGCTAAGCCCGAACCTGGGGAGTGGGATCAGTCAGTGATGGGTCCTCATGCCCACATTCACTTCCCTCCCACCCCTGCTCCTCCCCACATCTTTTCACTCATGGTGCACCAGTGCTTGTGTGGCAGACCCATGAGCGATGTCTGGAGGCTGAACTGACTGGGAGATAGTGGGGTTTTGCTTGTTTTCAGGTCTTTGTGTTGATTTTTTTTATATCAGATTAACATTTTTCTAGATCATTTCCCTGGGGTTGGGGTGGTCTGGCTTCAGGTTGCCTGTGCAGACACGAGCCCACACCCTTGATTGAAACCTGTGGGGACAGAGAAATACGTGAGGGGGTTGTTTTTTCTTTGGAAGGAAACCATTTGACTTGCAACATCTGTATTTGAAGACAACAACACAATCATTTGAGTTGGACACATCAGGTGTTCATGGTGTGCACCATCAGTAGCTGGAAATCACTGAAAGGGGGAAAAAAACAAATCACAAACAAGCAAGAAGGTATGAAGCTGCACATATCTGAGACTTTTTTACCTTACCACCTTCTCGTTTCAGTAATTTCTTGCATCTGAAATTTTAACTGGTATCTAGAGTAGCTGGAGTATTGTATCTTGACTTTGGTTGCCTGCCTACAATCTCTCCCTCGCATAAAGAGCAACTGATTAATTTGGAATACTTGTTTGCTGGGTTTATTATTCCTGATACTCCCCAAAATTTTATTTCTGCAATCTGAGAAGACTGGTTTGCAAATTCACAACATTGATTTTTTTTTATTTTTGATTATTTTTTTTTTGCTTTTGTAATGTTGCACAACTGAATAGGAGTTACCACAGGCAAAATACTGTACAAACCATCTCATTCTTCCTACATTTGGGAGAAGAAGGCAAGAATAGCCAATTTTCCAAACTGGAATAAAATGGAGTATTTTCTTTCCTCCTTCCCTCTAGAAAACTAATTCTTAAATATTTATCAAGCCAAAGAGACTTTTCTTTCTGACTGTTTCTTCCCGTTTTATTCTGTGGTTTACCTCAGCATCTGCTTTCTTTTTCCACTCTCCAAAGTTCAGCCTGGTTTTGATTAAAAACAAGCTGAAAGGCAGCTGAATGCATGGCAAGAAAAAAAGCAGCCTTGCTGATAGGAAAAGAGAGCAGGAAGGTAATTTGTCAGTGATCACCTGGTCCTGGATGTGATGTTTTTTGGTTGCAACTTTTTCTCCCAGTAGGACTCAGCCAGTGTGCGTGTGGTTTTATTCTCAGTTGATGCCACAACCATCTCATCAAAAAGCCAAGGCACATTCTTTGAACTGAACTGAAATAATCTGTTTATCCTTTCTGACTGCTTTGCAGGCAAATTCCTCAGCCACAAAATTATTTGCAGAGTGCATTTTTCTCTTGTCCGTTCCACCGTGTTTTTATTTTTGATGAACTTTCAAAATGTTTGTGTTTCTGTGAAATTCTAGTTCTTTGTGGTGACACCTTCTTGTGACTTCAGCTTTCCAACCGAAGAGGTCGTGTGAAATCAGTCTTGGTTATTATCATCCCAAGCAGACTCCATAGGCAATCCAGTTTGTGGTATTCCTCAGCTTTTATTCAAAGAAATGATGAACAAGTTGAAAAAGAACAGGTAGACAGAATGAAAAACAAACCAAAATACCAAACTCAACAAAAATCCAAAACCCCCAAAGTATATTTAGTACAAGCCATTGAATGATGAAATACTGAGACTGCACTCAGTAAATTCTCATGAGCACTTTCTCTTTTCAGCCTCAGTTTCCCCTAATCCTGAAGCTCCTGTCCCATCCCTCGGATTTTAAACAACTGGCCATTAGCAGCCCTTAATATCGTGTGATTTCCTTAAAATCCTGACAGACAGGAGAGGGCAGCAGAGATCAGCAAATGCAGAGGCTGGGGGACAGTCACTTGTGCAGGGAAATAAGCAAACCAAAGGTTTGGGGTTTTCTTTCCTTATATTCAATCCTTAAATTCAGCCAAGCAGGAGCAATCTCGGGTGTGGATTTTAGTGTAATTTATAAATAGCTGCCGGCTGTTTGGAAAGGAAGGACATCCAGAGTACCAGGTTTCTTATCAGGCAACAGGGAACAGGAGTTGAGGTTGTTACTGAACAAGAGAACACACCTCACTTGCAATTTGTTTGGATTCAGCAAGTAAGAAATGCTCGAAACTCATTAATGAGTACAATTTAAAACATTATTCTGCATCTAATGCAGGCAAGTTAAGGATTGTTTTAAATTAAATTAATTTTTAAAATTTATATTAAATTTGGTGGCTGGTTGTTGTCAGGGCTAGTTTACTGTATTGAAGGATTGACTCTTAATTATTCACAATAAAGGGGAGTTTTGCTTTCTAGAAAATACTGAGAGCAGATCCGATGCAGGCAGAAATTGCAGCAAGTGCATCCTGTGTTCCAGTGACAAAAGTGAGCTCTTTCTGCCTGGAGGATCAGAGGATGCTTGTGCCAATAACCCACAGTAAATTGCTGGCAGCATTCCTGCTGACCAGCAGAGATCACGGTACCTTGGGTTTTGTATGTATGTGCAGGAAGAAGGAAGGAGCAGAGAAACTTTATGGCGGGAAACGTTCTCTCTGATGGTTTTCAAAGAGATATGCCTCAGTACTTGATGGTGTGGGTGCTCCTGGTGTGCAGCAAATTGTTGTCTGTGAGTTTTAGTGTGATTTCAGCATGTTTAAGTAAACTAAAAACTACTGGGAACACAAACGTCGGAGACACTGGTGTGTTGGACAAGAGATATGCTGAAATAATCATTTATTGTTGCTATTGAAGCTTATTAACTCGTGCATCACACACTGAACACTTGGCTTCACAGCATCCTCTTTGTGGGGAAACCAAATGGAACTGTTTCTCTTCCAAGGTGCAGACTTGTCATGGTGCTTAAAGCCCTGTGTGAGGTGATTCTGAGCCCAGAGCAGTTTTAGCTCAGCAGGAAGTGATCCCCGTGTTTTCAGCTGGAAAACCAACACAGAAATGGGTTTGTTTTTTGAATAGAATGGTCTAATATTTGTAACTAATGACAAGAGTACATAGTGGTGCTGATTCTTGAGGCCCAGCTCTGCAAAGGACATGGTCTCCTTTGAACTGTGTGTGTATCCATGTGGAGCTTGAGGTGGGTGACAAGTACAGGGAGGTTTGCTCCTTAAGCAAAGCATCTCACTTGCCAGATGTAGTTCTTCAGCTAAGGTGTCAGCAGTGGCAGGAAAACAAGGGCAGCAATGAATCTGATAATGAAAGGACTCTCATTTTATCTTGACAGCATCTCCGAGGAGCTTGTGCCATCCTCCAACCTCTCAAGAACCCATTCATTTCCTTGCCCCTTTCATATTGCAGGCTCATGAATTATAGGGATCGGGGACCAAGGAAGGAGTAGTTGTACTTGGCATGTCACTCACAGCCCTCCTGAGAAAAGAACATGACTTACCACCAAAGAGCCTGAAGCCATGTACTGTGCAATGCCTTCATACAAGAAGGGTTTGTGGGGAATGTGAAGGCAAGTACTGGCTAATGCTCTCTTTGAATACAGGTGATTTATTTTATGAAGCAAGTAATTCTGTTTTAAAACACAGACCTGCTCATGCTCACACGCTGGATCTGAGGATTTAAAAAATGAGTAGTAGTCCTTATTGAATTGGCTTCCTCCCAGCTTTCAGTTCACTCTGGGGTCCTCTCAGGTGTCCACCCGAGGGACCAGGGGATGGCAGGGTGGGACAGCATCCCTTGGCAGTGGGAGGCTGGTTCCTGTGCCTGTGGGAGGCTGGAGTGAGCCCAGCTACAGAGCAGGGAGGAGGAGAGGTCCCCCCTTGCCCCATGGGTTTGGGGGCTGCTTTCTCTCAGCTCCCTGGAGTTGTGCTTGCTTTGGACTTGTTCACTGAGGAGTCTGCGGAGGGAGTGAGATGCTCAGAGTAACGAATGTTCCTGAGTCTTCCACTTGCAGGTCTGTCTGGAAGGCAGCTCAGAGTGACAGCAGCAGCAACCCAGGAGGGTCATAAATCGCTTCCTGAAATAGAGATGATGTAAACACTGGTGATGTCAGGGGAGCTGCCTCCCAAAAGCAACTCTGGGTTCACTGATGCAGTCTGTGCTTAGCTCTCCTCTCCTAAGAGATCTAAGAAATTAATGTCCCTCTCTCAGCCCAGTAGTGAAGCTGGGGCAGTGCTGGCAGGGTGACATTGGCTCCCCTCACCTGGGCTGATCCATCTGGCTATTTCTGGGGCTTTGTCAATTATCCTCAAATATGAATTGGGAATATCTGCTCTGAAAGAATCTGTTTCATTTTAAAATGTAGATTTCTGATGGCTTCTTGCCCTGGTGGTGAGAACTTCCAAAGAGGCCTTTCAGCAGACTTAGTCACAGGTGAGTTTAAAAGTCACAGTTCATCCTTAGCTGCTGTAAAAGCCAGGATGCTCATGAAAACAAGCAGCCTGATTAAGTCTCAGTTCACCGAGACTTTGAGAAAACTAATTAAACCAAGCTGAAAATCTGTATCTCAGACTTGATGTGCAGACACTTGAACACTGCTTGAAGACCCACACTGAAGGGGCTGCAAGGTGTCTCTGCAGAAAGCCCCAGGCAGAGAAAGGGCTGGGGAGCTGTGGGCAGTAGAGCAGAACTGCCTGCAAGACAGAGGATCAGGGCAGCTCCCACTCGCCAGCAGCAGTAAGAAATGGAAGTTAGGGAATGGTTTTCCCTCCTGATTTTGCCTACTCAGGCTCTGCATCTCTGGGCCTGTAGCAGAGGAAGCTGAAGCAATTTTCTCTAGGGTTTAAAGTAACTTTTTTTCTCCAGCCCTCATCATAGTGGATATTAGGAGCAATGAACACCTTGTCTCCTTAGGCGGGCAGCTGAGAGGCTCCATGCACGTAGGCTGTGTGCAATTTTTTGTTACAATGTGCTGTGCAACTATGTAGTGCTTTGCATTAAATTATTGGAAATAACCATCAAATTCTGGACCCACCCATATACCTTGGCATGATACTCAGAATACTGGGAGTCAGCAAACAAAAATAATTCAAATAATCAGCTAAAGTCTTTATTCTATGTCTTTTTTGCCTTACTAGAGTAAGAATATTTTTTCACAGCAACTAAATGTCAGTTTTAGAGGTCAGCCTCTCTGTACATCAGGTCTTCCAAGGTATAAAATTAGACTTAATGAGAAAAAAAGTCTAAAAGACAATTTTTTGTTTGTTTGTTTCAAAATCTCAACAGTTACTTTTGTTTATAGAGATATGAGACTAAAAACATTTAAAACACATCAAGAAAGTTATCCATGATGAATATAGAATTTTCAGTTAAAAAGTTGTATCAAACTCGTATATATGTGAACATATATAGGAGTAAGTAATTGGTTGGAAAGAACTATAGTGTGTGGACTGCAGCATTTTCCTGGACAGGTGCTGGCACAACATTCAGTACTGATGAACACCCCTCTTTGGGGCTTGTGGCAATATTGGTATTGAGGAAAAGAGCACTTTGGAGATCTTTGCAAGTCTCATTATTTGTCAGTCTAAAGTTTCTTAGCCAGTACATGGAGAGTGAGAAAGTTTAAGATATTTAAGATACATTTCAGATATTGGCCACCCTTGTGTACATTAAAAAGCACGTGGCATTTCCCCACTAACCCAAGCCAAGCCCAACATTCAGCTGTGGCAGGGGCTGAATATTGCCTGGCTCCAAGAGTTGCTATCATCCTTAGGGAGGTGCCAAAGTAAGCAAGACTGGACCAAGGACCAGTGACATATTTAATATGCATGTCAGAAACTACTGTAACTGAAATGTTTTTGGTTTTGGTTTGTTTGGTTTTTTTTACGTTATAGCTCTTCATATGCTGTAAGAACTTGAATCATTTCAGTTTTAGTAAGAACTTGAATAATTTCAGTTATAATCACCTGCATTGTTGGCAATTGACTCAGCTGGTTTTCAAGATTCAGTTTGTTAATTCATTTATTTTTTTACCCACTGTTTTCTTATTTATAAGAGGAACTGGCTTTTCTCCTGGCAAATCTTCCCCAATGATAATGTTCTTCCACAGAGGAAGGACTTATACTGAAAGGCTCAGTTCCCTCCAAAATTTTCCCTTCTTTCCACATCTCTGCAGGTTTTGGACCTTGCCAACTCTTTGCTCAAGTTCCACTCTGCTTATGTATGTACTTTTTGAAGATGGTTTTCTTGTCAGTGTCTCTGTGGCAGAGGG